>NW_004524785.1:1736894-1739639 GCF_000260255.1 Octodon degus | reverse complement strand
AAAAAAAAAAGCAAGCAACGAATCTCAATACTGAATTCCTATGGGCTAGAACACCCTCTCTATGTCCAAGTCAACTCTGAGATGCATAATTCACATATAGGAAGTCTGGGAATGGAAGATGTGCTGCACGCCCACACACAAGACTCCCACATACATTAAAAAAAGGCTGTAAAATGGGCACAGTGGCACATGCCTGTAATTCCAACACTCTGGGAAGCTAAGGCAGGAGGATCAAAAGTTCAAAATTGGCAGCTCACAGACTCAGCAAGTCAAAGAGAAAAAAGAAAAAAGTTAAGGGCTGGGGATACAGCTGTGGGGGAAAGTCTAGTGTTCAATCCCCAGTACCTTAGAAACTAAATAAGCATAAAGTCAGCCTATGAGTTCCTTTTTAATGGAAGAGTGGGAGTCACGAAAGGATAGCAAAAAAAGGCTTTGGGTGAATTCTGGAGTCATCATGCAATGTTGAGTAACATTCTAAGCTACTTAGCCTGTCCAATGAATATGTTCTCCCAAAAAAAGCCCTGTCTTTCCCCTAACAGAAGAAAGAAAGAGAGAGAGAGAGAGAGAGAGAGAGAGAGAGATATTAGATAAGCATCATTCATTCATGAAATAATGAATACTATTTACTAACATTAAAAAGGGAAGGAAGCAATTAATTCTGTAGTGTTTTGCATAATTTTGGGTTTCATTAAGAAGTATTAAATCAAACAGTGTTTACTTTATAGTCCTCCTGAAATTTTGCTCCAGCGAGAATTCATCTCACTCCTACTCCAGTCTCTGCTTTGTGACATTATTCTCTCAATTAATAAATACTTTGACACGTGGCTTTCTCATCGGCACACATCCACAGCCCCCATCTTTCCAAAAGAGCAGTAAGTACACAAGTAAAGGGCCTACTTTTCTATTCTTTGAATCCTGCCTATTGTCTTGTGCAAGGTACTTTAGGTAAATACTGCTGAAAAGAAGTGACTTTTTAAAAGGCAAAAGAAGCAAAGCAAACTAAAAATGCCAAAGGAATCCAAGTCTCTGTTAAGAGGGAAATCATCTTAAATTCCATGTAACGCTGCAAAATAAAACTTTTAAAAAGATTAAATCGGAGACAAACAATCTCTGAATGCTCAGAAAGGTGACATTCCAAAGTCTGCTCAGAGTGTTCTCAGGGTCCTTGCAGCTCTTTTCTGCCCAGGTAAGGCAGTGAAAGAACGCTCCCTCCCTCCACTTGCCAAAGTCTCCTCCCAAGTCCCCACATCCATTTGCATCAATCCAGAGAAGAAAAGAACAGTGTGATTGAGTGGAAAGCCCAGTAACTGTGTTCAGAAATCTGTTCTCTATTTTCTCTGGCCACCACCATGCCAGTCATTTTCATCTTTTCCACTTACTAGATTAAAAAGAAAACCTTTACAATATACCCAAATTAAGACTAGTCTGGGAATGCCATTTCAATTGCCAATGATTAAAATGGCTCATTTGTCACTGTTCTATGTAACTGATAGCCTACTTTGGTAGACCAAAAACTGGCTCAAAGCCACTAGTGAAGTGTCAAATATGTTCTAAATAAATTCAATCTGTGGCATTAAGCTGAACTTATTAGAAAGGAAAGGCAGTCTTTCCCAAGATTATTCTTGGAGAGAGATGTGAGAAACCGGAAGCAGTGGTGTGTGTGGTGTGGGGAAAGCTTAATGAATGAGAAGATAATCAGGAAAATCAATAAATTTCAAAAGCATAGAAACTCAAATGGACCAAAACACAGAAAGGTTATTTATGCTGAGTGTTCAGGGGAAATTGTCACCCTGCAGTGATTCTCAGGAGGTCATGCTGAAAAACACATACACAGCCCTCACCACTGGGCAGAAAGATGCCAATAATGACATATTCAACAATTAGAGATCAAAAAACCATGGCGAAAAAATTTACCAATAAGCCAAGCAAGCATACAAGGCATGTCTTCTATAACTACGCTGAAGACTCTGCAGGTCTCTGGAAATCAAAGGTCCTCTCTTCTGTAAGAGGAACCTCAATAGGACCCGGTCCTTCCTTCTAGGTCTGTCAGGTCATTTTTCTTTAAATATTTGTTCCAACTTTGTTCTTTGCCACAATCAGTAAGAGCACTGAATCGATAGTCGTGTGCACTGATCAAAGGAAATCAATTTCAAGGGACTGGTCCACCTGCTGCCGGACAGTTCCCTCCTCAAAGTTCCTGCAAAACGCAAAACCTGGGGAATGACTTACAATTGGAGAAACCAGAATCCTTTTTCTTCTTGCCCCCAAAGAAAACCCAGCCTACCAGTCAGTCGGACAGAGAGTTGGTACAGAGGATCACGGCAGGCATCTTCCCAAATAGTAACATAAAGCCACAATGTCTTTTTGCATATTGAACTATCAATAAAGTATAACAACACAACCAGCACGGAGAGCGCTGCTCAGTCTAGCTCTTCATAAGCGACTATCTCCTCACTGGTAATTGCCTACTTTTTCTACTTGACATCATTCATCAGTCGAATTAAAGAAGGTCATTTTGCAGCATGGGAAGAAGTCGGGCTTCAGATAACACAATCTGAGTCCAGGGAATATTCTTACATGAGTAGCCTCAGGAGTCCCTGCTTTGCAAAAAGCTGTAGGCCAGCAAAATAATCATATAACATGCAGGTCAGTGGATATCCACTCTGCTCATTGCTACTCCTTGCACTTTTTTGGAGATCAGCACAACTGAAATTGCCAGTGAACAAACAGACTGGGTCCTGGCTG
>NW_004524785.1:1691988-1736636 GCF_000260255.1 Octodon degus | reverse complement strand
TCCTGCAGCGACCAGACATGGAGCCGGCCAGCAGCTGACCAATCCAGTCTCTGAGCTAGCTGCCTTTGGGAGGCGGGGGAGGGGGAGTCTCGGCATGGTTCTGATATAAAGACATTATAGCTGGACAGTTCTGGGAACTTTGTCATCCGGGTGCACTGTGCATAGAAACTGGCTCCGTATCACTTACTGCCCACACTCCCAAAACAACAACAGGGATTCACAGTTGGCTATCGGGATTTAGTTTATTTCAGAGACAACTTTTCTCTCTCAAACATGTTATTTTCTTAAGACCTTCCAGCAACCCAGCCCTAGAAGATAAAAAGCACATCACAGCGCTGAAGTTATGCATTTTCTTCTTTGTCTCTTGTGCCCTGGTTTTCCTGGCTGTTCTTTATTCCTTCACTGTTCAATTGCTCCAATTTGGGGAAGAAAAAGAAAGAAAAGAAAGAGCAGAAGCAATGGGCTCTGCAATTTCTAGGATTCTGCAGACTCCCAGCTCCTCTCCCTCCTTTTCTCTCTGCTTCCTCCTCCCTTTCAGTCCTTATTAGATTCAAATCTTCGAGTCACACTAGAACATCCTTCGAGCATTCAATCACACTAAGAGAAGTTCAATGCCTGCCTGTGGAGATGAGTCTGGACTTTCTTTGATCCGTGCCGAGATATAGGCATCTTGGTCCCAAATTCCTAGATGGCGGGCTTGCCCTTTCCACCACCTGATCTGCAGTCTTTCTGGCTCATTCTCAGTCTGCATTTAACTCGGTCGGTGCAACCCGAGAATCTAATCCTGGCAACAAAGCCAGGAGCACAAATCCACCGCGGCGAACGGGTCGGCCGGCTCCCCACCCCCTTCCTCTTCCCGCAGAGACTCGCCTTTGAAAAGACAAGCTTGGGGGCCGAGAATCAATAGTCCAAGGAGAGGAACAGAAGAGTGGCAGCATACGAGCTCCAAGAGCAGTATACAATTTGTTATTTGGTTATGCATTTCTCTCTCAAGCGTCGAGACCCCACAAACAGGAGCTCAAGCGGGTCACGCAGGGTGGAAACGCTGTTCCCCGCGCTCATGCTGCCCAGACAGCTCGCGGGTCCCTGGCGCGCCTCCCCCACCCGGCTGGGGTCGAGAAGGAGGGAGGTGAGCGCGGGTTGGTCTGACACTTGGAAATGGAAGTGGGATCCAACTTGGGAAGAACACGCGGCAGCGCGGGGGCGGGAAGCAGGAGAAGCGGAGGAAAAGGAAAGATTCCTCAGTCAGCAGCGCTGTCCTGCGTCCTTCCCTGCACCGCGGCTGCCGCAGGTCCACGGAAAGCAGAAGCCGAGTCCCGTTCGGTGCGGCCGTGAGCGAGCAGAGGGAGCACGCAGACTGGGTCCAGCCACCCCTCTGCACACGCAGGCGCTGCTCTTTCCTCTCCCAGTCCCCAGGGCCATCGAGCTGAGAATCGTGGTCTCTCGCTCTCCACGTCCAGGCAGGAATCCTCTTCCCCCCACCAGTTTGGCCACATTAGTACACTAAGCTTGAGCCTCAGGCGGCCACCTCCTGCGAGCGTCGCCCAGGCACACACAGACACCACCGCAGCCACCCGCTAGGTCCGGTAGCTGCAAACTCCCACCGCCCCCGCAGCCCGCCCTAAATGCAACCCCGCCCACCCGAGTCGCCAGCCTAAAGTGAATGGGAGCTGCCTTCGGCGCAGTCCGCCGGCCAGCGGTCAGTACTTAACCGTGTCGTAAAGAACGCTAGACGACAGTCAGCAAGAGGGGAGGGGTGAACACCAAACACAGTACTGCTAAAAATACCCGGGCTTGCCACCTCGCGCAGCCCGGGCCGATGCTCTTTAGCCCAGCGACCCCCACTGGCCGACTCCTCTAGCTCACCGCGCGAGCACCACGCGGGAGCGCCCGGCTCCCTCCGCCCCAACCCGAGCCCTGCACACACGCTGACCCCAGCCAGGGTGTGCGACCGAACCTTCGGGAAGGCCCCTGAGCGACCGGCTGGCGCGCCTCCCCGTTCCCAGCCCCGGCCGCGGGAAGGTCGGTGCGGCGTCCCGCGATCGTTAGACCCAGGCCGGTGCGATTCTCTTTTCAAAGACCAGCAGCCGCCCCGCACGCCCGCCAAAAACCATGCACTGTCCCAAAGCATCTCGCTTCCTTCTTCTGCCCAGATGGCAGTAGCTGGCCCTCTTCACGGCCGCTCTGAGGAGGCTGTCGGCCCCGAGCCGGGGCTGTTGCCTTGAGGTACGCCTCTCGCTGCCCACGATCCCCGCAAACCCGAGTAGGGCACGGGGAACGAACTCGCAGACTGTCTGGAGCCCGTCTCCCCTTCCCCGAGGACAGAGGAGGCTGCGCGGTCTGATCACTGCGCCGGCTATAGCGAGAACGCAACTTGCGCCGCCGGGCCCCCAAGTGCACCCGCCGGCACCTGAACAGCCTCGCTGCGCCCGCGAGCCCCAGACAGCCGCGGGCTCTCGCCTGGACCTGGCATCCACCTGCGGCCGGCGCGGGGCAGGGAGGCCTGGGACGGTGCGCCAAGCGGCAGCCCCTCTCTCACCTTCTCCCTAAATCTTCAGCGTCAAACTTGGCCAACTCTCCGAGCCGACCTCCCGGCTGCTGCCGCGGGCCCAGCCGCCCCTGCTCGCAACTGCGGCGACCGCGGCTGCCGGCTGCGCCGAGGCCGGAACTCCACAAGGTGAAAAGTTTCCCCGGCGCGCCGCCGGCCCTCGCTCCCCCGAGCCCACCGCACGGCCCTTCTTCGCACGCGGCAGCCGGGCCCGCGCTCCCGAAGCGCGCTCCAGCCGCGCACGGCCGGCCCCATCCTCACGTCCAAAACCCCACGCACCCTTGCCTCGCCGGCGATCCTCCGCTCCGCCCGGCGCTCTCCTGCGGGCTTGTCCGGGCGCTCTCCGGGCCCCCCGACCGCAGCCGCCGCAGTGCCCGCGCGCTCCCGGGCCCGGGGAAGGGAGCCGGGCGCTCGGCGCTCGGGACGCCGCCGCCGCCGCCGCCGCCGCCGCCGCGGGTTCGCGGGAGGAGGAGGGGTCGGCGGCGGAGGCGAGGAGCGCGGGAGCGAGCTCCGGCTCCGCAGCCGGGGCACAGCGCAGCCTGCCGGGAGGAGCGCCGGCTCTAGGGTCTGCTCCGCGCCGCAGCTGCGCCGCTACTGCCCGCCGCCCAGCTGCGCCAAGCTCCCCATCACGGGAGACGCCGCCGCCGAGCCCCGCGCCGCTCCCCCGCGCCGTTTCTCTCATCGCCTCCTCCTCCCAAACCGCTAGCAAAAGGGGAGCGGGGAGAGGCGTCCGCTTGCGTCGGGATGACGGGCGATCTCCGAGAGAGCTAGCGCGGCGCGGGGGCGAGGGGGCGAGCGGGAGGGGGTGCAGGGAACCCGCGGTGAGCTGGGGGCGCTCCCGGCGCTGGGGCTGGAGGCTGGAGGCTGGGCTAATTTTAGAGCCTGAGTCTTCCTCCGCACCACGGTGATAACACCGAGGTCCTTTCCTGCCGCGGGAAGAGCACTCTCCAGCTTTAGAGTTGACACACTCCACATTCAGTACTACCTGCCCTGCAACCGTGTGCACAGTTTGCACTTTGTTCTGTAGGGCACATGAGGAAACTGAGGCACAGCGAGGTTAGCTAAGTGTGAAGATTAGGCTATCAAAAATAGTCTCTCCTTACTAAAAATGTGTTTCCGAAATAGGTTTCCTTTTACTTCACAGATTTTTAGATCCATCACGTTGAGACGGAAATTAGACTAAAGCGGTAACGTGGCGCATTATACATGTTGGGTGTGTGGGGAGTATGTGCTTGCGTGTCAATGAACGGCCACTCTAGAGGGGAGGAGTGATTGATTGGAATCTTCTCCATTGACTTCAGCGGATAGTTCTGTTCCTTTAGCTCGTGCACCACCCACCAGGTCGGGGGGACTCTTGGCCTCATCATCCCCTACCCCCAACCCTACCACCCTGTGTCCCAACTGATGCGGCCCCAGAGCCCACACCGCCCAACCCCGTGCCGCAGACAGCAGCCTTGCCCGTCGATCTTGGCACTGCTGCCTTTCTTCTCCTGCCGGCACAGAGGCGTCCCGAACCTACGCCCTCCAGGCGCCGCCCTGCGCATTCACCCACCCACTCACATCCGCGATTCACCTCTGCCTCTGAAGCTGGCGCTGGTAAGCATTGCTCCTGGCGCTCACTCTCAAGCAGTTTCTCCCTAACTTTGCTGTGTGTACCAGGGAACAGGTGCACACAGGGAAACCATTCCTGATTGTGCACCAGGGAGGGCATCCTCTTGGGAGGAGGGTAGGGTTTCTGCTGGTAGGCTTTGTGCTCAGTCACTAGAGCAAGCCCTTTGAGGAGCCCAGAGAGTTCATCTTTCTGGCCTTCCAGTTCAGGTCCGGAGCCTCTGCCCTCTTTGCAGTTACACAAAAGCCTTCCACACCCCAGGGAGGAAGGTGAGAAAACCCCTTTGAAGTCCCCAGCAGCCTTTGTGCCTTGGCTGCTTACTAAAATACCTGGCACACTCTGGTCATTCGGCCCTGAGGGTTTAACGGGATGGCTAAGGAGCAGCAGAAGCTCCCCATACATCAGCTAATTCAGGGGTAGTAAGCATGATGTCACCATGGTCTTCCTTGTGAGGACTGCCAGAAGATGGATCTGGAGTGCCCAGACCCACCAGTAGGGGGGAAAACTTACCTGCTCTCTAAAACGTTGTCTTCTGAATAGTTTTATTCGGATTTTATTTTTACTCGGCTGGTTTCTAAGGCATTAAAAGTTTATTGCCATATAAATATGTCCCTAACATGGCATTTTCCTTGTAGCCAACAGAATGCAGCTAAGTTTGCATGAAAGATGTTAGAGAATCAATGTATTTCCCACCCGAGTGCTCATGGGAGCCAGGGATGAGCTGGCTCCTGAAACTCACGGGCTGGGTAGAGTCAGCTGGTGGTTGTTTGGCCTATGGAATGCCCAAAGGCCAGAGTGCTGGCACGGAGACAGGCAGCTTCCCCTTCTTCCTGGGGAGACTGCCAGGTGAGCAGAGGAGTGGCCTCCGCTGGTGGTAGTGCTCATGGCGACTGGCTCCTCAAAATGTTCTCTTGTGCCTCCGGGCTCTTATGCACAAGTACAGAAATCTGTCTAAATTTCAGACTCCCCATCCCTAGGCAGTACATAGATAACAATGAGTCTGTCCTTCAAGGGCAGAAATAAACCATTACAGCAGATGAGGAAGAGACTTCTTCCGAGGGTGGTAGAATGGTTTATCTAGTAAGACACTGCTCTGCCCACCTCAGATTTGCATAGCATTTTAAGACTTATGGAATTAATAATCACTGATATTAGAAAGCCATTTTATTTCTTTAAAAATAGCCTTCGATGCCAGTATTGTTGAAGGCACAGTGATGTTGTGACAGCAGAGATCAGTATCAAATTTGTATCATGTTTGCATTTGTACCTTGGCTTCCGGTATAAACTTGGACACAGTAAATATTGCGAACTACTTAAAGCATGAACAAAAATGAAATCTGGAAAATCTTTTAGAAGATCATATGATAAGCATGACAGATAAGACACTAAAGGCTTCCAAGGACAGTGTCAGGGCTTGTATATCACGTGTTCTCTCCACATCTCATAGACTGATGGATGGGGCCTTGAAGAAGTGGCTGGATTAGGGGCTGGGGAGGTAGCTTAGTGGAATAAGTGCTTGCTTGGCAAACTCAAGGTCCTGAGTTCGATCTCTGGTACCACCAATAATATAAAATAAATTAAAAATTAAAAATGAAGAAGTGGCTAGATGTAGGGCATGTGAATGCTGATTAAGGGTGTGTGAATGTGGGTTAAGGATGTGACAACTAAATCAGTGCACTGATTGATTTAGTATAGTTCTCAGTGTGGATTCTGGGAAGGCCCAACCTGGGTCCAGGAGGCACCATCCTACAGGATGGTAGCCTGGACAGCCTAAAAGGAAAGGGAGGTTGCTGCTTCCTGCATTCTCTGCCACACAGTTTCTCCTGTGTGATGTCCCTCTCCCATGCCATCCTGCCTTGGAGCCAGCTATAGACTGAGACCTCTGCAATTCATGAACCAAAATCAATCTCTCCCTTTTTAACTGTTAGGCATTGGTGTTTTGTCTCAGCAACAAAACCGCAGCAAAGACAGAAATGAAGCAAAAGTGAAAAAATGAAAACTTACAATAATTAAAACATGTTACTTGCTACATCGCACTTTTTATCCACCACTTCACATTCTCCGACCTGCCTGCCTCATCACTGGGGCATCTGGTTGTAAATGGACTCCAGCTAGCTGCACGTGAGTGCAACCCCGACATCCTCCAGTCAAGCCCTCTCCTGCAGCTCACCGATCAGTTCAGGACATCTTGGTTTAAGTTTCAGTGTGAACTAAAAGCTAGAAATGTGAGAGGTTAAACACATAGTGGCAAATTTTGACCAACTGACAAATGCGCCCGGAATGTCTCAGGATTTTGATATGTATTGCATTCAACTCTTCAAATTTTCTGGATGAAATAGCAGCCATTCTTCTAAATCACTGGCCAACTTGATAACACATCCTGGACTGGTGCTTCATCCTTCCCTGGAACTTGCCCTCTGTCTCTCATATGTTCCCTGGAATCATAATCCCCAACAATATTTTTGTTGTTGTTGTTGTTTACTTGTTTGTTTGTTTGTTTTATCCTACAGGGTTTCACTATGCAGCTCAGAGGTAGTGATCCTCCTGTTTTCAGCCTCCCCAGGACTGGGATTACAGGCATGAGTCACCATGCTGGGGCTGGGTTGCCAGCTCAGCACGCCCCCAGGGCAGGGCCAGCATGACACACCATACATCCTATGGATGGAACCCCGCTTAGTTGGCCGAGCTATCTCATCAGCCAGCAATGTATTTTGAATAAGTTCTTGTATCACCTTCTACTTTCTGGTAGTTTTAATCATACATTAAAACTTCTATTATCTATACATTTCATAACAGTTAAATGATCTTTCAAAACGTCCTGTGAAGATGATGAATGCACATTTATATAATAGGTATATGTACATAATTGATCACAAAGAAAAATACATGTATGTTCTCCTCTTTATAATATTGTTTTGAGCAAATAAAATCAAGCCACATTATGATGGGAATCTGTTTCGGTTGGCGGTAGCAGACAGGATCTGTGGGCAGGCAGAATGACTTCATTAGAATCTCTATGTTCCAACTAAAAGCTCTATTATTTGGAGAAAGTTCCCTAACTTGCTCAGTCTTAAATCCTTCCTATGTAAGATAGGACCTGTAATGATATCTACCTGGAATGGATGATTGATTGTGTCGCTAAATTGGTTCAGCAGTTCCACACTCGAGGATGAAGGAAACCAAACCTTGGACAGCTCATTGCCTGGGTGGTATAGGGACAATTTTTTGTTTTTTGGTGGTACCAGGAATCAAACTCAGGACCTTGTGCTTACCAGGAAAGCACTTATTCCACTGAACTATCTCCCCAGCTCACTTGGGTGGCATAAAATTGAAATGAGGAAGGATGGATCTACTTCAGAGGATCTCACCTCACCTTCAGTTGGACGTCATCTCCTGGCTTCCAGCGCAGACTCTGTGGCTTCTGGAGTGGGTTCTTCAGCCTTCTAGCAGATGCATCAGCTTCTATCATAGACTCATCAGCCCTCTGTGTCAGACTCATTGGCTTCCTGGTATGGACTTGCACAGGGCACTGCACTGAATTCCTGACCTCGGACCAAGTCCTTCAGTCTCCAGGGTGCAGATGCCCTCTGCACGCTTCCTCATCCAGCTCTGCAGGTGACCATCATAAACCAATCTTGTAATTTCTTATACATCTGTGTATCTTGTTATATCCATCTGTATGAAACAGATTTGTGTCTTGTTATATCTGTGAAACACGGACTGATACACTAATAGGTTATTGTAAGAATAAATGAGATAATTCCCAAAACCATGTGTTTAAATACTCAAATATTTTAACTAGTATTATTCTTCTGGAGGTAAATCATTGGGCAAATACTGTATACTGTATACATTTAAAGCCATTATACAGACCAGAATAAACATAAGACTCTACTATGATGTCCAGTGTGCTAAAACTCCATGATTCTCACTCTGGATCAGAAAAGACATCTTGTTCATATAGATATTACAAGACAAACTTTTATTCCAAAGCAGCAAAGTAATGATGTTCCAGAAAATCATGATCATTAAATCCTTAATGTTTATGTAAAAGGACCACTTGTGCGTGGGAACATTCATTCATATATGATGCGCTCTTCCTTAATAAATGAGCATTCTTAGATTTTAAATTTCCTTTTGCAAAATTACATTTTATAATTAAAATAGCATAAGTCACACACTTAATATATGACTATAATACTAACAGAAATGTTTTTATAGAATACTCTTTTCTTCTATGGCTCTGTGTATTGTAAAGCCACAAAATTATGGGATATGAAAAAAAATATTGGATATGGTGGGCATCGTTAGGGCTGGGGAGATAGCTCAGTAGAATAAGTGCTGCCTGGCAAGCACAAGGTCCTGAGTTCAATCCCTGGTACTGCACAAAAAAACAAAAACAAAAAAAAATTAGGGACGGGGATATAGCTCAGTGGCATAAACACCCGCCTAGCAAACACAAGATCCTGAGTTCGATCCTCCATGCCTCCATGCAACCAAAAACAAACAAACAAAGGTAGACAGTCTTTATACCTTTCATTAAATCTATAGAACTTTTAAAAAGAATATATGTATGCTTAAACCTAAATATTTTCATTCTAGAGGGTCAGCCAGATAGCTCAGGGAACTAACGGGCCTGCTTAGAGCACAGCAGCATGTGTTTGATCCCCAGTGTGCTGTGCCACCCAGAGATGGGGATTGAGGCTGGGCTGGTGGCACATGCCTGTAATCCCAGCACTTGGGAGGCTGAAAACAGGAGGATCACTACAAGTCCAATCTATGTAGTAAGACCCTGTACTAAATACATTTTTAAAAAAAACTAAATATTTCCATTCTATTTAAATACTAGAGTACTTCCAAAAGTTCTCCACAGAGTCCAGATGAAATAAAATTTTGCACATAAGATAGCTTTCATTGGAACTGTTATGGTTTGTGTCTAGTTGTCCCCCCAAGGCCTCATGCAGTCGTGGGGAAGGGACTTCTAGAGTTTGAGACTAAGCCATGATCCACTGGGATTATGGGTGATCCAAGGCTGGGATTATGAGTTTTAGTACTGCTGGGATTATAGGTGTGTGTACTTCCCCCAGCATGGTGCAGAAAGCCTGAATGCAATACAAGAGAGACAGAGAGATAGACTCTCTCTCTGTTGCCATTATTGCTGTTCGATCGCCACGAACTGCTGTCCTCTGCCATGTGCTTCTCTGTTTCGGATCCAGCTGAGTGTGGTCTGAAACCTCCAGTAACTATGAGCTAACTAAACCTTTCCTTCCTTCATTTTGAGTGTCGGGTATTGGTCCCAGCAATGAGAGAAGGGTAACTGACATGGAATTTGTTACCAAGAGTGGGGTTGTTGCTATGGCTCAACCTGACCATGTGGATTACAAGCTTTTGGGTATGGCTTATGGGAAGAGATAGGAAAGGCTTGGAGATGATGCCCACAAGAGGAGCCCTGGAGCAGCTTTGGCTGTTCTGTAGGGTAGATTCTGGTCACAGTTCAGACCAGAAGACTGATAGAAAACATGCCCATAAAGACCAGGCTGGGGAGGTTTCTGCTGGGAAGAAGGACCACACTGGTTGTTGGACACAAGATGATTTGTTCTATGGCTTGGCTAAAAGACTCTGCATTTTTGTTCATGTCCAGAGACTTTGCCTGAGACTGAGTTTAAGCATGATGGACTGATTAATCTTTCAAAAGGTATTTCAAAGCAGCCAAATATTGGGACATTGGCATGGTTGTTATTGGGGGCTTTTAGCCAGATTTATAATGAGAATCAAAAGCAAAGAGTGCGGCAGGATGATTTAAAATGTTATGAGCTTGGCCACAAAGGAAGCACTAGGAAAGCTATGGACTGCAAAGATGGAGCTGAGAGGATCTCCACTGCAGGGAAGGAACCTGAGAATGGAAGGGATGGCCTGAGGGCATCACAGAGGAGGCAGGTTTCCACCCTTTGCTGCCTCAGAGCTGCAAAGGTCAGGGACTTTGCCTTGAGGAAAAATCCACTGAGCTCCATGTTCCAGAACGGTGGCAACAGCCACACCAGGTACCAAAGTGGTTCCAGCATGGACAATTTTTTCCTTGGAATCGGGGTCAGAGTGTTCATTAATGCAGGCACTTGACCCCTACAGCCAAGAGAGAAGGAAGCCTGGCTACTGCTCCAGCCAGTCACAGATCTTGGTATCATCCATGTGTGTTGGTTTTAGGCACATTCAGAATGCAGGAGTTGTGAGGTTAAGATGGCTTCCACCTAGATTTCAGAAGAAGGCCTGGGAGGGTGTACTCCTGAGAGGACTGTGTGTAAAGCTGTGAGTGAGAAGCCTATTCAGTGGAAACCCCAGAATTTTGGAAAAGTCAGGAACGTGGATCATCTAAGGGAAACTGCAAGGAGGGAGCAAGACCGGCCTAAGAGAGAAGCCCTGGGAGGCACCACCACACGTGCCTTAGGGGTGGGGCCACATGGAGCTCACAATTGACCACAGATTGCTTCGGATGTTCCACAAGGACCTACAGGATTAAATGTTTGCCCTTTTGGATTTTGGACTTGCTTTGGTCCCAATGCTTGGTATCCTGTTGTGTGTACTTTTTGTAATGGTGATGTTTATCTTGTGCCTTTGAATGTTGGATGTGCTTAACTTTTCTTTTGTACAGGGACTCACAGAAAAAGAGTTTGCCTTAGATCTTGGAGGAGACTTGAGACTTGGACTTTTCAGCAATGCTGAAAGTGTTAGAATTTTGGCAACTCTTAGAGATGGACTAAAATGCCTTTTCACAAAGGGATGTGAATGAGACTTTGGGGGTCTAGGGGCAGAATGTTAAGGTTTGTGTCTAATTGTTCCACCAAAGCCTCCTGCAGCCATGGGGCAGGAACTTCTAGTTTGAGATTAAATCATGATCCACTGGGATTATGGGTGATCCGAGGCTGGGGTTATGAGTCTTTCTACTGGTGGGACTATGGGTGTGTATACTTCACCCAGTGGGGCAGAGAGTCTGAATGCAATATAAGAGTGACAGAGACAGACTCTCTCTCTCTGTTGCCATTGTTGTTGTTCTGCCTCCATAAACTGCTAGCCTCTGCCATGTGACTCTCTGCCTTGGATCCAGCTGAGTGTAGACTGAAACCTCCAGTAAATGTGAGCTAAATAAACCTTTCCTTCCTTCATTTTAGGTGTCAGGTATTTGTCCCAGCAACGAGAGAAGAGTAACTGAGACAGGAACCCAAAAATCTGTTTCTACGACTTTTCAGGCACCCTGTTAACACTGCTTTTTCAAATGTACAGTTTTAATAAATATCTCCTACTTTGGGATGTGAAGGCACAAGCTGTCCTTGAAACAAACTTAGGTAATCCTGACTCTGAAGAGCTAACTCTCACGTATGGGCAGCCAGGACCTCCTGAGCTTCGGACCTGTCGGACAGCTGAACGTTAGCTTCCACTTGCCCTGCAAGATTTATTAAAGGACCAGTAATTAGAATCTGCTACATAATTAAACCGAACAGTAATTGCAAGAATATTTTAGAATGTAGGCCAAAAAGATCCTGTTTTGGAGAAATATTTTTCACTGATTTTTTTTTTTTTAGACTTGTAGGTGAGTTTTAGTACTGAACTGTAGACTAATTTTTATTTTACTGTTTTTCCGTTTTTAGTTGGGGTTAGTACATGTTTGCAGTTCACATCACTGCATTCCTTGTGAGGAGCGAGTACATGTATGCAATGTATCTCAATTCTTTTCTCATCCCCTTGTGCCTTCTCTCACTCTCGCTCTCACTCTTGCTCTCTGCCTTCTATTTCTCCTTCTGCTTTTCTTCTCCTCAAATGATTTTTATTTTCAAATCTTTTATTGATAGTGCTAGCACCTGCTCCAGGGCCTGCATCTTTGCAGATACCTTTTCTCAACTGCTCCTTGCTGTGCCCTTCAATGCACTCCCACAAGTCCTGCTTTGCCACCTAACTGTCCTAAAGCTGCCCAAGCTGTCCCTCTATCTCAAAAACCATTCACTAAATCCAGTTATGGCACTGCTACATCCTAGATTTTCTTACCACTTGTTTTAGTCCTCTGGAAGATTCTTTTCTATGAACCTGTCTTTGGCTATTCTTTTCCTTTTCCTTCAGCTACATAGACTAATAAGTATAATTTCAGATATTTGTTTTTAAAAATCTATAATTCTATATTCTTTAGTCTATTTCTTATCCATTCATCCATCCATTTATTCACTCATTTATTCATTCAGATATTATTTTTAACAGTTATATACTTGGCTTAGCTCTCTGCCTACTGCTGGGAATATACTAGTTAACAAAGCAGATAAAGGATTTCTTCAGTAGGCCATGGACCAGTGGATAATTCACCACTTATCCAATGATGATATTTTAAAAGGCAACAGTGAGAAGAACTCTTTCTTCTCCTTTCTAGTTTGCATATAAGCTAATGTTGAAAATTGACCATGACTAATAAGAATGAAAGATTTAGGGCTACTATGGTTTCATATATTGTAAGTTAAGGACAAATGTTTTTGGGTACCAATATCTGAGCAATTCCAGGATCTTACTTTATGATCAGTAAAAATTTTTGTATCTTGTTGACTCTGGATCTGTTTGTCGCCAGGTGTGTTGGTGCACACCTGCTATCCTACCACGCAGGAGGATCATTGTGAGTTGGAGACCACAGCCTGTACTACAAAGTGAGCTCAAGACCAGCCTGAACTTCACAGCAAGATCCTGTCTCAAAAAGACAAAGAAAATTTAAAAAATTAAAAATAAAATAACCTTGTTTGTCTTTAGGTGTGTGGATGGAGTTTTAGAGATTTTTTGTACAAAAATAACTGTTGTAAAATTTACGTGGACAAATAGAAGAAGTTCTTACTGTTTGTCCTTATGTTGTAGGTGGCTGAGTTACATAGAAATATTATAGGCAGTCAGACAGGGCTGGGCCCTCCAAGGACCCAATATGGAAGACAAGATACCTTGGAACTGTGTGAGAGATATGCACTCCTGCTGTGGGCCGGACCTCAAGGCAAAAGATTAAATAAATAAATCTAAGTACCTCCCTAGGGATAGACATCAGGGATTGTATTCTAGATAGGTATCCATCACCTTGAAAAAGCCAAGAAGAGTCACTAACCCAGCCCCCCTACAGGAAGAGCCCCTGTTCTGTATTCAATCCCACTTGCTATGCAACTCACTTTCCCATTTGTTACAGATTTAATCAATTTTACCTGGGCAATTATACTTGTAATATTATTGGTTCAACATAGTTTTGTCCCATCTCTTGCCTGCCTTGCACGTTCCCATGTTTTACACCTTACACCTGCCTTATTTCATGGTTTTGCTACATAAACTCCCAAGAAAGGACAGGTTCCTTGGTAACCCACTCAGACAGAAGCTTTCTTTCCTTACATTCTGCTGTTATCTTCCATGCCTAAAATGCGTTCTTCAGTTTTAGAGAACATGAACTCATCCCAGGTATCTTTCAGATTGGGAGTTTCATTCCCCTATATCACTTATGTTTCATTACAATACATAAATTACATTATGAATGAAATATGTTTACCTAAATTAGTCTACTTAGCTCACCATTTATGGCATATTTCTAAGGGGAAAGCATTCCAAGTTTAAAACAGCCAGTTTACAGACTTTGGAACATGATTCCTTTGCAAATTTAGATATCTCTTTACTAATCAAAGGGAGAGTTACCATGTAATCTTAAAGTGAGATAGTTTATTATTCCATAAAATCTTGGAAAAGGAATTAGTCTTTATTTCTGCATATCTTTTGACTTGCCTATTTTGTAACTTCTCTAGCTTCAGTCCCTATTTATTTCTCTAGTATAAATATACTTTAGGGACAGAGTGATGATTTGTACTTCCTAAAATGAAGAAATATATTATTTTTGGTCTCATTCATTTACTGAAGCAAAAAAAATATAATTGCAAAAGAAAAACATCTAAAATAAGAATTCTGAAATCAAAGAAGAGAAAGCCTTTCCAAATTACTGCTAGAAAAGTAGAGTTTTTTTTAATTTCACTTTAATTGAGCCAGCAAAATATTATTAAAAATAAAGTTGTCATATTGCCTAGAGGAACATCAAATCCATTTCATTTTAAATTCACAAAAGGGACTATTTACTTTTATTTTTGGACTTTTTTGGCTAAACAGATTAAGATCTATTTTATTTCACCAGACCAAATGCTAGCCATGAATGTCAATGCAATTTTTCAAACAGGAACTTCATCAAAATATTTGCATAAGGAAAATGTCACTGTGATCAAGCACCCTGTTGCCTATAGCTGTGAACAAAAAAAAAAAAACTCTACAAAAACATCTATTTTCATAACTGATAACCTGCAAATATCTACTTATCAAATACTGTTGGTTATCTGTAAGGAGAAAACTGCTGATTACGAGAAATGAAGGCTCAAGGAGTTGACAATATGAGTTTTTTTTTTTTAATTTTAAAATCTGCCAATCTAAATTCAAACCAGATCTGTGCTTATTAAAGTTCCTCTGCCTCTGATTTAGGAGTCAATTTGAAATGAGCCCTCAGTGTGCCGCCCCTGCCCCCAGGACGGGTTGAGAGTGACTGAGACTTGGCATGGTGACACACGCCTGGGATCCCAGTGCTTGTGAGGCTGACAACAGGAGGATCACTGTGAGTCTGATCTGTGTAGGGAGACCTTGTGGATGCTGTACTAAATACAAAACATAAAATAAAATGAAACAATGAAATGAGCTCTCAGTACATTTTCTATTGGAGGATCATTATACAGTGTTTATTTAGCATTCGTATCAGTTAATTCATACACTGACCCCACTCTGTGCTAAGTGGGCAGCGTTGGACATCTCTGAGGTATACATGGTTCAAGAATTTCTGTACTGTGGACCACTGAGTCTCGGGGACGTCACCATACTTTGTACATATAACGCTTCTACTTTTAATTCTCTGTTACCCTGTCAAGCTTGGACCTGGTGAGTTCGCCAGCCAGATGGAGTTTTTATGTCATTCTTGAACTTTGTGACACCACTTCTCACACGGCCTCATCCTCATCTTGACCTACTTGTCTCTCTCTTCACTTGAGGACGAAGCCAGTCTTTTATCTCTGTATTATCAAGGCGAGCAACACCTGGCAGGTGCTCAATAAAATATTTGACTCTATTGTGGATAAACACAAGCCAATCCGATTTGTTTGAATGCTCAAAAAGTAAGAGACAGTGAACTTGCCCTGAAAAGTCTTTTACTGCTTTAAATATCCCTGAAAGAGACTTAAACCAATGGTTCACAGAATGAGGGCTCTGGACCATCAGCAGATGCATCAATTTGGAACTTGTAGGAAATGTAAAGTCCCAGGTTCCAGGCCAAATCTAGTGAACCGGTCTAGGGTTGGGGGCATCGATCCGTATTTCACTAGCCTCTTTGGTGATTCTGCTCCCGGGTAACTCTCAACATACACAGCTGTTTATAGCTTAGTGCAAAACCAGTTGAACCTGGATTTGGTGTCCCCAGATTTAAGTCTATGCAGAAAAGTAGCGGGCTTGACTAATTCGACAAAAAGAAAAAGCCTTTCCAAATTATTCTCTTTGCTTCCTAGTGGGGAGATGTTTGGGTTTAAATTGCCAGGTAATTGCTTCAATTAGCCAATTCATTTTGCTTAGGTAGGCACAGCTGGAGGTAAAACCTTCCACAGTATCCTAAAGTGTTCTAGCCTCTTCCCTTTCAGGCTAAAGCCAAATACAGATGTGTTGAGGAAGAAGAATTAACCATTTGGCTGGAGAACAGATCCAGTATCTGCTTTTACTCTCCCCTGTAAGTAGATTGGTTTGTTTTCTTCCTGGTTTATATAATTTTATGCCAACCTATGACCCCGGAATGGTAGAAGCAAGTGCTTTCTGGTATTATGTCAGGTACCCTATACTTGGAAAGCAGCCTCTCTTATTAGAATCATGAAAGAGGAAGTAGATTTCCTGGGGAAAATTTGGCTGCTTATTGTCTAAGCAGCTTTTATTTTCTTGGTGAGTGCCATTTTGTATGGAGGTAAACAAAATTTGTTTTTGCACCTTATGACAATTGCTGCATTTGTGGCCAAAGGCATGGGCTTTGTTTCTGAAATACTGAGATTCAAAGTTGGCAGCATAAGTTACAAGCAATCTTCATTGGTGTTAAGAAGTAAGCATAATCCAAGCACTTGGGAGGCTCAGGCAGGAGACTCTCTTTGAGTTTGAGTCTACATTGTGAGTTCAAAACCCCTTAGGTTACATAGTGTGTTCAAAAGAAGAAGTAGAAACAGAAGGAGAAGAAGGAGGAGGAGGAGGAGCAGGAGGAGGAGGAGAAGAGGAAGGAGAAGGAGGAGGAGGAGAAGGAAAAGAAGGAGGAGGAGGAGAAGAAGAAGGAGAAGAAGTAGAAGCAGAAGGAGAAGAAGGAGGAGGAGGAGAAGGAGAAGGAGAAGGAAAAGAAGGAGGAGGAGGAGAAGGAGAAGCAGAAGGTGAAGGAGGAGAAGGTGAAGGAAAAGAAGGAGGAGGAGAAGAAGGAGGAGAAGAAGAAGGAGGAGGAGAGGAAGAAAAAGAAGTCATCATATTACTTTTGAGGATTTGCCATCTAAAAAATGAAAATATGTATAAGGGGTTACATAGAAAGTATTTTTATTTTGTTTAAATTTTTCATTGTGCCTAAAATCAATAACATGATTTTTTTAAGATTCACTCTTCAAGCATAACTGGCTGGCTTGTTAGGGCTTCTGTCTTTCAAAGTTGGAAGGTCTGGGTGAAGGAATGAATGAAGAAAAATTCATTTTTCAGTGCATGGTTTTGAGCTTGTTTGAGAGTGACAGTGATGGTGCCACAGGGTACTGAAGCGACACTCCTGGAATCTAAGTGGAGAGGTCAGAACAGGGTGAAAATCTCCTGTGAGTCTGGACAGCATCCTCTGGGTCCTGAAGGCAGCCCAGTGTTCTCATTTGTCATGAAGTTGGCTCTGCTCTGGTACTGACAAATTGTGTTTTGTGATTGCACCGTAGTTTATGTTCAGTGTTTTTTAGTTGGTGCCTTGTGCTCACTGAAATGTTCTCTGTAAACATGAGTACTTTGGCTTATAAGGTTTTAAATATTTTGAAGCTATAAAATATTTAGGAAATGTTAAATGTTTTTTTTTTTTTTTTTTTTTTTTTTGTACCAGGAATCAAACTCTGGATCTCACACTTTCCAGGCAGGTGCTGCACCACTAACTATATTCCCAGCTATATTAGGTCTTAATTACAGTAAGTATGGTTGTAAGTTATGCTAAAGAGTGTTTTTTTTTTTTTTTTTGGTAAATCCTTATACTATAAAATCCTTGTAATTTATTCAATATAAACCACAGTAGAAAAAGACCACTACTTTTATCCATTTATTGGGGTATTTATTGACTTGTATCAGGTTGATGCGTAACACAAATCCTCATTAGTCTTTTACTCTCTGGAAGCAGAATGGCTGGAGGTAAACATCACAGGGCTTTGGCACAAGGCATCTGCTTATCTCTGTTATACCTTGGAAGACAAGTTAGCAGCAATTTTATTTCACAGTAATACGTATATCTGTTTCCTTTCCAGAGTGACTATCCCTTTCAGAGTATCTTTAACTTCCAGCCTGCTTTCACTGTAAAGAAAAACCTTTTAAAAGACATTTGAAAAACCCATTATTTGAGAAACATTTCCAAAGCAGCTACTAGGGTCCCAAATCTGTCTCTGTTCCACATGGTATATGGGCCTCAGTCTGGCTCCTGAACAAACCCCAGGGAACTGTTCTGAAGAATATTTTCTCTGAAGCAACTGGATTTCTCTGAGAAATAGGAACAGCTGCTGATGTGAGATTGCTCAGCACAAATCATTCTCTTACCCTGAAAGGATTAGAAACAGCCCTTCTGAGAATGGACTTAGGCAGTTTTTTACTTATTTATTGTGGTGGCATGAGGCAGGGCAGTAAGAAATGACTTCTTCCCTACCTCTACCAGGGCACGTATTTTGTCAAATAAAAGAGCATTTCCTTTACAAGCGATTAATTTCAATAGGACCATAGTATTTTACTAAATGGTAGTTCATCCTAAGTATAAGATGTATCTTTGTTTTAGTCATTTATGCATTGATAAACATTGATAAATAGTAATCTTCCGTAATTCTTCCTTCTCATAATTCTTCCTTCTCATCCCTAATTTGGCCTGCCATTTTGGGTGGCAATCACTCATGTTCCAGTCGAAGTCACTGAAAACCTCCATCAACAGCAAATCTTGCTGTAAAATCGGCCGCTCAAAGATCTATAGATGTTGAGTGAAGCCAATTTGCAATGTTGCCCAGGGTGTTTGAACTCTGCCTCACCCAGGCGGAGGTGACCCGGATTGGTCTCCGCAGGCTGTAGCATAGCACTGTCAGTCTCAGTTCTGCAAAGAGAAACAGGAGGGCTCTCACAACAGAAATGGTGAGAACAGGACAGGGGACAAAGTATTTGAGGGACAGTAGTACTGGGAAGAAATGGTTCTATGGGACCATTAGCATAAATAATAATACAAAGACCAGACTTTGCAGGGCATGGCCTGCTTGGCAAGAGAGGCTGAACGTCTTCTGAAGGCAGTTGAGAGAAATTGAAAGTTTTCCCTTGTGAAATGGCAAATGATGACAGTATATTGGAGAAGAAGGAAAAGTGACATGGGAGCCTGTTTAGAAAGGAAGTGAGAAGCAAGGGTAAGAGGGACTGGTGCAGTGGCCAAAGGCAGGACTTAGGATTCCATGGATATAGGTTCCACAGATCTAAGCTCCAGACTTAGTACCCCCATTTCCTAATCTGAGGAATTCACTTAACCCTTTCGAATTTTGGATTTGGATGTTAGTATTTACTTTCATTGTATATTCAGCAAAGACCATGAGAATCTGCTCTGCTAGGCCCTATCTTATGTCCTGGAAGCTGAGCAGTAAGCACAATGAACAAAGCTCCCTCTTTGAGCTCCAGTTTCCCCTAGATATTGGGA
Source organism: Octodon degus (assembly GCF_000260255.1). NCBI lineage: Eukaryota > Metazoa > Chordata > Mammalia > Rodentia > Octodontidae > Octodon > Octodon degus. The sequence continues at coordinate 1,717,499 of NW_004524785.1, read as the reverse complement.
CCATGGTGCCCATCAAGTTCCTAGCATGTTCACACTGTGCACTGTATCCTCTTCCCAAATGCTTCTTGTGTGAACCTCTTTCATGATCTTCTCAGCCAAAAGAAACAAGACTACCTCCCCTGAGTCAGTCGCCATGCCTGCTTTCACCCAACAGGACAATGAAAACTCAACTTGCCTTCTCGATTTTCCTGCAAGCAAAATGTGTCTGTGAAGGACTTCTTCATGGTGTGAGCATCTCAAACTTTTATGACTAGAAGGCTGCACAAAAATAAATGATACGAGGTGTCCTTACTGTTCTCCATACCAATACCAACCAAAACCCTGAAGCACATTTTGTTTTTAGTTTAGTTTAGTGACATAGAGTCTGCCACTCTTTGGTTATTCAATATTAGCTGTTGACTATTAGATATAAAATTTGTTCTAGTGTTAAATTTGAAAGCTGAAACTAGTATCCATGTTCCTTGGTGTGGTACTTCAAATGAACTATCATTTGACAGGGAGATGGAAAAATAGGGTTTTAGCCCTCTATCGGACCTGTGAACTTGAGGAATGCATTTAAGCTGGCTATAAAATAAGAAGGACACAAAACAGCTAAACTTCATTGTTACTATATGCTTGGCCATATTTTTTTCCATAATTTTATTGAGAAACAAATAGCAATGAGACAGTTTCAAACCAAATTGGTAGGACAATTTCAATAATTAACACATTGCATACATTCTTCCTAGTGGTTAATTGCTGTACAAGATGTGGACATGATATCCAATTTACAAACACCATTAGAACAAATGACTCTATTCATTAAGAGAAATCTTGGCCATATTTTAAGTAGTTTACATCATTATTTTGTAGTACAGCAACACAATGAAATTCATATTTTCATTTTTTAATATGTGCACGAGGCTTGGAATTTCATGTCTTGAAATTCCTAGCCCTAAAACCAAAATCTGTTTGTTTAAAAAAACCTTGAAAAGATAATACAAAATAGTAATAAAAAGGAAAAAATACAAATGGACAGAATTTCATGGAACAAAATAATATGAATTCGACAGTATTTGTTGTATCGCATAGTATTGTCTTCATATTGGTTGTTCAGGTCACCAGATATGTGAATGCAAAATCGGAAAAAGAAAGAAAAAAAATGTTATGAGAAATTAAGACAGAAAAAGGGGGAAAAAAACCCCAAAAGAGACTCCTCTTTTGCCCAACATCAGGGTCTGTCCATGCTTTTCAGCTGGGAGTAGAACCCAATCTCAGAGCTCAGCTGGAAGGTGCCTTGCCTCGGGCATTGACAAAAGACCTCACCTGGTGTCTTCCAGTGCTCTGGAAGTGTGGGACAACAGGTGCCCTGAGGAGTTGGTATTTGTCCAGTAGGAGATGGCTGCATGGAGACAGTCTCTTCTTCTCCTCATAGCTGATCTTGTGGCCATCCTTATCTAAGCTTCTACACAGCCCTGTGGTGATCAGCTTCATGACGCTTTGCTGTTGTGGTTTGTGTGCAGATGTCCCTTAGTAGCCAGGAGGCAGGCTGCTAGAGTTTGTGATGGAGTCATGATCCAATGCTGGGATTATGTGTGTGGGTGCTTCTGGACTGTGGGTGTGAGGGCTGCACTGTCCGGGGGGTACATAGCCTGAATACAACATAAGGGAGAGAGGCTTACCTCCCTCTGTTGCTCCTCCTCCTTTTGTGCTCTTGTTGTTTTACTCTTTGCCCTAAACTGCTTGCTGCCTTGTGCCATGTGTGTTAGAGCCAGCTGATTATGGACTGAGATGGACTGGGAGCTGCATGACCCTTTCTTCCTCAATTTTGGGGGGTCAGGTGTTTTGTCCCTGTAACAAGAGAAAAGTAACTGAGACAATACTGGGTTTTCTTTCTTTCCTGTGTTTCCTCAACTCTTGCATCCTTGAGCCATGTCTCCAATACATCAACATCACATTTATGTCTTGCGACAAGTTCTGCTTTCTGGGCACCCAGGTTAGACAAGCAGTGGGCATAGAAGGTAGCATTACATCTTAGCAAATAACCTTGAAGTGAGGTCGTTCCTTGACTCATAGATTGCAAATACGGTAATAAATGTGAAAGTATAAAGATCAGTCAATCTATTTTTGGACTACCTTAAGAGCATTGTCTTCTTGAAAAAATATTTAGTAAAAATGATCGGGGTTAATAGCCACAATGTTAAACATGAAATCAAGATTAAATATGTATAAATCTGTAATGTCAAGAGTCTGGGCATCTGAGGCAAGTAGATCACAAGTTTGAGCCCATCTTTGGCAATTTAGCTACTTAGTGAGACCCTATCTCCAAATTAAGACAATGAATGAACAGGTCTAGTCCTTTAGCTCAGTAAGAAGGCCTTGAATTTAATCCTGGGGCCACATACAAAAAAGTACAAAGTAGAGCCCCACCCTCAAGGAAGGTGGTTGCAAATTGATTTAAAGGCCTTAACAACTGAATGTTTATGTCCCCATAAAAGAAATGGGGGTGGTTGGCAGAACCATCCTCATTTTAAAGAAAAAGTGCAATAGCCTGCCACCCTTTCCTGTGCTTCCTGAGAAAACGATCGCATGGACTCAGAGAAGTCCGAAGTCATAACAGAATCTCCTGGTGAAGAGTTGAATATGTAATTGACAGAACACTTTATCAATGGCTCTCTCATCACTATTAACATGTCTTCTCTCTTCCCACCAAGACTCAGGGTCCCGTTTCTCCTTGAAGTGTGACCAGCTAACAAATCAGAGAAACCAATGCGCATGCTCCGCTTCCCAGGCGTGAGTGACTCAGGGCTGGGGTGTCGTGGGGGAGGGGTTCTGTTTAGTGTGAGTGGGCTTGTATGTGGAGGGAAGTTTTGATATTTTGCTTTTTTCTTTTGTGAGCTGATGATGGCTGGAGTGGAATTGTACATCTTCAGGTGAAGAGAGGGATTTCTCAGTCCATTTTCCGAGATGGAAAGACTTGGAAAAGCCCTTCCAGCTGCTTTCTTGGTGTACCAAGTTCAGTTAGATCTTTTGGATTAAGAAAATTAAAATCTTGATAAATTATATATTCCAAGGGAATATATCAGGGACAGAAAACTGGCTGAAAACATTGATGCTTCAATGTGACGCATTTCTATAGAACATTTCTGTCAGGTAGGACTGACTTCATGCCTCCTATAAGGTCCACACTGCCTTTGTGCTTCATGTAATACAATTTGTGTATCTTCTAGTCATATATCTGCAGAAATTTTCATTTTTATAAAACTCTGAAATCACTCTAGTAAACTAGATATTGACTGCATGTAAATAGCATTTGGCAACTGCTAAGAGACCGCAACAGTACATTACTGGTAAAAAGATGTTATGTTCTGATTTGGCTAGATAAGACTTTATTCAACCTCTTGTGAGTCTCAGGCTCTAATGTTTGGAAAAAGAAGGGAGTATATTAGACTTTTGGAAATAGTACTTAACTCGAACTTCTTTAAGATATCCTTCCACAAACTATAATGGAGTGCTGTGTGCATTTAGACCTTTTCAGTTTATTACCATGAAAGAAAAATATGGTGAGTTTATAGAAAGCAAATACTATCCTAATAAAATATAAAATTTTTAAAAAGTAAAAAGCAGGCAGCCTGTTCTCTGTGATCTAATTTAATTTAAAATATATGTATATGTGTATACCAGAGTGACAGAAAAGAATAACACTAAAATTCTCACTAATTATCTTTGAGTGTTGGTGCTATGGGTAGTCTTTATTTTATTTATAACTTAGTGTAATTTTCCCAGTTGTCTTGATCATGGTCTATTTTTAACATTAGAAGAAAAAAAAATCTGAGATTTTATTCCCTCATTTAGAAAAATAGCAACTGTGTTGTGTATTTCCTAAGACTGCCATAAGGATCAAATGATATATACTATCTGAAAAAAATTGGAAGACAGCAGCTTTCTTAAATGCCAGCTGCCCTGCTTCAAGGCTAATCAACTAATATTAAAACCAGAGTAGAAATATTGCCCCTTTGCATTACAGACAAGTGGGTAGAACAGTTTGATCTACACATCAGACTGGTTTATGCTGCTACAATTAAAGTACAATGTGAAAGTAATTAAAGGGGAGAGACATAGGTGAAAACTGTACAACTGTACAACTCTGAGAATTTATGTCAAACTCAGCCCTTTGGTAGATGAAAAGCTTCAGAAATCAAGATTCAGATGAAAGTGGACAGACTGTGAGTGCTAGCAATAAAGGGGTCTCTCTCTCTCTCTCTTTTTTTTTAATGCTACAAGTGCAATAACGCTTGATTAATTCAGCTTTATCAGGTTTCACAATTTTTTAACTGGTGGATAAAAATCACAGGATAGTACCTGGATTCAAGAAAGCATATAAATAGTATTACAAATGCCAACAGTTTTGCAGTCCTATTTCATAGCTGTCGCCTTGTATTAGGAAAAACACCTTTCCGTGTGTATTCAAACATACCTCCCTCCCCACTTTCATTCTTAGAACATTCAATTTCCATTATTAGAGCCATTCAGGGGCAAATTCTTGATCTCAAAAATTTGAAGAAAAGCCAACTTCAGACTGTGAAAAAGTCACTTCTATATCCTCTCTTTTCTTCATGTTCATTTACTTTTATTTATTAGAAGAGACAGTTTTGGCAGCCAGCACGAATTCAGCAACAGGTGGCCAGGTGTGTCAGGTGTGTGGTGTGACTGCCTGTGCTGTCCATGACTGTCCCGGCTCTGCTCAGCAGGGAGGCCCCCCAGAGTGATTGCTCACGGTGATCTCTTCTTCTCAGGTGGAAAGGAAGAGGAGGGGAGTGCTTTGCCTTACTGTGATTACAAATATATTTAAATACAAATATATGTCCCTTTGGACATTTAAATTTTACTGTGTATAGCAGTGAGAATGGAAATTTTAGTGCTTTTCCCAACCAAGTCCTCCTATTAAATTGGTTCAATTGCATGTGAGAAAAATAAAGTTAGGGAAAAGCAATATGAGTGGCTGAATGGCAGTGCATGTCTAATAAACACCTTGAAAAAGAAGGATTCATAAAATAATATTTTCAGTCTATTAAAATGAATAATGATGTAAAGCACTTTGATATTAGTGTATTCAATCTTGTTGATTTTTCCCTCTAGTAAGTTTAAATACTTCTGTGACACTATTAGACAATTTTTTACTCTTGCTCTGGGACATGGACAGAATTCGTTCCTTCTGACGTGTGCAGGTGACCAGAGGACAGGGAGATCAAGCTTCCTGATTAAGGAATCTCAGGTTACAGGTTTAGCATTATACTTCTTAAAATTCTCTCACACAGTGCATCTCATTTCAGTTTTACCCAGGGAAGTAGTTTTTGCATGAAAGTTTCCCCTTGCCTATGGGATTTATATACCTAGATAAACTATCATTTAAAAATAAGAGCAAATGGGTATGTTCAGGTATGTTTAAAAGCTATCAGTTTATTATGGTCACTCGGAATGTCATAAAAGGACACCATGGAAAATAGAAATGTGGACTAGAGGAAAAAATAGTCAGAAATTCCAGTGACACAGAAACATAAAATGTTGGGAAATTTATTATATTTACAGTAAGTGAACTTTGTTTTGTTATGTTATACATTATATACGATGATTGTAATGAGGAAGGAGAACAGTGGTGAGATATTTAGTGAGTAGTCAAAGGACAGAATATATTAAGGTCCTTAGATTAGAGATAGCTATATCAAATAAAAAGTTTTTTGAAGTATTTATGAATATATGTTAAAATTTCAGTGTAACCTTGGCACAGTGGTGCCTATGTACTATCTCAGCAATTAAGGAGAGTGAAGCAGGAATATTGTAGTTTATGTACCATTTTGGGAAACAGCAAAATCCTTTCAAAAGAAAGAAAGGAAAAGCAAGAAAAACAATTTCAGGGGGATGTACCTCAGTGGTAAAGTGCCTCTAGGTTTAATCCCAATACTGGAAAGAAAATTCCAGATAAATGCTAAAAAATAAAAGTCTATAGCTTCTTTTTTAAAATTTTATTTTATTTTGAAGAGTAAAAACAAGCAAAAACAAATAGAAAAAGACAGAAACAGGGTAACATAAAACAATACATATGTTATAGATTTTCAAAACAGGCATAGCTAATCAATAATGGTTGTTATATTATCCATATTTATCATCAAATCTGTTGCTCAGATTAGCAGATATACTAATGCAAGGTAGGGGAAATAATTCAATATTGACCAATGCTTTCAAGAAATCTTAATTTTATTTCCTTGTCTTTTTTGTTTTTATTTATTTATGTATGACTTTTGTGTGCAGGGTCTCCCTAAGCAGCTCGGACTTTTAGTGCTCCTCCTGTTTGCAGCTTCCTCAGCGCTGGGATTATGGGTATGTGCCACCATGCCTGGACTCAGTCTCCAGTTCAGTGCGCCCAGGGGCGGGGCCAGCGCACATGTGGTGCCAAGATCCCTGGCTCCTGCGCTTGCCAAAGCAGGCGCTTAGTCTGCTGAGCTATCTTGCAGGCCCTTGTTTTAATTTATTTTAAAGGGAGCATATTAATTGATAAGACATTAGAAACTGTGCACGTTTGGAAGACCAAGATGAGAGGTTTTCGAGCATGGGTTTTCTGTTACTCATTGCTGTCCTCCATGGGGATGCTCAGATCGCAGGTATCAGGATACAGACTTCGTCAAGGTGAAAACTCCAAACATTAATCGCTATTTTCAAAAACTGATGGGAATGATGAGCACAATCATCTCAGCCATCATATGTGCTTTAATGCTTTTTTGGTCTTCCTTTTTTCCTATCTTTTCTCTTTTCTCTCATCATTGTTGTTTAATCCTTAAGTCTAGTTTTTTTCTGTTTTACTATATCTATTATGCCTTTCAGGTTTTATTTATTCTTTCAGGTTTCTACACGAGGGAGATGATGCAATGTTTATACATGGGAGTCTGATTTATTTCACTTATGAGTATAGCCTCTAGTTTCATCCATTTACCTATAAAGGCTGTGAGTTTCTCTCTCTTTGTAGCTGAGTAATATTCCATTGTATACAACTACCACATCTTTTTCATCCATTCCTCAACCGATGGGCATTCTGGTTGTTTCCAAGATTTGGCTATGGCAAATTGTACTGCTATAAACATGAGTGCACATATATCACTATGGTATGATATTTCCAGTTCTTTTGGGAAAATACCCAGAATAAGAATAGCTGGATTGAATGAGATTTCCATTCCTAGTTTTTTGAGGAGTCTCCACACTGATTTCCACCGTGGTTGTACTAGTCTACATTCACACCAACAGTGGAGAAGGGTTCCTTTTTCCCCACAGCCTCTCCAGCATTTGTTATTAGTTGATTTCTCTATGATAGAAATTCTTTCTGGGGTGAGATAGTATCTCAGTGTTGTTTTAATTTGTATTTCTCAAATGACCAGTGCTATTGAACATATTTTTACATATTCATTTACCAATTGTATCTCTTCCTCTGAGACATGTGTATTCATCTCAGATGCCCATCTTTTTAAATTGGGTCTTAAAATTTTGTGGTCCAAATGATTTTATTTCTTTATATAATTTAGACAGAAGTCTTTTCACTGAGTGATAGTTGCTTATGATTTTTCCCCAATTTGTTGATTCTTTTCACTCTGCTGGTGATTTCTTTTGACATGCAGAAACTTCTCAATAAGTTTAGATACCATTTAATAATTCTTTGGAGTACTTCACATGCAGTTTTGTTTTTGTTCAAGAAATGTTTGCCTACTCTGTCTGTAATATTTCCAACTGCTTTCCCTTCTAGAAGATTTAGTGTTTCTGTTCTAATATTTAGATCATTAATCCATTTTGACTTTAGTTTAGTGCATGGCAATAGACCTGGGATTGCTTTTAGTTTTCCACATGTGGAAAGCTAGTTTGTTCAGCAGCATTTGTTAAAGAGGCTTTCTTCTTTCCAGTGAACCTGTTTGGCTTCTTTGTCAAATACAAGGTGGCTAAGTATGTTTGTAATTTTATTTGTATCTTCTAATTTGTTTCATTGATCTCTGGGTCTATTGTTTTGCTAGAACCTTGCTGGTTTTGTAGCTTTGTAGTATCATTTCAAGTTAAGGATTTCAATGCCTCCTGCTTTGCCTTTGTTGCCCAAGATTGACTTTGCTATTCTGGGTCTTTTCTGGCTCCAAATAAGTTTTAAGAGTGTTTTCTCTAGACCTGTGAGGTACATTGATGGTATTTTGATAGGAATTGCATTAAATCTATATAACAACTTTGGGAGTATGGCCATTTTCACAATGTTGGCTCTTCCTATCCAAAGTCAAGGTTTACCTCTCCAATTTCTGAAATACTCTTTGATGTCTTTTTTTTTTTTTAAAAAAAAAGCAGGTTATAATTTTTGTTGCTTAGATGTTTTATTTCCTTTGTTAGATTAATTCCTAAGTATTTCAATTTTTGGATGCTATTATGAAGGGTATTATTACGCTACTTCCTCTTTCAGGGTATTTTCCTCTCTTTCAGTACAGCAATGCTATTGAGTTTTGGTTATTGACTATGTTTCCTGCTTTGCTACTGAATTTGTTTATTAGTTCTAGAAGCTTCTTGGTGGAGTTTTTTTGGGTTTTCCAAGTACAGTGTCATGTTATCTGGAACTGATGATATTTTAAGCCATTCTTTACCTATTCTTTTTTTTTTTTTTTTTCGGAACCGGGGATTGAACTCAGGCCCTTGAGCTTGCCAGGGAAGCACTTATTCCACTGAGTCATCTCCCCAGCCCCAAGATACAGATTTTTTTTTTTTTTTTTTTTTTTTTGGTGGAACCGGGGATTGAACTCAGGTCCTTGCGCTTGCCAGGGAAGTGCTTATTCCACTGAGCCATCTCCCTGGCCCTTCTTTACCTATTCTTATTAATTTTCTTTCTCTTGTCTAGCTAATGATTCCAATCCTATGTTGGACTGCAATGGCTCTAGCTAATGATTCCAGTCCTATGTTGAATAAGAGTAGTGATAGAGGACGTCCTTATTTTGTACCTGATTTGAGAGTAAAAGCTTTCAGTTTTTCTCCATTTAGAATTATGTTGAGGTATATACCATCTATTCCAATTATCTGTAGGGCTTTGATCATAATGAGTGATGAACTTTGTCAAAAGCCTTTCCTGTACCTATTGAGATGATCATGTGGTTTTTGGTTTGGCTCTATTGATAAAGTGTATGAATTTATAGCTTTGTGTATATTGAACCATTCTTGCATCCATAGGTTGAATCCTACATGGTCATGGTGTGTAATCTTCTTAATGATTTGCTGTATTCTATTTGCTAGTATTTTATTGAGGATTTTTGCATTTGTGTTCATGGGAAAGATTGGCCTGTAATTCTCTTTCTTGGTTGGCTCTTTCTCCAGTTTTGGTACCAGTATAATACTTGCCTCCAGGAATGATTTTGGCAATACTGTTTCTTTTTCATTTCTTTCAAGAGTTTGGGGAGTATTGGAATTAGATATTCTCTAAAATTCTTATAGAAGTCAGCTGTGAATCCATTAGGAACTGAGCTTTTCTATGTTGGTAAGTTTTCTTTTTATTGTATTTTCAATTTCATTAGCAGATATTGGCTTATTCAGAGTTTTTATAACTTCTTGATTGAGTGTTTGAAATTTGAGCCTGTCTAGAAGTCTGTCCATTTCTTTTGAGACTTCCATATTGGAGAGTAAAGGTTTTCAAAATATCTATTGAAGATCTGAATTTCTACAGGACCTGTACTAATTTCTCTGTTTTCATTCCTTATTGCTTGAATTTGAGTTTTTCTTTTCTTCTTTTGAGAAAGTTGACTAGGTATTTATAAATTTTATTAATTATTTGTGCTGCATTCTTTATCTCAGTTGCATTAATTTCTGCTCTAATCTTTATGATTTCCTCCTGCCTTTGGGATTTGGGCTTGGTTTATTTTGCTTTTTCTAGAATTTGAGGTACAACATTAGGGCATTTATTTTTTCCCTTTCTGTTTTCCTAATGTGTAGTTCACCACTAGAAACTTCCTTCTGATAATTGCTTTCATTGCATCCCACAAATTCTCTAGGTTATACTTCCAATTTTTTGATTGCAGATATTGCTTAATGTCTTGTTTAATTTCATCTGTAACCCATTGTTTGTTGAGGAGAATATTATTTAATTTCCATATGCTTAAGGTTTTTGTGGTTTTGTTTGTTGTTAATTTCCAGGTTCCTTGAACTGTGGTCAGATACTTCTCATGGAATAATTTCTATTTTCTTGCGTATACTGGAGCATGATCCAGTTTGTGATCTATTTTAGAAAATATACCATGTGCAGCTGAAATGAATGTTTATTCAGATGTGGTTGGGTAGAACACTCTGGATATGTCCACTAAGACCATTTGTTCAAAGGATTGGTTCAGTTCTGCTACTTCTTTGCTAATTTTTTGTCTGCTTGACCTATCTTCTTGAGATAATGCATGTTAAGGTCCCCTGTTAAGATTATGATATTGGTTATTAAATTTTGTCATGTCCTATAATATGTGTCATATATAATTGGCTGCTACCATATTTGGTGCATACATATTTATGACTGTTATCTCTTCCTCTTGATTTTTTTCCCTAACCAGTATGTAGTGACCTTCTTTATCTTGTTTGATCATAGTTGGTTTGAAGTTCAGATTTTCCGCTAACAGAATAAGTACCCCTGCTTTTTTCTGAGGTCCTGCAGAATGTAGAATTTCTTGGATCTTGATTATCATATGACTGGGAGTAGTTTTAATTTGGTCGGTATTATTTGGAGTTCTATATGCCTCGGTTAGCTGAATGTCAGGTTGTTTCCCTATATTTGGGAAGCTTTCTGCTATCACTTCTGCCCATGTTCTTTGTCATGTGTTGCCTTCTTCTTTCTCATTGATGCCTATTAGTCTTATGCTGTTCATGTTTGCATCATCTTGCAGCTGTTGAATTGTTTTTTTTCCTGGATCCTAGGTGTTTTTAACAGATCTTTAACTTTTCACTAGCTGCAATGTTCTTTTCAAGGTCTGAAAGTCTATCCTCACTTTCATTCAAACAATTTTGCTGACTTTTAACAGAATTTTAAATTTCTTGTATATCTCTTTGAATCTGCTTCGTACATTTTATTTCTTTCCTATATTGCTCATTTAAGGTTTCCATCATTTTTCTATTCTCTTCTTTTTAATGAATGTCTTCTTTAGAAATGCTTAGTAATTTTTTTCCTATGGTCATCATTTCTTTTTTTTTTTTTTTTTACTTGTGAGATTATTTCTGATCTGCTTTCCTCTGTAGCTTCCTGTGGTTGTTTCTTTACTTTAGTTGATGTTATTTCAGAGATTTCAGGTATGTGTTACAATTTATTTTATAGTGATATCTCCTAGTTTTGTTCTGGGTGGGCTTGGGGCCTGACAATGTGTTTTTGCTCCTTCTTTTGTCATTTTTTTAAATTTCAGAGAGAACTCTTTTGATTTCTGTGATATCTTTTTTGAAAGTTTGGTAGTAGGTAGCTGTATCACTGCTGTCAGAGCCTCTCTGTAAAGAACTTATTTTTAGGTATCTCTCCTGTGTGAGAGACATTTTTTTTGTCCCAGGATTTTTCCTTGTCTTCGCATTGAAAGTGAGATATTTGTTTCCATTTAGCAATTTCCTCCATCCTTCAGTGCAGGGCTTTGGGGAGGTTATTACTCAAGCATCTTCCTTATTAATACCTTCTGCCACCCCTGTGCCATGAGGATGTTCTTGTAGGTCTGCACCTTGGTCTGGGCTTGTCTGGTCCCAGAAGTATGCTTCAGCTCACTGGCTCTACATGTACTCAAACTCAACTGGCAAGACCTGGCTTGTGTCTGCTTGCTGTGTTTTGCTCTTTTCAGCTAAACCTCATCCAAGTGGACTGCTGAGGCCACACTGGCTGCCTGTCCCAAGCCTCTTTCTTGGTAGGTCTATCAAGATAGAATGGGCCCAGTGCCCTGCTCTGGATACTGGTCCCATGGCTAAAAGTTCATGGCTTCTAAACTATAAGTGTAAATTTAAAAAATATATATAGAAAAATGTATTGTTTCTATTAGAATACAGGACAGGAAAATAACAAATCATGAGAAATGAAAATTTCAAAAAATAGAAAAGGAAATAAATAAGTTTAAATAGGTTAAAAATCATGTCAAATATAAATAAATGCAATCCCAAGTGCTTTTTCCAATGAGAAAGTGAACACATTCAAAACTGAATTTCTTCTCTTAATCACAGGCCAGCATACCTACCCTAAACCTACTTCTCTTCATATCTTCTACCCAGCATCCAATCAACCAACAAATCCCATGGACTTTACCTTGAAAACATTTCCTACGTTTGCCTACTTCTCACCATCCCCACTGCTTCCATGCTGGACCATGCCACCTTCCTCCTTGCTTTTTAATTTGCGTCTTTATCTTGGCCCCACCCCCTCTAAGTGCCCCTCAGTCTCTCCTTGTTCCACCTGCACATCTGCAGTCTTTCTCATGACCCTGAAATAGAAATCCTTGTAGGACCTAATTCAGGCCCCCCTTCTTCCATGACAGCCTCCTGTCATGGTGGTAGTCTCCCTTGAAGTAAGGGCTCCTCTCTGCAGCATGGTGTAATAGCCTGTGCGATTAGACTCTGATGATACCCTTGGCCTCGTCTCCCACTGCTGTCCCATTCCTCGCCTCATTGGTTTCCTGTTACCACTGTGAGCCATTGTTGCAGACATGGTGGTTTACAAATACACATGGTGTTCTCTTGGCTGGGCCACCTGCCTACTGGGTGCTCTAGGGAAATATTCTTGCTTCATCTTTCTCAACTCCTAGAGGCTTCACATCATGCCTCATGTCTTCCTTCTATCAAGCACCTCCCTCTTTATCCTCACACTTCTTCCTGACCACTATGCGTCCTTGCTTCCCTGTTTCCTTGTCCTTGATTGTCCCAAGCCTGCCCAGACACACAGAATAATCTCCCCATTTCTAGAATATAATTCAGTCACTCTGGAAAAATGCCGTTTTCCATGTAAGGTGGCATGCACACGTATTTGACTATTGGAGGTGTGAGTTTGGGGAAGTCATTACTCTGCCTGCAGCCTTCATCTTGCTGCAGCTGCATGAGCGCCTCAGTTTCCACAGCACCAGGTCACGCCCCACCCTCAAGACTCCCAAGCCATTGTCACTCTCCCTTATTCTGTGAGGCCTTCCATGGCACTGTTTAAATATGCACCTCACAGTGCGTTCAGTCCCCATCTGTGTCTTTCTCTTCCTGCGGTATTTAGTTCTTGCAGCCATATCATAAACTTAATTTACCTAGGTATTAAGTGTGCTGTCCACAGTCCTCTACAAGACCTCAGAAAGAAGGAATATCTGTATTGTACGCATACCTGTATCCTGTGGCCTAGAACAGTGCCCTGACCCTGACTGATATTCAAAAGTATTATATAAGGAAATAAATAAGTGGAAGGATGGAAAGGTTGTGAGATTCTACCTGTTGTACTCATGTGTGTTTTTCCTCATATACAGCACTAAAATAGTATATTTATTCAGTGCATAGATACATATATAATACTAAGATGGAGTGCAATACAACTGTTGAGAAGAATATGGTATTAGATAACCCACAAGAATTTAAAGCCCAGCTCTATACCTGCTATGTTGACCTTAGGAAAGGTAACGTCTCTATGCCTCAAGTTTTTCGGTAACTTTTCATAAAATTGTCATAATGAAAATACCCGATGGGATTCTTGTGATGGTTAAATGATAGGGGAAAATAAACATATCTGCCATTAATTATTAAGTCCGATTTTTTCTGGTGTAATTAGAGGCAGAACTAGTGAAGGCATATTTCTTGTCCTTCAGAAGCTGACGCAGAGCAGTTACCTGAGGTTAGGAGCAGATATCCTTTGATGTAGCAGATTGTACAACAAGATCAGAAATCCCACATGCATTTGTTGTTTGCTTTTTGTTTAAATTAAAACAGAAAATGCAACAGGAAGGAACTGAGGTATGCGCCTTGCTGGGCTCTCAGAGCAGGTCACATGGAGCGGGTAGAGTGTGATTTGGGAAGAATGGCAGTGCCACCGCCTCCCCGGGCACCAGAAGACTCCTCCTGTGTATCCTTCCTGTCACACACTTGCTGTGCCATATATGCATCCAGTTAGTAGGTTTATGGGTACTAACTCATAAAATGGAGAAATGGCTTTAAATGATTCCTTCAAAGAAAGAACACACAGAAGGTAATACCATAACAGGCAGTTTAAAACTACAAAGCACACCTTTTTCTTGTCATCCCCATATGAAATGAAAGCATTGTCCTGTAATCATATGAAATATAGTGCCGGGATGACTATTTGAAACATTCCGTGGTTGCAGCTCAGTGATACATCTTTTCTTAAGTAAGGATGTACCTTACACTACTGGGTCTAATGGTAGTTTGAAGCCATTATTATTATTATCACAATACTTAAAATATAATTTAATAAACCATTATATTAAATTTTTATAGTTTTGTTATGACTTGCCACTTACATTCAATGTGTACCTATTAACAGAAAAGTAGTGTTATGTAAAATGCATTAAAATATCATTGTACTGTGCTGTACAGTCTAACAGGGCTTAGCAGCAGGTTACTGATGTCAAAAATAAATGCAGAGCCCCCGCAACAGAAAAGATGCTTACTGTGGCTTCTCTTGTCACCCCTGCAAGCATGGAGATACATGGAAGCTTATCTGAAGAGGCAAGGACCCAGCCTACAGAAGGTCAAGGCAGAAGCCCGAAGCATGCTGTGGGGTGGATGGAATTCCAGGCAGAAAAAGCAATGTTATTAAGGTCATGGTAGACTCAGAGACCTCAAGGGCATTCAGAGAGACAGACCAGTGAGTGGGAAGGCCAAGAAGATCCAAGTCTGAGTGCAAAAGCAGATGAACATGTATTTTCTTTGCGAAGTAATAAAGTGCAGATGAAATGAAGAAGTAAACCACACAGAGCCTTTAGAACCAGACCGACTGAGGATAAGTCTAACAGTACCACCTGCTCTAAGATCTGGGCTGAGGAGCTTTTCTTTTATGGTTGTGGTTCTTTCCTCTGCAAATTTAATGATCATACTTATCGAGGGCATCACTTCATGGGTCACCAAGACAGTGTGCTCGGCTTGGCTCAGTGGCTAGGTTTAGCAATGTTTGTGAATAAGAGTAAGGATTTTCAAGGAAAGATTAGTACAGCGAGCCGCCTTGGCCCAGCGTCCAGTAGACACCATATGTGTCGCACCAGAAGCTTGCATGTGGCCTCTCAAGACCCCGAAGAAAAGCCTCAAGGAAAGGCAAGTGGTGGATTAAGAGACCTTTGTGATGAGTTATGTGGGAAGATGATGAATTGCTGAAGGAATTAAGAGCTTTGAGGCATTCCTGGGAAACTGCTACCAAAAGGAGCTGTGTGAGCAGAGGGAAAAGGTGACTCTTCTCTTTTGAAGGAAAAAAAATCTGGCATCAGATCTACACACCACGCTCAAAGCTTGCCTGGTGCCAGAGCTGAGTAACTGTCTCCAGGGACATAATCCAGTCTTGTGTCTTCAGTAGGGCATCTCAGAAGCCAGTGAAGAACCCAAGCTGAGCTCCAGACAAAACAACATAGAGAAATACTTGATTTGTAAGAAAAAAAAGAGAAAGAAATAACCTGGGAGAAACAGGGTTATTGTTGTTGTGAGTGTGTGTGTGTGTTTAGAGGGGAGTAAGTTTTGTTTTATGTTTCAAATAAATGATGGGAAAATAATTCAGTCATTTCATGGAAAGAAATACTAACTCAAGCAAATGACATCAAAAGTCATGGTAGGAGACAGAATTCATCTCCATCTCTGGGTAACCACCCTGCCTTTTGTAACTCAATTAGAACTTCAGCACACTTTACTTAACACTAGTGTTCTTTTATCTCTATGTATCTGGATTAGAAATTTCTAGTAGGCATCCCCGGTGTGTTGTACTGGCCCTTCTCACTGAGACTGTAGGTGCGGTGGCCCACACCTATAATCCCAGCTCTTGGGAGCCTTGAAAACAAGTCCAATCTGTGTAGTGAAACATGGTAGATCCTAAAATACGTAAAATTAAAAAAAATTTTTCTACAGCACACAAGCTGAGGGTTACTTATCTGACATGTTGTTGCCACTTCCCAATACACAGGGCTTATTACACGGGGTTATATTGGTCAATCTGAATTTAATGATTTTTTTTTTTTTTTAAAGAAACAGACAATTTCCACCAGCCTGGGTTTCCTTTAAACCTGAATTAAGTTCATAAACCAAGGCACTGCTGAGACACCTCCATAAGAGAGGGCCAAGGTGTTCAGATCTTTTTTTACCATGTAGTGACACAGCAAGAAGGGGTCACCTGTGAACAAGGACATAAGCCCTTGCCAGACAGCAAACTTGCTGATACTTCAGTCCTGGACCTCTCAGCCTCCAGAACTGTCAAGTATAACTTGCTGTTGCTTGCAAACCATGTAACTCATGGTATTTTGTTAGAGCAGCCCAGATAGATAAGGCACTGATTCAGATCCTACCATAGGAACATTTCTTTGTTGGGGGAATGAAACTTATTGTAGACCAGTGGTGGCAAACCTTTGCCCCCCATGCTGTAGTGGGCTGTTTGTTACCACTGGAAGCTCTGAAACATTTGCCATCACTGCTTTAGGTGCTGGGCAGAATTCACTCCCTGGTGATTGCTTATCATCATGTAGTGTGATACACATAGTCCTCTTCAATCCTCTTTCTCCACTTCCTGGTAGAAGACTTTCTGGTAAATTCCTTAGCTTCTCTGAGCCCCAAATGTCTTATTTCTAAGTGAAACTTTAATACCTACCTTTTAATAGGTGCAAAGATTAATTAGGATATTATGTGTGAAATACCACATCCTGTGCCAGGCAAACATAGCAGAAGAGACAAACGTCAATGACTTCAGAACTCCCTGAATCCTCTGGTAGGGCATTAGCTCTAGACAAGAGTCTAGGAAGCTGTCATTAGACTTGAATTTCCCTCATTGTTAATGATTTCTTCCCACAGAAAAATTTCTTGATGTCACCCCCTAAACCATGACAGTGTCTATTGTTGTTAAGACTAGCCAGTGGTTGTCACTTGAACATTAGTGCAGTGGCAAGACATACAACCAAAATGAGGATCTATGCAAGAACATGCCGTGGCATCCATGGTGGAAGAAGGGCTGAAGATGAGAGAGATTCACATGGGAAGCTTAAGAGAGTCCTATGTACCAGAAGGATAGCTTTGACCCCTTATTTTAAGGTTCCTCCCACTGCTTTAATTAGATCATTTAAAACAATTGGTCATTAATGTTAAGAAAGATGAGTAGGGTTCTGGGAGATAGCTCAGTGATCTAAGCTCCTGCCTGGCAAGAGCAAGGACCCGAGTTCAATCCCCAGTGCAGTACTGCATGCTGTGGTCGGCCCTTAAACCAGGTGTGGTGATTACCACCCAAGTACCGCCTATAATCCCAGCACTGGGGAGGCTGAGACAGGAGAATCATTCCAAGTCTGAACTGTGTAGTGAGACCCTGCATTGGGAAAAAAGAAAAAAGATGAGATCTGCTACATGGATACTTCTAGCTAACAAAATATCTACCTCTTTTTTTTTTTTAAATGACATAAGCAGAAAACATCTTGCAGAAGTCCTGATAAAGCATTAAGAAAGTAGTCAGAGAAATCACCGACACCAGAGAAATGGCCCGAGATTTACTCTGTAGTGCACTTTTCCAAAGTACCGAGTAGAAATCAAACTTCTGAAGGCAACGCCAATAATAATAACAATAATGAAATAGCGGCTTATCTGTGTTGCGCCTCCTGTGGCGGTCTTGGTAATCTGTGTGCTATTTATGTTCCACAAGAGTCCTGTAAGCCAAGGAGGTGCTATTGATCTCATGCTGACACCAATTAGATGTAACATGAGTAATGGGAGGAGAAAGACTACTTATTTGAAAAGTAACACTTTTGATGGGGAATTGCAACCTTCTTGTGTCTATAGGATTGTCTATTTAACACCATCTTCATTGAAAAGCAATTTTTGTACATAGTATTATGGATTTATTTTATGTAAAGTTATAGCTGAGAAATGGCATCTTTATAATATGAGTATATATTCCAGGTTGTGAGAGTCTGCCTCAGTACCCATATCATTTGATAGTTCTTGTCAGAATTTTACTTGTCATTTTAGCCTTGTGAACTGAACATTGTTGGCAGTTTGTTGCCAAGCATTTGATTTATAAGGTTGCCAACTTAGGAAATAAAGCTCTTCTTATAATTAACACTCCCATTAGAATATATTTATTCCTTTCAAAATTAATGACAAAGATGACACCTAGGAGAATTAATGGAGAGCTATCCAGAGAGAGACTAGTTATTGTATAGTGTCAGATTTGATAAGGGATGTCAGCTAACCACCAAGGAAAGAATATATTCAAGCAGAGTTTAAATTTACCTAGCATTTGTATAATGTAGGGTGCTCTTTGCTCCATTTATCACTTCTGCAAGAAACTGTGTGACAAGCTACTCTAGTATTTTTCCTGTTTGTCTCATGATCTGAGTTGCTATTTGGTCCCTTGGAGATGAAAAAACAGAATCAACAAGCCACTCTTTAACCTTATGTTAGTTACAAGTTGAAAGCTAAATTTCAAATCTCCTGAATTTATTTTTTAATTCATTGAATGGAACTATTTCACTTCATAATAATGTATTTGTTTGTTGTATATGTTTTTAAGATATTGAAAAGTCTTTTCAGCAAAGACAAAAATAACTATTTATAAACTTACCATACTAAATTTTATGAAGATTATTTCTTAGACGCTGTCTATAATGCATGTATGTTTTACATGTATGCAACATAAACATATCTGATAATTTCAAGCTTTAGGGATTATATTAATTTTAATCCCCAAATACTAATAGCCAGAGTATTTACCCTATGGCTTTTTATGAAGGGCAGATTGGTATCAGATTCTCCTAAAAAGTTTCTATGTATCCCAAAGAAAGTTTAGTAAGCCACAAATTCCATTTTAGTAGAAGTACTTGTACCTAATCATGTGCTGAGTCAACCACTGGTTCTCCAGAAATAAATGTATGATCATATTATTAATTTTTATTGATATAAAGGATGTTTCACATACAATTTATAATAATATAAGTTTCATGGTGAATTTCATATACCACTGATTTTCACAGAACGCTTTCAATGATTTTTTCCCAAATTTGAGTGGTCATAGACAATATGTAGCCACAATTGACAACCAAGTATGTTTCTTACACAAATGTTGATTGATACATGAGTTACAGTAGAGAATATTATAAAATGACAAGATATGAGAACCTCAATCATTTGACTATGATGAAAGCAAATTCTTGGCAAAATTGAGTAAAGTTTTTGAATAATATTTCTGTAGTATTATACATTTAGAAAAATCAACAAAACAAATCAATCAGGGTTTTGTCACAGTGGTGAATTTCAGGTGAATGCAAAAACCATTGCTGACTTCAAGGTATCAAATGACACCACTGAAGCAGAAAGTGGAAAATCTATACAGTGTCTTTAGGCAATATTTCTATCATGAAGATATGAGAAATATAAATTACTTTGAAGTCCCAGATGACAGTAAAATATAATAACATATCTAAGAACTGCTGAACATTGAGAATTTATTACATTTATTTTATTATTTTTAATTTAGTTAATTAATTAATTATTTTTTTTTTTAATATTTTAGGGAAGGGTCTACAGGATGTTCAGGGTCTCACTACTAGATCATAGTGATCTGCCTGTTTACAGCCTCCCAAGAGCTGGGATTACAGGTGTGCATCACCACACCCAGTCTTAATTGCCATCTCAGCATGCCCCAGGGGTGTGGCAGGCAGGCAGGCCCTGAGATTGAACCCCTGGCTACTGCTTTAATTTTATTTTGAAGAGTAAAAACAAATATCAGAAACAAAGAAAGAAACAGTAACAATAATATATACGGTACAAATTTCACAACAAGAATAAAAATTTAATACTACATATTTTCGTCACATTTGTTGTGAAGATTAATAGATATAGGTACACAAAATTGGTCAAATAATTGAACATTAACACTTACGTTCAATAAACCTTAATTTTTTGTTGTCATATTTTACTTTTTATAAAACTTATTTTAAGGAAAGTATAGTAATTGATAACACATTACAAATGGTACCCGTTTAGAAGAACAAAATGAGTGGCATTCAACTTTGTTTTTTGCACTTTGCTGTCTTCGATGAAGATGCTTAAATTACCAGTATTAGCATATAGTTAGTCAAAGTGAAAATTTAAAATATTTTTTCTTTTTGTATTTTAGGAAAAAGTCCACAGGCCATTCAGTTTCTCATTACTAGATTGGATTTGTAGTGATCCTTCTGTTTACAGCTTCTCAAGAGTTGGGATTACCTGCACTTGCCACCACGCCCTGTCTCAATTGCCACCTCAGTGGGCCCTGGGGGTGGGGCCCACACAGCAGGCCCAGGGATTGAACCCCCTGGCCTCTGCACCTGCTTGCAGGCACTTTAATCTGCTGAGCTATTTGGCCAGCCCTGAAAATTTAATTAATTAATTAATTAATTTAAGTTTTTGTTATTATTATTTTTTTCCATAATTTTATTGATAAACAAATAGCAATGAGACAGTTTCAAATCAAATTGGTAGTACAGTTTTAATAACTAACACATTGCATACATTCTTTCTAGTGGTTAATTGCTGTGCAAGATGCAGACATGATATCCTATTTACAAACACCATTAGAACAAATCGCTCTATTCATTAAGAAAATGTAACTACATATCTATCCTAACCACTTTGAATACACAGATACAAAATGGACATTCTAAAAGAGTCCAGTAACCCATAATAGTATTGGGTCTTTTGCTTCACTGGCAATATCAGAAATGGTTGACCTGAGTCCCCTACAGCTCAACATAATAGCATGGCTTTACTTCTTATATTTTGCTATTCTGCTTTTCTGCTGGATGGTTAAGACCAAGGTAAAGCAGGACCTATGCAACAAGAGTTGTAGCTTTTCGGTCTGATAAGGTCAGTGAAACTCCCTCAGGATTTATCCTGTACCTCAGATTGTAGAACCTTTGTCAGTGTCAGCCATGTGGATGACTCACGGCCATTGATTGGCCAATGTGCTCTCTGTGAAAGCCTGAGAGAATGTTTTCTCTCCATGTGACTCTCCTTAGGCACACTCTACATCATCGATCACTTTCCTCTTTGGCCTCATAATCTCCTTGTTCAGAAAATTTGGGACACTACTGAGGTACATAACGTTACAGTGCAAGTTCTCATATGTCCTGAGTCTTAATTGACCTTAGAAAGCTAGGGCCAAAATGTTGGCTTTCCTTGCAGCCCTCCTTTTTCTCTAATTTTGGTCTGCAAACTTAGGTTGTTAACCATCCAGAAGACAAGCTTGTTGTTATTATCGAACAACTTAGGCTGTTAAGCTTAACCTCACTATCTGTCTGCATATCAAACATCTTAGGCATAATAAGGAACAGGTATTTTTCATCAAGTATTGATATGTTGGACTTTAAGTCCCTACATAATATGATTAAAAAACATTTAAAAATTAGATTATATTTTTAAAATAGGCATAAAGAATTATATACTTCTTATGTTTATACATAAGTCCAAAAATCTCACTATATACAACCTTGAAGCAGGACAGTCCCACAATATTCCTTTTTCTGTCTCTTGCTTTCAATCACCACCCCCTTCTACATTAACTGCTAATTAAAAAAAAACTTTTGGAAATTAAAACTACAATCATCGTAGCTATTCTGAATATATAGTTGCATGATATCTAGTCCAAACTGTTTTTCCTATTTTTTTTCTTTTCTCTCATGTTTATTGTTCATTCTTTATGTTCAGCTTCTTTCTGTTTTACTATGTCTACTATTCCTTTTAAATTTTATTCATTCTTTCAGGTTTTTACATAAGGAAGATAATATGATATTTACATATGTGGGTCTGATTTATTTCACTTATGATTACAGCCTGTAGTTGCATTCATTTACCTATAAAGGGCTCAGTTTGTCTTTCTTTATACCTGAGTAATACTCCATTGTATAAAAATAACATGCATTTTTTCCGTTCCTCAGGTGATGGGCATTTTGGTTGTTTCAAAGATTTGGCTATAACAAATCGTGCTGGTATAAACATGGGGACACATATAGCACTGTGGTATGCTGTTTTCTGTTCTTCTGGAAAAATAACCAGAAGGGGAGAAGCTGGGTTGAATGGGATTTCCATTCCTATTTTTTGAGGAGTCTCCACACAGATTTCCATAGTGGTTCTAACAGTCTACACTCCTGCCAGCAGTGGATAAGGGTTCCTTTGTCCTCACAGCCCCTCTAGCATATGTTATTAGCTGATTCCTTTATGACAGCCATTATTTCTGGTGTGAGATAGTATCTCAGTATTGTTTTAATTTGCATTTCTTAAAGGATCAGTGCTATGAAAGATTTTCATGTATTTATTTGCCACTTGTATTTCTTCCCCTGAGAAGTTTTCTTCATCTCAGATGCCCATGTTTGAATCAGTCTTTGAATTTTGGGAGTCTTATTATTATTTTTTTTTTAGCTCTTTATATAATTTAGATAGAAGTCCTTTGTCTGAGTGATTTTTGGTAAAGGGATTTTCCCAATTTGTGCATTGTCTTTTCCCTCCATTCGTGACTTCTTTTGATATGCAGAAATTTTTCAATAAGTTGAGATACTAGTTGTTGTCTCTTGAAGTATTTCCCATTCATTTCGGTTTTGGTTCATGAACTCTCTGCCTACCCCTATCTCTTCAACATTTCCGTCTACTTTCTCTTCCAGGAGATTTAGTGTTTCTGTTTTAATGTTTAGATCACTGATCCATTTTGACTTTACGTTAGGTCATTGTGATAGACCAGGATCTAGTTTTAGGTTTTAGCATGTAGAAAGCCAGTTTTTCCAGCACGATTTGTTTAAGAGGTTATCTTTCTTCTAGTGAACATGCTTGGGCCCTTTGTCAAAGATAAGGTGGCTAAGGCCAGCAAGATAGCTCAGAAGATTAAGCACTTATGGGCCAGGGAGATGGATCAGTAGAATAAGCACTTGCCTGGCAAGCGCAAGGTCCTGAGTTCAATCCCCAGTACTGAAAAAAAAAAAGATTAAGAATTTATGCAAGCACAGTGACCGGGTTTTATTCCTTCTACCACATGCTGTGCTGACTCTGCCCTTGGGCACACTGAGCTGGCCACTAGACTGGATATGGTGGCACATTCCTGTAATCCTAGTACTGGGGAGGCTGAACACAGGAGGATCACTATAAGTCCAAGCTGCATACCAAATACATTTAAAAAAGAATAAAAATAAAGTGGCTCAATGTGTTTGTAGTTGTATCTGCATTTTCTAATCCATTCTATTGACCCTCAGGTCAGTTTTTTTTGCCATTGTCAAGCTGATTTTAACCTTTGTAGTATAATTTAAAGTCTGGGATTGTAATGCCTCCTGCCTTGCCTTATTTGCCCAGGTTTTCCTTTGCTATTTTAGGTCTTTTTTGATTCCAAATAAATTTTAAGAATGTTTTCTTTAGATATGTGATGTATATTGATGGTATTTTGCTAGAAATTATGTAGATTTACATTAAATCTACATAACAATTTGGGACTATGGCTATTTTCACAATGTTTGTTCTTCTATCCAGCAGCAAGAAATATCTTGCCATTTTCTGAAATCATCTTTGATCTCTTTTTTTTTTTTTGAAGGTTTATAATTTTCAATGAATAGGACTTTTACTTCTTTTGTTAGATTAATTTTTAAGTATTTAATTTTTCTTTTTTGGATGGAATTGTGAAGGGTATTATTTCTCTTTTAAGAAGTTTGTAATCTGTGTAGCAGAATGCTATTGATTTTTGGGTGTTAATTTTCTATTCTGCTCTGCTACTCTATTTGTTCATTAATTCTAAGAGCTCCTTGGTGGAGTTTTTTGGGTCTTCCATGTACAGTATTATGTTGTCTGCAAATAATGATAGTTTTACTTCTTCCTTACCTATTCTTATTACTTTTCTTTCTTTTGTCTCATGGTTCTTGCTAATGTTTCCAGAACTATATTCGAATAGGAGGGATGCTAGTGGACACCTTTGTGTTGTACTGGATTCTACAGTAAAAAGCTTTCAGTCTTTCTCCATTTGGAATGATGGTGGCTGTTGGTTTTTCACAGATGACTTTAAACACATTGTGGTATCAGCCAGGTACTCCAATTTTCTGTTGGACTATGATAATGAATCAGTGTTGGAATTTGTCAAAAGCTTTTTCTGCATCTACTGAGATAATCTATTTCTCTTAACTTGGAATTGAGTCTATTTACACTGATGGGTATAGTCTATATGTATTGGCTTATGTTTGTCATGTTATTTTCTTCCTGTTGGTTTCCTACTTTTCCTGTGTTTGCCCTGTTTGGTGGGTTCTGTCTATCTTTGTTATTGGAGTTGCGATCATTTTGATACCCTTCTTGAATATCTTTTAGTACTCTATGCAGGGTTGGCTTGGTCATCATAAATTTCTTTAAATATTCTTTGTCATAGAAATATTTCACTTCTCTGTTAAACTTGAAAGAGACTTTTACAAGGTATATCTGCCTCAGTTGGATTTTGTTTTATTTCAAGACTTGTATTACTTTGCTCCATGCTCTTCTTGACTTGAAGGTTTTGTGAAGAGAAAATTGCCATTGTTCTGCATATTGTTGGATTTTGTTCCCTAATCCACTGTGCCAGTCTATTTCTCTTAATTGTTGAATTGATTCCATTTACTTTGATGGTTATAATTTAGATGTATTGACTTATGATTGACATGTTATTTACCTGCTGTTGTTTATTCCTTTTTGTGCTGTGTTTAATTTTTTTGCCCTATTTAGTTGGTTGCTTCTCTTCTCATTCATGGAATTCTGATCATTTTTGTCCCTCTCTAGAACATCTTTCACGAACCTGTGCAGGGTTGGCTTTGTAATCATGAAATTCTTTAGCTGTTCTTTGTCATGGAAGTATTCCACTTCTCCATCCAACTTGAAAGAGAGTTTTGCAGTGTATAGTAGTCTGGGCTAGAATTTGTTTTCGTAGAAGACTTGAAGTACTCTGCTCCATGTTCTTCTTGCCTTCATGGTTTGGGAAGAGAAGTCGATTGTAATTCTGATGGGTTTTCTTTTGAATGTGATCTGCTTCTTTTCTCTAGCAGCTTTTAGAACATTACTCTTGAGCTGAATTTCTGGGATCTTGACTATTATATGTCTCACTGTGTTTTTCATTGGGTTGAAGTTACTTGGCATTCTGTAAACTTCGGTTACCTGAATATCAGATTGTTTCCTCATATTTGGGAAGTTTTCTGCTAATACTTCTGCCCATATTTTTTAATGTCATTTGAATTAACTCTTTCTTTCTCCTTGATACCTATTAGTCTCACATTGTTCATCTTTGCATCATCTTGAAAGTGATGAATTATTTTTTCCTGCATCCTAGTTGTTTTTAAGAGATCTTTTCT
>NW_004524785.1:1689003-1691108 GCF_000260255.1 Octodon degus | reverse complement strand
TGGCTTAGGTCTGGCTGCTGTGCTCAGCTCCTTCCTGCTACAGACCTTGGGAGTGAACCTGTTGTGCCCCTCTGGCAAGATGTTCTGCTCCTGAACTAGCTGGGTGGTTCTGTCTGCTACTCTCTCTGCAGGGATTGCAGCTGCAGGGTTTCACCCAAGGCCTGTATGCCAGGCCTGAGCTGAGTCTGGAGGGGACAAGGTGGAGTAGGTGGGAGAGGCAGCTCTCCCACACACACACTGGGCCTGGGTTAGGGCTCGATCTGTGGTTCCCCAGAACACGGCAGAAATTCTCACTTGGCGAGCTAGGTGTTTGTGTGTGGGGTGTTGCTGAGGAGTGTTGGGAGGTCCTAAGGGGGTGGAAGAAGGTCTCACCCTCGCTGCATCTGGGCTTGGACCAGGAGGTCCCTCTGGTTCAGGGTCCCTCTGGAAGCTCTCTCACATACTCACCAGGGCCTGGGTTAGGACTGGATCTGGGGGTCCCCAGAATAGGGCAGAAATTTTCACTAGGCAGTCGGGAGTGGTGGAGGTGGGTCCAAATGGAGTGGAAGAGGGTGTCACCCACACTGCGCCTAGACTTGGGCCGGCAGGTCCCACCAGTGCAGGGTAGCCAGATACCCTTTAATCCATTTTGACTTTAGCTTGGTGCATGGTGATAGACCTGGATCAAGTTTTAGTTTTCACCACTTAGAGAGCCAGTTTTTCCAGCACCATTTGTTAAAGAGTCTCTCTTCTAGTAAGCAAGTTTTGCCCCTTTTTTGAAGATAAGGTGTCTGAGTATGTTCATAGAGTTTCTGCGTCTTCTAATCTATTCCACTGATCCTCAGGTCTATTTTGTTTCCAGTATCATGCTGATTTTATCACAGTATCATTGTAGCATAATTTCAAGTCAGGAATTCTGATGTGTCTGAGGCAGGAGCATTTCTACGAGTTCAAGACCAACCTGAGGGTTATGAATGAGAGCACCAGGCTGGTCTAAACTGCATAGTGAGACCTTGTCTCAATCAAACTAGTAGACACATTGATTGCCTTTTCATTTTGAATTTTTTATGTTAAAGGGACAAAATGCAATAACAATTTTATAGAATTTCAAAATAAAATGTTAAGAAACTAATAATGCTTGTTATACTGCATATTGTTATCTTCAAGGTAGTTGTTCACCTTACCAGGTGCAGGTATGCAAAATTCATCAAACAATATAAGCACTAAGTGTTCCTTTCAGTGAGTGAGTAAAAAGGAGTAATATAGTTATGTTAGCCTTCTTGTGTATATAGACACATATAATTCATCTCCTTTCTTTTTTTCTTTCCCCTATCCCAAATGTTCTTTCCTTTTTAAAATTTACTTGCCCTTTCACTATACCTACCTTGCCATTTTGGTCTTAGTTCCTCTTTCAGGTTTTTATACTAGTGACGCAATGCAATGTTTCCACACACTATTCTGATTTATTTCACTCATGCGTGTGGTCTCTGGTTACAACCATTTACCTATAAAATCCTCAAGTTTATCTTTATTTAAAGGTGCATAGTACTCCATTGTATAAAAATACAACTCTTTAAACTATTCCTCAACTGATGTACATTTGGGTTGTTTCCAAGATTTACCCATTACAGCTTGTGCTTCCATAAACATGGGTGTGCATGTAGGACTGTGGTATGATGTTTTTATTTTTTCTGGGGAAAATACCCAAAAGAGAAATAGCTTGGTGGAGTGAGAACTGTAATACTAGCTTTTTGTGATTTCACAGTTATTTCCACAGTGCTTGTACCAGCCTAAAATTCTACCAACATTGAAAAAAAGTTCCTTTCTCTCCACAGCCCCTTTAGCATTTCTTACTGGCTGACTTCTTGATGTTAGGCATTCCTTCTGGGGTGAGATGGAATCTCAGGGTTGTATTAGTTTGCATTTGTTGAATGACCCATGATGTTTAACATTTTTCATATATTTAATTGCTATTAGTATTTCTTTCTTTGAGAAGTGTATATTCATCTCAGATACCCAATTTTGGAGTGGGTCTTTGAATTATGTGGCCTTAATTTTGAAAAATTGTATGTCCTAGACAGAAATCTTTTGTCTGTGGAACAGTTGGCAAAAATTTTCCCAGTTTT
>NW_004524785.1:1686974-1688438 GCF_000260255.1 Octodon degus | reverse complement strand
TTTTCCTTTGCCAGTACCATGATGATTTTGTCAAAGTAGTTTTATAGTATAATTTTAAGTCAGGTATTGTTAGGCCTTTTGCCTTGTCTTTGTTGGTATGGTTGCCTTTTCTATTGTAGGTCTTCTGGTACCAAATGAAGTTTAGGAATGTTTAGTTGTTGGGAGCTACTGAAAGTGAAATTGATCCTATGTGAGAGGGCTGGTTGAGGTCTCATTGACAAGAACAGTCAAGTCTTGAGGAAAACAACCTGCATAGATGTTTTGGGCTATTAGTCTCTAGGCAACCTCGTGTCTTACAACTTTGTAAAGAGATCAATAAAGACCTTTACTATTCCTTGGTGGAAAGGTGCTTTGCCTCTCAGTGTTTGTCCACTACCTGACCTCAGCTATTATATGATGTCTTTATTTTTTCAATTCTATAGCTATTTTCTCTTATGGACTACTGAGAGATCAACAGATTCCTACATTTGGCACATGTAACAGGGATTCTGGTAATGAGATATTGCTAGGTGGGAGCACATTCCCCAGGATTTTGCTGGCAAAGAGTGGGAGAATGGATTTGCAGGTCAATGGTTAACACTGAAATATTATATTGATAATTATGAGGTGAAAAACATGAGTCATGGAGGTCTACTGACCTATTGAAAGAGTGAAACAGGTTAGTGAAAAGCCAAAAAAAGGAGAAAGTTTAATTGACTTAAAAATGGGACAGATGGAGTCTCAAAAACCACAGATGTTTATAGATGTATGTAGGTGGATCTATAAATGTTGTTTATTTTGTGCCTATATTTATGTTTCTTTCTAAGACCACCATAAAGGACTAAATGTGGAGTACTGTATAAAATCAAGTCCCAAATGGGACAAGGACAGTTGAGCAATGGTACAGCAGCTATAGTTTAACATTTTAGTTTTATCCAATTAGATAAAAAAGGAAAAAGTTCTTTTAAATTGCAGGTAGTTTGTTCCAAGTGGCACTGCACCATCAGGGGAGGGACATAAACTGACTTCAGGAAGGGTCTTGTGCTTAGGTCTTAGGCAGACCCAGTTGGCATACCCCAACTGCCCGAGTGTCTGCACGCCCTGGCCAGCCACAGAGGTTGATGTGTACCTCCAAATACAGAATCTGTGTGCCTGGTGCTAAGTAGGAGGATCATGATTATGATTTGCTGTGGCCTTGGAGTTGACTATGCACATTGCTGGCATTGAAAATTTGTAAGGCTCAAAATATTACCAAACTCAGCAAAACAACATACCCAGTGGTCAGAGCCAGAGGGACAGCAGCACACACAGTGGCTGCAGTTCCTCTGCACACAAAGTCCATGGCTACATATCCATGGCTCCTTTGAAGCTTGGGGAGGGGACATGGGGTCAAGAAAATGCATTCCAGCTTCTAAGACAATGAAGTTGCTGCTAGCAGCTCTCCTAGCCCTGAAGCCATAGAGTAAAAGCAGAAAGCAGAGGCAG
>NW_004524785.1:1685410-1686412 GCF_000260255.1 Octodon degus | reverse complement strand
ACTTGATTTTGACATACCATTCAAATAACAAAGGCCTAGTGGTGGCCTCCAAAGGGGTACAATGTATGATAATGCCTTCATATTTGGGTCAACTTATGCAACAAAGATATATTATATTGTAATATATTCAGATTAATGATTCGTGATTTTCAGACTTTATTTGGTAGTATTAATTGACTCCATCAAGAGTTTGGGCTAATTTTTCTGGTGTTATTGACTGCCATTATCCTTTAGATAAGTTAAATTAATTTTCTTTGTTTCACAGATAGGTGGGTCATATTAGGTTGTTAAATGAAGCTATATATGGCTTCCTCTTTCAAAATATAGGATACAGGTTTCTCACAGTACAGTCAAAATTCAATTATAAAAACAAAAGGTGGAATCAATCACTCCAACTTTATTTGTTGTATATACTATTCAATTTTAAAAATTTTATAAATGATGGAAGTACAACAGCAGAAAGTTAATTCCATCATGTAAGAGAAAAAAGACAAGGAAGGAACCTGTGGAGAGATCTCCATGCTGCAAAATGAAAGAGACCCAGTCCAGCACTAATCTGGTGCAGAGGGTCTTAGGTTTTTAAGACAGTGGTAGATGATCTATTGGGTACCAGAGCATGCTGTTATTCTGTACAATGAAGCCAGAACTTGAGAAGTTATTAGCAATGAGGCTAGATCAAACCTAGGGCCTGTTGAAGGAACTGACAAAATGGAAATCTAAGGTTTAATTAAGTGATAAAATATATAAAAAGCACTGAGCTAAATTTTATTAGTATTCAGACAAATACAAAAATACAAAAATATGTACATTTCTTATAGATAAAATATTTAATTCCTTGCAAAATTTCTGGTAAGATATTTCTGATAATTGACAAATAACATAATCTGACTAGTCAATTTATAATTGTAAATTAAAAAAAATTTTAATCAAGCTATTATAATTTAATTTGGCCAGGAATTGAGTGTACTCTTGATTTTGTAAAGATGTTTGTTTGTGTGTTCT
>NW_004524785.1:1683126-1684045 GCF_000260255.1 Octodon degus | reverse complement strand
GGAGTCAATACCAATGATATAAAAAGAATATTGGCATATGTAATAGCAGAAAACTTCCCAAATATGGGGAAACAATCTGACATTCACATAACTGAAGCATATAGAACTCCAAATAACATCAACACAATTAAAACCATACTCAGACATATAATAATCAAGATCCCAGAAATTCAGTACAAGAAAATTGTACTAAAAATGGCTAGAGAAAAGAAACAGATCACATTTAAAGGGAAACCAATCAGAATAATGGCAGCTTTCTCTTCACAAACTATCAAGTCAAGAAGAACATTTAGCAAAGTACTTCAAATCCTCCATGAAAACAAATTACAGCTCAGAATGCTGAAGCTCACAAAATTCTCTTTCAGGTTTGATGGAGAAGTGAAATACATCGATAAAGAACAATTAAAGGATTTCATGTTGACAAAGCCAACCCTACACAGACTACTAAAAGAAATTCTGGAGAGGGACCAACTGATCAGAACTCCACAAATGAGAATGAAAGAACCTACCAAATAGGGCAAAAAATTAAACACAGGAGAAAAAGGGTTATACAACAGCAGGTAAATAACATTTCAATCATAAATAAATAATCTAAATTATAACCATCAATGTAAATGGACTCAATTCACCAATTAAAAGAAATAAATTAGCACAGTGGATTAGGGAGCAAAAACCAACAATTCGTTGTACACAAAAATCACACTTAACTCAAAGCAATTCATAGGCTGAAGGTCAAAGGATGGAAAACAATACTACATGCCCCAGTAGCTCAGAAAAAAACAGGGGTAGCAATCCTGTTCACATACAGTTTGAACTTTAAATCAAAAATGATCAAAAGAAATAAAGAAGTTCATTACATACTGGTTAGAGAAAAAATACAAGAGAAAGAGGTAACAGTCATAAATATGTACACACCAAA
>NW_004524785.1:1680924-1681771 GCF_000260255.1 Octodon degus | reverse complement strand
AAAAGGCTTTTGACAAAGTCCAACACTCATTCATGTTCGAAGTCCTACAGAAAATCGGAATAGATGGCCTCTACCTCAATCTGATAAAAGCCATCTATGACAGTCCAACTGGTAACATAATTCTCAATAGGGAAAACTCTGAAATATTTTACTTTCATATCTGGTACAACACAAGGATGTCCTCTATCACCACTCCAATCCAATATAGTTCTGGAGTCATTAGCTAAAGCCATTAGACAAGAAAGAAATAAAAGGAATAAGAATAGGTAAAGAAGAAGTTAAACTATCATTATTTGAAGATGACATGATACTCTACTTGGAAGATCCAAAAACTTTCACCAAGAAGCTACTAGAATTAATACACAAATTCAATAACAGAGCAGGATACAAAGTCAATACCAAAAGTCAATAGCATTCCTCTACTCAGATAACAAACACATGAGAGGGAAATTAGAGAAACAATACCTTTTACAATAGCACCGTGGAAAATGAAATACATAGGAATTAATCTAACTAAAGAAGTCAAACATCTATTCAATGAAAATTATAGTACTCTGAAAAAAGTGATCATAGAGGATTTCAGAAAATGGAAAGATATTCCCTCCTCCTTCATAGGAAGAACCAACATTGTGAGGATGGCCATACTCCCAAAATTTTTGTACAGATTTAATGCAATCCCTATCAAAATTCCACCAACATACCTCACAGACATAGAGAAATCATTCCTGAAATTTATTTGGAACCAGAAAATAGCTAGAATATCAAAGGCCATCCTGAGAAACAAAGGCAAGGCAGAAGGCTTTACAATTCCTTACTTGAAATTATACTACAAAGCTACTGTGATAAA
>NW_004524785.1:1672942-1674602 GCF_000260255.1 Octodon degus | reverse complement strand
ACTAATATTCTAATATTATTTAGACAAGATATCATGTCTGCATCTTGTCCTCTGAATAACTACTATGAACACAACAATATGCAAAATATTAATTACTCTAAACATCCTACTAACCTGTTTGAAAACTGTTTCATTGCTATTTTATATATTTTTCTCATTAAAATGAATAAAAAATTAACAATAAAAAAGAATACTGAAAAAGAAAAAGAAAGATGAAAAAATGATTACGAGTGTCTCAATGTCTTTATATCAATGAATGTAAATGTATAAAGAGAATTGTATCATGATCATGTTGGGTCCAGGGCAATGGTGCCCCATCTTGGTGATGCATTAAAACCTCCAAGGTGTTTCAGGGAAAAAAGAACAAGTTAGTTGATAATTGTGATCATTGTGAGAATAGCTGTCAATAATACATAGTCTCATTCACAAACATTGAAAAACATTCTCATGCATTGTAAAAATTAAGCCACTGTGCTATCAGAATTTCATGGGTTGGAGTATGCATATAAAGGAAATCTCTGTATTGTCCCATAACGATAGCTTTGAACTGAAAACTATTTTAAAGCATAAAAAATATATTAAAACATATGTTAACTAAGAACCCCAAAAGTCCAAATGTACTGTTCTGTTTTTTTTTTTTTTTTTTGGAGGATCTGGGGGTTGAACTCAGGCCCTTGTGCTTGTCAGACAAGCACTTATTCTACTGAGCCATCTCCCCAGCCCCCTCTTCTGATTTTTAAATGATTAACTTTTCTTTTCAAAAAGAAATAGTTACAGTTGAATTTTGAAACACATTTAAAACAGAAAAACTGTCTTGTAAGTTATATAATTTGCAAATATTTTCCCTTTATTTTTTAAAAAAATTTACTCATAGTGTCTTATTTATTTATTTTTTCTGTATTTGTTACAAGGTCTCACTACACAAGTCCTCACTACACGAGGACTCATAGTGACCTTTTTGTTTTCAGCCTCCCCAGTGCTGGAATTACAGGTGTGAGCTACCATACATACCCAGTCTCTGGGGCTGGCTCAGTGTGCCTGCAGACAGGGCCAGTGTGGCATGTGATGCCAGGGCATGAATCTCAGTCCTTGTGCTTGCCAAACAGGTGTTTAGGCCACGGCACTATCTCGCCAGCCCTACGTTTTTATTTTTAAAGAAGAAACAATAGTGATAGAAAGAAAGAGCATTAGGTATGACACAATATTTGACTAAACAAAGTAGTAAAAATTGAACAATGGTTGCTGTATTACATGATGCTATCTTCAAATTACTTGTTCAGATTACCAGATATGAATGTTCAAGATTTGTTTAAAGAAAAAAAAATAACAAAGAAGTTATAAAAAATTCAAAGAGGAAAAAATTAGAGTAATAGGAAGAAAAAGTTAAGGCATTAACTGCTCCTTTCAAAAGGCCAGCAGAAGTTGACAATATAATTATCCAAACTATTCTGCATATATTCCTAAATATATCTTTTCCTCTTCTTTCAATTGTCCATTTCCTCATCCAAGTTTTTCTTTCCCAATGAACAATTTCTTTCCCTTTCACAGTATCTGTTGTAACTTTCATATTTTTCATTACTCTTGCTGGTTCTCATACCAGCAAGATGATATGACATTTGTGTATGTGGATCTGATTTATTTCACAGTGTCTTTTGAAGAG
>NW_004524785.1:1669604-1672842 GCF_000260255.1 Octodon degus | reverse complement strand
ATAGTGATATGTTTCATTGTGCCATTGAGGTCAACCTTGATCTCACTTTGTAGCCCAACCTGGCCTTGAATGTGAAGAGATCCTCCTGCTTTAGCTTCCTTAGTGCTGAGACTGCAGGTGTGCATCACCACTCCAGACCAGTCTAGAAGTTTTATAGTTCTGAATTTTACAGTTGTGTTTAGAGTTATGTTCTATTTTAAGGTAATAGTTTTTATATTTTAAAAGGTACTGGTTCTGGTTCATTTAGCACTTTTTTATTTTGGTCCTTACTATTGAATTATCTGTGCATGGTTGGTTGAAAAGTCTTTCCTTTTTCCAGTGAACTTTTGTCTCGGTGTCTTAAGAAAAACCCAGTGGACAGTGTATATGTGGGTTTTTCTTTGGACATTCCATTGTTTTATTTTTTAAAAATTTAATTTAATTTTTAAATATTTATGTATTTGGTACAGTGTCTTGTTTTGCAGCTTGGGTTCATAGTGATCCTTCTGTCTCAGCCTTCCCAGAATTGGGGTCACAGACAGGCAATACCAGGATCGATTTCGGTGGCTGGCACAGTGTGCCTGGGGTGCTGGGCTGGGCTTGGCATGTGGTATTGGGGATTGGGAGGATCACTATGAGTCTGAGCTCTGTAGCAAGATCCTGTAGCAATTAATTAATTAATTAATTAAGAAAATTTATGAAGAATTCAGCTGAGGGCCTAGAGCCTAAGATCCTGCATGAGTCCAGCTGAAAATCTAGAGCTCATAAGAATGCCTCTCACAAGACTCGCTGAGGCCTAGAGCCCACAACAAAGTCTCATGTGGACCTGCTTCATGGATCTAGGCTGGAATGGCCCAAAGGTCAATGTTGGAAGGTAGAAATTCTATGCCAGTGGGATGAAGTTTCCTGCTAGCAACCTGAGAGATCTCTACTGGAGCCAGGAAGCAGTGCTCAAGGTAAGCACCAGAGATTCCCCCAAAAGTTATCCTTAGCAACAGGGAGGTTCTGAGCTTCTCAGGTGATGAGGAGAGCTGAGTTCCCATCAGGAAAGCCAACGTGAGAAGCTTCTCCATGAGGCTGAGTGGTGCACCATCTTCTCCTCTGGCGCCAGAAAGTGGTGCTCAAGATGCAGACCCAAGCTCCTCCAAAGTTCACCAGGCAAGCCAGCATGGCGAGGTCCTCCAGCAGAGCAGCCCAAGAGGGCTAGCAGCTTCCAGTGGCTCAAAAAGCTTCTCCAGACAGCATCCCCAACAGTGTTTCTGCAGCTTCTCCTGCTCTGCCTTTATGATGCTGGCAGCAATCCTCCGACAGTCCTCCCACACCCAGCATCACCGTAGTCCATTTCAGCTGGGGGTAAGAAGTTGACCACCAGTTTGCTATCTACTATACAGTATTTCAAAAAATTTAAATTATTGATTATTTAATGCCAGGATATAAAAATATGATTAAATGCCTTATTGTCAATTTGTATTTAGGCTTAATATACTTGCCACTTAGTTTTAGATTTTTTCATATGTTCTTTAAAATTTTCTGCATAGATAATTAATTACATCATTCACAAACACAGCTTTTTGTATTTTTTTGTTCATTTGCATGTCTTTTATTTCTTTTTATTGCACCACTATTGTGTTTTTAAAGCCCATTGTTCTAACCTGTCAAGAACTTAGGATCATGAAACTGTCGCTGAGCCTTTTGGACTGATCATAGGTTCAAGTATTTCCTTGCCCTACTTTTTAAAATTTAAATTACTGCAGCAGTTAATTTTGTGTAAAAAGTAATACAAAACCACTTGTTACCATGAAAAACCTGAAACTCACAGAAACATGGAAAAATCGTTTAACGAACACTTCAGAACCATGAGACAGACTCAAAGTGTCATCCGTACAGGGCTGGTCTTTGTCCATCTCTAGCTGCACTAGCACTCCGCTTGTGTCCCCACGACATGGTTTATTTTAAAGCAAATTCAAACATCACATTTTGAAATACAGAGTGGACAGGATTCTGTTTCTCTACCACACGGGTGATTTAAAATTAGGAATAGCTTCACAGAACAAGGAAAAAAGAACCTAAAATTCATACGGAGACACAAAATACCCCCAAATACTAAAGTAATTGATCAAAAAGAATAAAGCTGATAGAGTCACAATACCTGATTTCAACATGCACTACAGAACCAGAGCAACAAAAATAGCAAGGTATTGGTATAAAAACAGATATATAGGCCAGAGGAATAGAACAAAGAACCCACAAGTAAAGCCGTGAATGTATAGTCTTCTGATTCTCAGAAAAAGGTGTTAAAAGCATTGGACAAAAGATAGCTTCATTAACAAACGATGGTAAGCAGGCTGGATATTTGCACACAGAAGACTGAAACTTAACTCCTGTGTCTTACCCTTTTCAAAAATCAACTCCATGCAACAAAGACCTTGATGTAAGACCTAAAGCTGTGAAGTTAATAGAGGTAAATGTAACAGAGATGCTTCAAGATACACACACAGGCAATGATTTACTGAAGAGAACTCCAAAATATAGGAAAGAAAAGCAAAATTGATGAATAGAGCTAGATCAAAGCACAAAGCCTTTACATGGCAAAATAAGGAATCAGCAGAGTGAAGAGACCTGCCTAGAGCATAGGAAAAAATATTCATTGGATAGAGGGTTAATATTCAGATTATAAAACAAAT
This sequence comes from Octodon degus, assembly GCF_000260255.1. Classification (NCBI taxonomy): domain Eukaryota; kingdom Metazoa; phylum Chordata; class Mammalia; order Rodentia; family Octodontidae; genus Octodon; species Octodon degus. The sequence goes on along the minus strand of NW_004524785.1, from coordinate 1,670,179 downwards.
TATACTTAAACAACATAAAACTAAGAAAGCAAGTAATACAATTTTGGAATATGATCTAATAGACATTGTCCCAAGAAGAAGTAGAAGTGGCTAATAAATATATGCAAAATGCTTAATGTTATAAGGTATAAGGGAAACATGAATTAAAACTAAACTTAACTAAAATCATGTGCCAGTCAGAATGGCTGTTGACAAGTAAGCAAGCAAAAACAAAATTAAAAAATAAAAACAGAGCAAAACAAATAAATAAAAAGCCTCAGCCAGAACATAAGAAATGCTGGTTAAGATGTATAGAAAAGAGAACATTTACGCAATCCTGGTACAGACATAAATCAGTACAACCACAGTGGAAAACAGTATGAAAACGCCTCAGAAGGTAAATACGGAACTGCTGTGTGACACAGGTGCTGTGCTGCTGGGTATGTACACAGAGGATGGTCAAAATGTACACTGTGTATTGAAATAAAATATTATTAGTACACAGGACACAGTCTTATGAATCCTCCTAAGAACACTCCACTGAAAACACATCTTGTCACTCTGAAGCAGTTCTGGAAGTCCTCTTTCATGCATAT
>NW_004524785.1:1665018-1669137 GCF_000260255.1 Octodon degus | reverse complement strand
TTTCTTTCTTTCTTTCTTTCTTTCTTTCTTTCTTTCTTTCTTTCTTCTTTCTTTCTTTCTTTCTTTCTTTCTCTCTTTCTCTCTTTCTCTCTTTCTCTCTTTCTCTCTTTCTCTCTTTCTCTCTTTCTCTCTTTCTCTCTTTCTCTCTTTCTCTCTTTGTTCTCCAAAGGAAATGAAGTCATCATACAAAAGAGATGCCTGTGTGCTCATGTATACTGTAGGTACCATTCACAATTGTTAAGATATCTAATTGGCCTATGAGCGTCAAAAAGGAAATGATAAAGGTAAATATGCTATGTATATACAGTGGAGCCTCATTCAGCCATGGAGAAGAATGAAATTCTGTCATTTGCAGCAATTTGTTACTGCAGGATAACATGGAAAGCAAATAATCTAGTCACAGAAAGACAAATATCACATGTTCTTTCCCATATGTGGAAAGAAAAAAATACAGGTTAAAAAATCCCCTTCACAGTAGAAGAGGTCCAGGCCTGGGAGCAGTCCATCCGGGGGAGGGACCATGAGTGTAGCAGGAGAGCGAATAGACACAATCGGTGCATGATGGATGAAAACTCCGTGAGTGATAGTGTGAGCACCTAATGTGTGTTAATACATTTTAACAAGAAAATAACCTGATTAGGAGTGCAACCTTAGTCCCAATTTTGCACCTGGTATACTGGGTAGCATCTTGGGCATGGGACATGCACTCAAGAAATTTTTGTGGAACTAGACTTTTATGGAATCTCTCGTTTTATTGCAATTTCAAAATCTCTTTTCCCATTCTGTTTGAAAATGACCCTAACTTATCTTGAGCTCTTTCAGTTGTTTATACAAACTTCCTTTTGAGCACGGTGTGTCTAACACATACGCATAGTATAAGCTGTGCATATGCAAATGTCAAAGCATAGTAATTTGCTGGAGGTAAGGGGGAAAAGGAACTGTGTGTGATGTACAAGTACAATCCCTACAGTGAATGTGACCAGCGTGGACTGTACAAATGTGCAAATAAAAGTAGAAAAAAAAAGAAAAAGAAATGCAGAATGCAAATCCAATTGGAAAAAAAAATACACATTCTCTATCCTATTGGTCTGATCTCTAAGTTGTTCTTTTTTTCCTACTCTTCTTGGTTTCTTTTGGATTAAATGAACATCATTTTATTATTCTATTTCACATTCATTGAATTTTTATATTTTTAAAAATAAATTATCTATGGCTGGACAGATGTCTGAGAGGCAAAAGCACCTACCTAAAATTTTATTTATTTATTTATTCATTCATTCATTTCTTCATTTGGTACAGGGTCTTGCTGTGCATCTCAGACTCATAGAGATCCTCCTGTCTCAGCCTCCCCTGCTCTGGGATTACAGGCATGCACCACTATGCCCGGTTTTGGTGGCCAGCAGGTCACACCCTGTGTTCCAGGGCCACACAACATGCAGTACTAGGGATCAAACTCGGGATCTTGCATTTGCCAGGCAGGCACTTGGACCACCGAGCTGTCTCCCCAGCCCAACATTCACTGACATTTTAATGAAACCTTTAAAGGCCTTTTGGGTTGATCTAGGGATTCCAGTGCCCTTCGCTTATGTCACGCTGTTCCACAATCACAAATCACATCTGTGTGCCGCTGCACATCCTGCTAGAACCTTATGACAGGACTCTTCCGTTGTGGGTTTTATGCATGTATTAAAATGTAATTAATACATTTACACTTTTAGAAGTTCGCTTTTCACACATTTTATCATTCACAGGATGATTGCCCACATGCTGATGACTTAGTATTTATGATTTATATATATGATTTCTCTTTGTCACATTAAAGATTTCAAATGCAGGGCCAGCCAAATAGCTCAGCAGATGAAAGCATCTGCAAGCAGGTGCAGGGGCCAGGGATTCAATCCGGCCCCACCCCTGGGACATGCTGAGACAGCGATTGAGACTGGGCGTGGCGGTGTGTGCCTGTAATCCCAGCTCTTGGGAGGCTGTAAACAGGTGGATCACTATGAGTCTGATCTAGTAGCAAGACCCTGAACACCCTGTAGACCCTTCCCTAAAAATACAGAAACAAAAAATTTCAAATGTGTTCATTTTCATTCTCACATACATCATATCTGTTGATCTACATTTTATTTGATATCATCTTCCTTCTGTACAAAATACTTTGTTTAGGATTTATTGTAGTCTAAAACTTCTGGCTGTAAATTATTTCAGGTTTTTTTTTTTTCTTTAGAACCATCTTTATTTTGTCACAAGCTTTGATGAATCCCCTCATGTTACGATTTCTGTAGTCCCCAATCTCCAGCACTCGTTCCTGGGCCTGCCATGTGCTTTAGTATCACATATTGTGCTTGACATAACTCCCAGTCCTTACTATTTATGTAGATTTAATTTCATCATAGAAGCTGCTCTACCTAGTTACTACAAATAATTTTCTGCTTTGTCTTCAAGACCATTAGGAAAGATAAAGAGTTAGATACATTGTCCATCCAAAACACCATGATTTATTTATTGCCCTCAAACCATGATAGACTCAGAGAACTGACTTAATAAGGCCCAAATTAAGATTATTCTTTCCCCTTTGGTTGCATGATAGTGAATTTATGAGTCAGAATCAGAGTGCTCCTAGGAAAGTATCAGGTATCAGAATGGTGGTGTAATTTATTTGTAGATAAATTTAGTGAGAGATTCAATATTTATCATCTTAATGTCAATTGTCTGGGAATATATATTTTGATAACAGAAATACAGGACAGAACGAGGTAGAAGTTAACAGAGGAGCTAAATTGAAGAACTCTTATTTTCTATATCCTACCAGTTTTATATTCCTTTAGGAAATATTGATTCAAAGCAGCTATGAAATGGATAGAATATTTTCCCTTGATAGTGTTAGTTATAAAATTAAGGGAAAACCATTGATCTGTGTTCTCAAGGAGATTAGAACCTAACAGAGATTAGTATGCCAATGAATACCAATGAATGTATCCATAAACCCATGGTAAGAAGCACAAATAAAGTCAGAAGAATTTATCTAAGTATTAAGTACATAGATCAGGGTAGGTTAAGAAGTGCTATCATTATTCATCACCTAGTCAAAAAGAGAATGTATTATGAATAAATATATTTTGTCTATGAGTTCTTTTTATTTTTTAAAATCTATGTCTTTCCATGCAGCCATTCAGTCCTAGCATTGTAGAGGATACTGTTGGTGCCCGCTGAAGTGTCTTTTACCAGGTCAGTACTGGTGCTGCATACCGAGTGCTGACAACTGCCTCCTCTGGAAAATTTCAGTCTCCCACAGTGAGTTCCCTACAAAGAGCACTAATATCATCTAAAAACTTGCTAGAAATACCAGTTCTCAGGTTCTAGAACTACTGGATCAGACATGTGGGATACACAGAGCTCTGAGATCTGCTTGAACAGGACTCCCATCTGGTCCTGTGCTACAGTGAAGGCGGAGAACCTCTGCACAGACAGATGGGAGTCACTGGCCTAGGGGTCCAGGTACTGTTGTCCCACCACAGCTTCACAGCTGTTCACTGCTTGAAGCAAATTCCTGATCTCTGAAGAGAGGAGAGGGTGCTAGCTCTTTGGAATGATTCATACCCAAGAAAAGGAATAAACAAACTAGACCATGTCTAGCCCACTGCTGGCTTGAATAAATGATGCTTTATTGGAACACATTCAGCAGCTTTTATTTTATTGTTTGTGCCTGCTTTCATGGCAGGGCTGAGTGGGTGTAAGGCACACTATGCTTCCTGTTACCCAAAAGCCCAATGACTGCCTATTAGAACTTCATCGACCCAGAGAGCTCCAGCCAAGCATCTGCTCTTCATTGCCATTCTCATTATATCTTTTGGCCTCCCCTCATTTATAGCTTGCTCCCTTAAGTTCTGCCTCATGCTCTGCTTTCTGAGCACCTGACAACAAATTTCCCTTCCCTTCCCCTTCCTCTTCCTCCTTCCTTCCCTCCCCTCCTTCCTTCCTTACTTCTTTTCCATCCCATTCTTTCTCTTCCTCTTTCCTTTTATCTTTCCTCTCCCTCTTTCCTTCTCTTCTCTTCTCTTCTCTTCTCTTCTCTTCTCTTCTCTTCTCTTCTCTTCTCTTCTCTTCTCTTCTCTT
>NW_004524785.1:1658295-1664918 GCF_000260255.1 Octodon degus | reverse complement strand
CTCCTCTCCTCTGCTCTGCTCTGCTCTGCTCTGCTCTGCTCTGCTCTGCTCTGCTCTGCTCTCCTTTCCTCTCCTCTCCTCTTCTTCTCTTTGCTTTTCTTTCCTTCTGTTGCTTCACATTTTGTTTGATATCATCTTCCTTCTGCAGAATATACTTTGCTTAGGACTTACTGCAGTCTAAAACTGGATATAAATTATTTCAAGTTTATTTCTCTTCCCCTCCCTTCCTCTCCCCTCCCCTTTCTTTTCCCCTACCTTTCTGTGTCTGCAATGGCTTTGCAGGAGTGATGAAGCTCCTTAGATCTGTGTCCAGTAGGCAGTCTTTTTCTCCTTGGCCTCTGGCTTTAGGCCCCACTTTTCAAACAGGAATGATACTTCTCATCTCTGCAATTTCAACTTGTCTCCCTTGTCTTTCTTTCATATGTGTCTGCCTGAAACATCCTGTTTCCAGGGCTCAAATGCTATTATTTTTTTATATTTATACTGCATCAAGGACCTAGAATGTATATGTCACTTCTCAGCCTAAGAATTAATGTTTGAGGAATTGCTTACCCCAACCAAACACCAGCAGTGAAGGTTATGTGAGTAAACTACTACAATTCATTAAATTAAAAATAAGATAGAAAAAAACCCTTCATTTCCAATATTGTCCATGTCTGGAACTCCGTGTCTGCTGCAGCATTAACTGGAGTAATTAAACTTTATTTAAACAGCATCCAGTCCTGTTGTCTATTCTCTGAGTTGTTTTATTTTTTAGTAAAGTAGCAGCCTCGAAGTATCTCATTACAGTGAAATTTTCCTTGTGTGAAGCTGCTGTTGAGGGCTTGGAGAAGTATTTTTGCTTTCTGGAACAGCATGCTTTAAGATATTTTCTTATTGGCAAGCTAAAGAAAACAGAACTATCACAAGGAAAAATAAGTAGTATCGAGAGTCACAATATCTAAAGTCACTTTCTGGAAGGAGAAAGGGCTGAAATGAGATGAGAGATTGAAACTTATTAATGAAATAGGATCAAATATGATGAAGCTGCACTTTAACATTGGCTGAGGATTGGGGTAGGGATAAGAATAGAGACGGCTCTTGTCTGAGTTTAGAGACAGCCGATCATTTCATAGAGCTGAAGGCATTTCTTGGAATGGGGGCAGGGAGCAGCACTTTGTGATAAACTCACCATTTGAAAACACTTGTGTACAGGTCAGAGAGTCCTTGCGGGGTCTGTCAAGGATGGACTTAATTGGCTCCAAGGAAGAGGTGTAAGCATGAGGTCGCAGTAATTTCTTTCCTGGGGTAGGAACTTTGAGTTGAAGTTGGCTTTAGAGCATCATTTGTTTGTGAACTCCCTAGAGTACGCTAAATTTGAGGGACTGTTTCAAACCTTTTTGGCTTTTTATGAGCACTTCTTTGCCATTCTGATTATACATCTTTTATCTCCCCTCTGTGTATAGCTTGCTCCCTTAAACTCTGCCTTAAGTCCTGCCTTCAGAGCACCTGACTACACACTTAAAATGTTTGAAAATAGAAAGAACAATACATAAATTGCACAGTAGATTGACTTTTTCAAATGTTAGATGTCTTAATCTGACCTTTGGCAAGTGCTGGTTCATGAACAATTCATGATTAAACTTTTGAAACTATGAACAGCACAGTTCTTTTGCATTGTTGGCTAAAGCAGAACCCAAAGGTTTCAGTCATCAGTTTCAAGCCTTCCAAAGCTTTGTGGCCTTTTATGGCTTATAATCATTGTTGAGTACTAATGCAGTGAGTAATTGGGTGCTCTAGACTTAGTATTCCATGTTCACAAACAATAGGTTTTTAAATCAGTGTTCAGTTCTTACAATTTTAAATGGAGCAAACAGGCTAAAAAGTCCTATTTGTACATGATTCTAAAATTCTTTCAAACTGCTTTCACTTCCTGAATTTTATTTTACCTTTATAATAGTACTGGAAATAATTAATTTAAATATGCAATTAATAATATCTTTATTATAAGATGATGTTATGCTGATTACTGAATCATGTTTAATAGATAAAGAGCATAGATAGAAGTGTGTAGTTTGGATGAAACTAGAAACAATGTTTGACTTCTTAGCCACCTTGACCCTAACTGAGTAGCTTACGCTACTGGATGCATAAGAACATTCTCTTTCAATAGAAGTATGTGATGATGAGAGATCCACAGGGTTGGATGTGAAAACTACCTGGTGCAGAGTAAACCAGTGAATTTTGGCCCTTTTTCCACTTCCCTTCAGTTTTATGTCTCCAAAATTTGAGCGAGAACCTTCTGAGGTAAACACGTATAGGTGAGTATCTGATAAGTGAAGCAGCCAAAACTCTAACAAAAGCACCAACTATGCAGTGCTGCAGGTGAAGATGAGTTAATTTGTAAAGTGTGTATGAATTTAGCTCCCAGTTTCCTGAAACCCAGGGCCAAAAAGAAAGCTCATTAGTTACCTGAAGTTCACCGCCAGCAAAAGAAAGTATACATATTTATAGACAGAAATAAACCTTATTTTGAAATTAAGTTATAGGAGGTGAATTTCTATGTGCCCTTTAAAACTAGTGCTTATAAGCGTGGCCGACACTGCCTGGCAACAGCTTGACAAAAACAATAAAGATAATGATGAGACCATTTTCATATCAACCCTCTGTAAAGGCTCAGGGCAAAATCTCTTGTCATCAATCAGGGAAGGCATTTCTATGCAGGAGTGAAGTAATTTTATCCAATACATTGCTTTCTGATATCTAACTTAAAATGTTAGAAAATAGAATGAAATATAGCTTGCACATTAGATTGTCTTTTTCAGATACTGGGTGTCTTAATTTGACCTTTGGTAAGTGCTGGTTCATGAACTATTCATGATTAAACTTTTGAAACTATGAATGGTACAGTTCTTTTGCGTTGTTGGCAAATGTGAAGCCCAAGTGCTTCAGTCATCAGACAGAAGGGAGACAGCATTATCTTATGAAAGTTAAAAGCTTAACTTTTATTCTTGCCAAGTTGGAGGGTCAACCTATTTTAGTAGCTTTTTGACAAACAGTAGTATTTGTAGGTACATTTGCTATTTTCTCGCAAAAGAGCTCTGACTTTCATGCACTTACAAGAGATATTATTTGTTGCGCTTCTCAAAGTCTGCCTTATAATTCAAAACAGTATCAGCCAAGTGAAAGGTCTTTCCTAAGGTTGTAGTGGGTAGCATAAGAATTACTAGAACTATTTTTCTCTATTTGACTGGATCAGAATTATTTACAGTAATCATTGCCTAAGCTAGTAAAATGAACCATTCATGATTCTTACTTTAGCATATTGATTTTGCTATTCTTTCTGTTCAATCCATTTCAGATTAATTTACCCCTAATCCTATTAAACACCTGAATGTTTCTACAGATGTGAGTTTTCATGCTCCTCCCGTTCCCCTAATGCTAATGTATGTTTCCAAGAACTTTGGCCTGGACACGTAGAGAGAATCCGATTGAAGAAAAACACTGATTTCCTATCATTCATTCTTCTCTTATGAAGTCATAATTTCAACATTGGGAGGAGAGAATGTTCTTTGGAAATTTAAGTCAGTCACCCTGTTTATATGTGGCCCCTAAATGGAGTCTCTTAGTGCCAGAGGCATTTGTTTGGGAGATTAAATGTGTGTCTGTAGTATTACTTGCTCACTTGTTTTCATGGTAGTTTTCATTGATGATGTTGGGGATTTTATATGCTATGTCTTGCACAGAGAAGAGGGATTGTGGAACTAACACACGAGTTTAATTTTAAATCCAAGGCTGTACCTGGGCTCTTAGTGTATGTTCCTGTATAACTGTCTATCGTCTTTAGAGGAACACTTTACAAATATAGAAAGCTATCATTTTCTTGGGCTTCTCATTGTAGAAGCAAAACTTAGAGGCTAGAGCTTCCATTTTTATTCTATTTTTGTTTTCTAGGAAAATTGTCTAAGTTCCTAAATGTTCAAAGTGAAAAGGGAAGATTGTCCTCACCTCCATAACATTTCCTTGGAAATAAGCTATGTGAACAATTGGGTATAAATCCATTCTGAAACACTTTAATAAATATGCAGTATCCATAGTTCAATGATCCATCTCAAGAATATATTCATAAGTGCATTGAATAGATTATTTCAAAAAGATTTTTGTACTAGAAACAATTACAGGGCTGGCCAAATAGCTCAGCAGATTAAAGTGCCTGCACGCAGGCCTAGGGGCCAGGGATTCGATCCCTGGACCTACTGTGCCAGCCCCACCCCCAGGAGTATGCTGAGATTGCGATTGAGACTGGGCATGGTGGCGTGTGCCTGTAATCCGAGCTCTTGGGAGGCTGTAAACAGACTGATTACTACGAGTCTGATCTAGTAGTGAGACCCTGAACATCCTGTAGACCTTTCCCTAAAAAAAATAAAGTAAAAAAATAAAAAATTTCAAGAAATAATTATAATGTTTATTGAGGTATTTAAAGTGTTTGGTTCCAATCACTTTAAATACCTCAATAAACATTGAGTTAACAGCATAAAAATCAAATAAAATAACATTAAAATTTCTTTACTGTAAAACATAAAGTAACAACTCACTACACTTGATCCAGTCACAGTTAATCAGAAGTACTTGTATTCCTCATGATTCCTGGTTTATTGAGTTGGACACAAGTAGCTTCAAATTTGTAGGAATGCAACTAAGACTATTTTGTACCTTAACAGGTTAGAGAAATAGATTTGTGCTCTCTATGAAAAGTATCTTTATTAATAACTTGAATAAATTAGCCACTTGTGTATTTGTTATCAACTGTCTAAACTCTTCAACGGGGACTGGTATTCATCTAGAAACTGTACCAATGACATGTAGCTCTGCTCTGCTCCTCTGTGAAGTGCCTTTGTGTCTCCGAAGGGAGTTTTCAGGTCCTCTTCAGTTGAAAATAACGCAAGGCTTATACTAAGAAAGACTGAGTTCACCAAACGCATATGCAGTTTAGCTCTCTCCCTCCTTGTGTTCCTCTTTTTAGCCTCAGTGGATAGGTTGTCCTGACTGAGAAGCTCTACCCAACCCTTCAAGTCTGGAGAGCCTCACCTGCTCTGCCCTTATGGAGGTTTGTGCATTTGAACATTATTGTTGAAGGTTCGACTTCCTCATGGTGAACTCTTTGAAGGCAGAGACTGTCACTCTTAGGACTGGCTTTCTATTTCCTATGCTATTTGCTAACAGACAGTGACTTTGTTATGAGTGTCTATCAAATAAACAATTGTTGCACATGCTCAGAGTTTTGATAGACGTTTACTAAGTTCTCCTGCCCCATCGATGCCTTCTATGTCCGTCCAAGTTACTTCTGGACTTTGTTAGCCATCAACACTAGTGGGATAACACACTTACACAGGCTATCTTGTGTTTCTGGTCTTTTTTCTAAGACACAGCTTAGATGTCACTACATTTCTGGTTCCTAGAGCGATAACAAAGATTTTCTCCTGTTGTAAACACCAAATTAAACCAGGACTTGATGGTTCGGGCATCATTTTATACAAGAACATTTAGGAGCTTGGAGGAGTTTCCCTTTGAAATTTTATTCAGAGAATTAAGAGACCTCTGTACAGGCAATGCTGGCACCTTGCTTTTTTTGCCTTCTGGCCGAAGGACTAAAATGCATCCGCTGAGCCTTGCTGGGACACTGATGGCCATCGCCAAACTCAGCACCTTGCTGATGATGACAGCAGTAGGAATGGCTGCTTCCGGCGAGTCTCTTACAGTTCAGCTTTCTGTTCTTAGGACTCCGGCCCAAAAATTAACTTGCCTTTGAGAGTTACAACATTTTCCACAATTTAACTGTAATTGACTTGTATGCTGTGTTACTTTTTATTTTTTTTTTTACAAGTGTAAATTTTTGAAATCAATATTGCATCTTACTCATTGTTGTATTTCAGCTCCTTACATCTTAATATAACTTAAGAGATGATGTACAGGTAATTACTTCTGGCCAGTGAAGAGTTTTGATAATGTTGAAGTTAAGCATTTTATCAAGATCAGAAAGCCAGGAGTGTACTAATTACCCCTGTTCCTTCCATAATTAAGAAGACAGAGAATATTAATCTTATCATGTACATATTGGAGAGGTTAGGGGTAAGTTTGTGAAATTGGAGAAATGTATCCAATAGACAACTAAATATGATAATTTCAGAGCCATGAAGACCATCTTGAAATGCTAATTTCTGAAATTAGTGTCAAAGAGTTGTAGAAATGGTCCAGAAGAAAGAAGATACAGATTTATAAAACTCCAAAAGGGCTGCAGAGATACCTCAGCTGTGTAAGTGTCTGCCTAGGCAAGTGCAAGGACCCGGGTTCCCTCTCCAGCACCACACACTGTGCTGGCCCTGCCCCAGGCACGCTGAGCCAGCCACGGAGACCGGGCACAGCGGTGCACACACGTAACTCTGTGCTGGCAGGCTGATACAGGAGGACCTCTGTGAGTCAGAGATGCAGAGCAAAACCCTGTACCAAATGCATTTTAAAAAAAAGAAGGAAAGTTTTAGCCATAGAGCAATCGTGTCTTCCAGAAATCCTTAGGAGGTCAAATGGTGATTAGTTTTGCTCCTGTGTACATGTTGTAACATATAGAATTTACATATGATATGTAA
>NW_004524785.1:1646564-1657985 GCF_000260255.1 Octodon degus | reverse complement strand
TTTTTTCCCCGTACCCCAATCTGCAGTCCGGCATTGGCCTTTTGCCCTCACACCCACCGTCTCTGTGGTCGGTGTGAATGGTTGAGTTGTGACTTTGGCCCCGCAGATTATTAACTTTCTCTCTGCACACAAGGACTCAAATTTGCAAGGTCAAGAAGTTGTCTGTGAAATTTAGGACATCTAATCATTCAACTTCTGAGTATAATCAATGAATGCATTGTTTCAAAATTAAAATTATAGCCAGGGTAATTATTCCAGAATAGACAAATGAATGCTTTTTTTAATTTGCTAGTTTACTCTCCACTAAGTCACTAAGTGGAATCAATAATCTTATGCAGAACTTTAGATCCATGAAATAAACAGACTGAGCCCGCACGCAGCCCTGTTTCCACGCGAGCGTCCCGGGAGCGCGCAAGTGAGCGGCTTCAGGGTCTATGCCCAGCCTTCGTTAACATGTCATTGAAAAGACTCTGCTCTTGGCACTTGAGGCTGTGCCAGGAATGAAGTGTCTCTTTTCCTTGAAATCTGCCTATTTTCTCCTAAGTCTCAGAGCTTCTCGGAATTGCTGTCTATACCCCTATTACTATCTATGCACCTAATTTATAATTTAAAAAATATATATGGCCTTTGGTCACATTCCTGAATCTCTGGAGGGCCAGAAGTTTTCACCATGTCTCACTAAGGACTGACCAGCTCTATGGTGAACCGGATTGCTCTTATTTGAAAATAAAGAAATCATGGTTACTTAGAAGCATTCAGAACAAAACAGTGCAATTTTCTTTTTTTGGCAATTACAGAGTGGTATTCAGTTAACAGAACAACAATTATTTTGTATAAGCTGCATCAGAGACAATTGAAGATGAAAATCTACCATCCCCAGATATAACCAATTTGTGCTGTGCACCGACAAGAACCTGCTTGAAATTTTCATGCCAATTTATAAGCCCCATACTGTACCAGGCAAGGTTACTGGCTACTAAAATACCACCAGGATGGGACTACCTAAAGACACATTCGTAAGTATGATAACTGTACAAAAAAAAAAAAGGCACTGCATTAAAAACAGTGTTTACAGTTTAAAAACAGTTTTAAAACAAATCTTACACAGTCTTACATTTCAATTTTTTTCTTCAAAAGAAGTGAGTTGTGTACTGGGGAGTTAAATGCTTCATAGACAAGAAAAAAAACTGTGCTAGAACCAACGTAGTCATCCTCTTCATCACCCTCCTCATCCTCTTCCTCCTCACCTTCCTTGTCCTCCTCCTCCTCCTCCTCCTCCTCCTCCTCCTCCTCCTCCTCCTTTTGATTGCTTTCTTCAGCCTTGCTGACTCCCTTTTCCACTGCATCAGGTTCTCCTTCAGCCCGGTAGGCATCGATGTCCTTTTTGTACTTTTCCTTCAGCTTAGCAGCCTTTCCTGTGGCTGCTTGTCATCTGCTGCTGTTTTACTCCACATTTCCTCCAAGTTTCTTTGCAACATCAGCAATGGTGAGGCCAGGTTGTTCTTGATTTTTGGATGATACTCAGAATAGGACAAGAAGAAGGCTGGGGAAGCCTCTTGGGAACATTGGGATCTTTGAAAATTTTTTTGTTTCTCCTTTAGGAGGAGCATAAGTTTTCATTTCTTTTTCAAAACTAGCCTTGTCCACCTTTGCCATGTCTTCAGATTGTCCTTTTACTTTAGCAGATGTGGTCTTCCACCTCTCTGAGCACTTAGAACACTCTGAGAAGTTAACAGGAGCATCAGGGCACTTCTTTTGCTCCTCTCCGTAAGTTTGCACACAGAATGCATAGGATGACATTTGCCTCTCGGCTTCCTAGGATCATCTCTGCCCATGTTTACTTGTTTACCTCAGTGAAGCACAGAGTCACCCAGTACCCATCTGGCTCTCACCTGCCCTGGCACTATCTCTATGGGGCTCGATGTCTGGATTGCTCTTGAAGATGGTTGTTCTGACCAACAACCTTTGTGAAAGAGGACTGTGAGTTAATCTTGGGTTGGATGAATTTCTTTCAGTCGTTCCTGTATTTAATCAGTCAGTATTTAATAAGTACGTACTACATTCTCAGTACCCTGTAAGGCTTTGAGGATAAAAGATAAACTGAGTTCAGTCCCTGTCTTTGGGGCCTTCAGTGATTGGTTGGAAAACCTATATATAAATAAATGTTTTACAAGATACTATGTTAAAATGTAGAGTAAAATTATGTGCTTGATATGGGAGTCCTACCCTGAAGATCCTGATGTAAAGGGATAGATATCGGGCCTAAACATTGACAGATAATGAAGAAGTTTTCAGGAGGAAATTGTGTGTGTGTGTGTGTGTGTGTGTGTGTGTGTGTGTGCGTGTGATGGTAAGTGCATTACAATGGGATTTGCCAAAGCCCAACCATGTCGAAAGGTCTGGAAGCACAAGAGAGCTTGCTGAAATTGTGAAGATACACACAATTGGAGCATGTGCTATTTGGCTATAGAAATAAGCCTGCCCTAGGTAATTTTAACTAGATCACTGGATTTCAACCATTGTTCAGCTCCTAGAGTCAGAATAGAAGGCTCTGGGAAATTTCCAACAAATAAGGCTCTGAGTTTTAAACAAATATCTGATGCTGAGACGTGTGCCATTTAAAATGACTGAGACCTCAGTCTAAGCCCAGTGGAGGTGTTGTCTTGTTACCTGAGTGCCTTCTCTTCCAAGGATAAACATGGTGGACGATCCATTGCTCATGCCCCATAGTCTAATACTTACTAAGCACAATCCAGAATTTTCTGTTTCTCACTTTCTATGAAGCTATAATGCCAACTTCAAAATGCAGGCAGAACAAATGCCAGAATCTCCATCCTCTACCTGCTGAGAGGCGCATGCTCATACTTTCAGTAAGTCATTTATGTGTTCACTGAACTCACTACGCTGAATGGAGTGTCACTCTCCTAAGGAGAATTGGAGAATGATAGGTCTCATTGAAATTCTGGCATTTTTGGAGTATTGAGCCAGTTTCAAGTGCTGTGCTTGGTTTTAGTTGAGCATTCTGTACTATTGTTGGAATAACCCTACTGGATAAGGACACTTGGTTTGTTAAGGTATTTTGTCCTTTAAAGATCTTGGAGACTGCCTGTTAGTTTCTCAAGGATGGTGATTCTTTTTATGTTGTTCACTCTCATTTACAAAGCGTTCAGTATTTTTGGAATATATGTGCACATACTTCCTCTACAGTGTTAGATAAAACTTTTCTGAGATTTTTCTTTCTGATATTTTAGAAGTTCTCTTTGTAGGTATTTAAACTTGGAGGACAATCAAAAGCCACATGGTTATCATTTTGCATATTAGGAATTTTTATTTTATTTTTTATTTTTTTGGTGGAACTGGGGATTGAACTCAGGCAGGCCCTTGAGCTTGTGAGGGAAGCGCTTATTCTACTGAGCCATTTCCCCCATCCCCAGGAATTTTTCTACAACATATTGATATCATCTCCCTTGGAAGAAATGATGGAAATCAAAGGTCATATTTAAGTTTCACACTGTCAAAGGCCAGCCAAATAGTGCAGCGGAGTAAAGTGCCTGTGTAGGCAGATGCAGTGGCCGGGGTTCGATTCCTGGCATGCCGAGAAGAATGAGTTATTTTACTATATTTCTCCAATTAGGTGAGAAAAGCTACTGAGTCACTAATAGTAGGATGCTAACCTTTTGTCCTAGGTTTCAAGGAGAGAGACCAGAAGGGTAAAAGCCCCTAAGGCCACCCAAAGGTCAAGTCTCCAGGCAGAGGGACCAGTGACATCCGAGATGGGGACTGAGCTGGCTAGCAACGTTGAGCACTTCCAGCCTGAATGGAAACAGTCCCCATTACATATGGGGAATCATCAAATACTATGTGAATGTTAAATTTTAAAAAGTATTCTAATTAAAGGCGTATTTCCAGCAACACCCTCACAATGCTCTTCCTTACTTTCAAACACTTATTTCATTGTTCTTGTCATGTTCTGAATCAATCCTGGAGGTCCTGCGTTGTGACTTTCATTGGGTTGTCATAGCTGCCTAGATGTCCTGAATCAATTTAAAATACTGAACTTTCATGGCTATTCTGACCTTGGAGAATAGGCAGAAATGGCCTGGTGCCAGGTGCAGTGGTGTGGCTGAGGATATACTATAATATTTTCATGAACCTGCATTTTCTACTGGATGGAAATTAGCAGTAGGATTCATTGTAATTTTTTTTTTTGTCTTCCATATTCGAGATTTCATTGGTTGTGTTGAGGATCAGTATAGATGATTCACTGTATTTTTTTTTTTTAAATCATGCTTGGTAAAGATACTCATGAAGAATGACTTCCAGAATTGCTTCAACATCACATTACATCCCTGGTGTAAGAAACTGAATGAGTGAATGCAATCTAAAAAGTACAAAATAAGCCTTCTTTCCTTTTTGTTGTACATGTGAGGTATTTTATCCTAGCAGCAGAAAGGAGACTATTACAAGGAAAACATGACTCAGTAGTACTGCTCTGACCTGTGAAGACTGCGTTAGACATAAAGAATTGATAAATATACTAGGCTGATGCAGCATTTCATAGATTACTGACTTTCAGGAGAAGAAGCAGTGTGGTGCTACATTGCCCAGATATATTGGCAAAGCAATTGGTTTCGTAGCTAAAATGCTTCCATGTTCTTTGTGAAACAAAGTCGAATGGGATTGTAGATTTCATAACCGAAGAACAAGACCCCATACTTCCAAGGTAGTTTCTGGCAATTGTATAGAGTTTAAATTATGGTTGAGCACTAGGTTAATATTGCTTCATTTGTTAAAATTACAAGGAAAATAAAGTTCAAGACTCATGGGCATATCTTTGAGTCTATTTTCAGAAAAGTTATTTCAACAGCCGATAGATTTTTTGTATGTGTCTGTTGTTAAATCTCGCATTTTAGTATGTAGATGTGTGATAAAAATAATGAATTCTGATTTCTAAGTGGAAGAGTTTTAGAAGAAGCATGATACTTCTTTACTTATGGTGTTTGTTTTACTGTTAATAAAGCGGATATAATTGATTCATCTCCTTAATGGGTTGGGAAGCAGCCTCTGGATGCAATGACTCATAAGAGTCTTGTGAATCTTTTTGTGGTACAGAAATGCTTATTATGAATACTAATAACAGTGAGGAAGTCCACTGAGGAGCTTACAGGCAGACATTGTCACATTGTTTTCTTACGATTTTAAAATACTTTGCCTTTTCTGAACATGTGACACTTTCAATTGTGTTGGAGAGAATAAGAGCTCTAAATATGGAACTTGGTTGTCTAAGGAATTCTTGATGGAGACAGACTTCATGTGAAATCTAAATTACGTCACTTACTGTCTGAGTTTTCACATTAACATCTTTAGGAGATGATTTGTTTACTCTTAATGCAACCTCAGGCTAAATTTTCTTAGATTACCATATAAGAAATATTACCCAAAAGTAGAAAATATATCTAAGATTGCTTCGGGGTTTAGTATAATTTTCCTAGTCAATCTTGAGGCTATCAACATTTGAATATAAATTCTATTCTTTCAGGTTCCCAGAGATTAAAGGGTAAAGGGACTAGAAATAGTAAGAAATGAGATTATTTTTATACTTAAAAAAATTACAACAATGGTTGATAGTATTTTCTAACACTGATTACTCTGTCGGTCTCTGTGAATCTGCTTGGTGTATCTCTGTTTCTTTAAAAAGAAAGATCCGGCAGTGCGAGTCACGGTGCGTTGGAGGAGTAGCGGTGGGCCTCGCTGCATCAGACCAGTCTATTCACTGCCTGGGTGCTTGTGCTTCCATGGAATTAGAAATGACTGGCGGAAAGGCCAAGATAAAGGTGGTTTCCCGCTCGGAGGACGCCGGCCTGCGGCTCCCCGTGGGCCACATCCATCACGCCTGAAGTCCAGGACGACCAGCCACGGGAGCATGGGCGCCACGGCTGCCGTGTGCAGCGCGGCTGTCCTGGAGCACCTCACGGCGGAGGTGCTTGAACTGGCAGGAAATGCATCCAAAGACCTGAAGGTGAAGCGCATCACCCTTCGACACTGGGAGCTTGCCATTCGTGGGGATGAAGAATTGGACTCGCACATCACAGCTACAATTGCAAGAGGTGGTGTCATCCCACATACCCACAAGGCTCTGATTGGGACGAAAGGACAACAGAAGACTATAAAGGGTGCCTGGATTCCTGATTATCTCAGGACTCTGATACTCTTTAACAGCTGTCCGGTATTGGTGATTCCAGTGGACCGTATCTCTGTGAAAAACACAATTGGCCTTTTTGTAATTCTATTTGAGCAAGGTGGAAGTTTAATTACCTTTCCAACCAACCAAATTTCTGGATTTGAGCCTTAACCATATTTAAGTGTTACTGCGGCTTCAAAGAAGCTATTGATTCTGAAGTAGTGGGTTTTGATTGAGTTGACTGTTTTTAAAACTGTTTGGATTTTAATTGTGATGCAGAGGTTATAGTAACAAACATTTGGCTTTGTGTAGATATTATTTCCACACTGGTAGATAAGTTCAATATAGGACAGACCCTCCCTTGAAAAAAAAAAAAAAAAAAAAAAAAAGAAAAAAAAAAAGATCCAGGCTGGAGATAGTACTCATCGATCTAAAGGCCTACCTGGTAAGCACAAGGACCTGAGTTCGATCCCTGACACCACATGCTGTCTAGGTGCACTGAGCTGGCCACCAAAACTGGGCATGGTGTTGCACACCTGTAATCCCAGTGAGTTCAAGCCATGCAGCAAGACACTGTACCAAATAAAGATTTTAAAAAATGAAGGACCCTACATTTTTAGCTTTATGAGTATGATCTCAAAATAACTGCTCACACTAGCATCCTTTTATCATTTCTTTCTTAAATCTCAATTTAATAAGTAAATATATATTATAAAGTAGCATATAAAATTATCTCACATAGCTAATTAAGATCTATAAATTAAGAGCAATGACCTAATTACGTAGTATATTGTCATGTGCGTGTGTGTGTGTTTTCTGGGCAGAAATTAGAAAGTCAGACTCACAGTAAATACATTTATCATTGCTCTTTCCCTCATGAAAGGGGCCTTGCTATACGCGAGGGCCTCAGCTGAACAGTGTTAAAGGAGGGGCTGAGAGAAGGGAGCCTGGTAAGCTTCAGCAGGAATCTGTGGCTTGGATACCCAACATGTACCCGGGACACACAGGGAACCTGGCAGTTTGCATTCTGCAATGACAGCATGGGCCGTATGGATCCACGGATGAGTACTGACAGTGGTCATGTTTGTGAAGTTTAGAGATCAAGTGACCCTGGAGGAATTTTGAATTTGTTGTTAAGCAGATGTTTGCAGGGCTGTAATCTGTAATAAACAACAGCATCAGGGAAATGTTTCAGTCAGGAATGCTTCATGTCCATGGTAGTTTAGATTAGTGTGACAAAAGGGCTACTAACGATTTGGAACATTCCAGAATTAATTTGATATCAGAATGTTAGAGAAATATTATGCAGAGGCCAGAAAGGTGGCTTTGATCCTCCAGGAACAGTCAATTACCAACTGAACTACATATGTTTTATTCAAGACACTATTTTCGGGACTTGGAGAGGCACGTAAAGAATGCTAAGATGGTTTTTTTTTTTTGCGCCAAAAGACCCTGTGGCTTAGTGGAGGGAAAACCTGGAGATGTATTCAAGTTGAACTGAACAAGGCTATTGTGTTGGTTGCTTTCTGTCACTGTCACTGTTCTGTAGCTTTCTGTTCTGTTTCGGTTGTTGCTTTCTGTCGCAGGATATCTGGCACCCAAAACTTCAAGGAGGAGCAGTTTAGTTGTGTTCAGAGTTGTTTCACAGATGTCAGTCTGGTTGGCTGGCCCCAAGGTGGGGACACTGTGCCTGAGACGCATGGTGAAGGAGCACTGCTGACATCGTGGCAGCCAGAAGTGGAGAGTACAGGGACACAACCAGAGAGGATGGGCCAGTGGCCAGTGGGAGTCACCAAGGGCAACTCCCATGACCTGCTCAGGGTCACTCATAAATGCACTTTCCTATCTCTGTGAGCACCTTTTAAGCCTTTCAAGTTGACAACCAAGATGAAAGCTCTCAGCAGGATATATGAAGCTCCCAATGAAAGTTAGAGGAACAAAGGTTAAAGGGAAAATTGTGCTAGAGTTTGAGGTCTTTAATTCACATCAATAACATGCTCATGGTATCTTGGGCAAAGGAAAGTTTATTTGATGGATTTTAGTAGCTTGCAAACTTTTCAGGACATCTTCAGAGTCTGTATCAGTGTCTGAAGCCACCAAGTTTTTGGAGGAAAGCCATGCTGGTGCTGTCCAGAACTGGAAGGGCCATGAGTCTTAGGATCTGAAGAGATCAGAAACTAGATCAAGTTAAGCTGTGGAAGATATATATATATATATATATATATATATATATTCCCCTGTGTTAATCAGATGCCTGTTATTGAAACATACCTAAGATAAGCAGCTCAAAGAAAGGAAATCTTTATTCTGTCTTCCTCATTTAGAGATATCAGTTCATGGCTGAGTGACACTATTGCTTTGGTGCTGTGGCAGTGTACCATGGGAAGGGCTTGGGGCAGAGGAGGTCCATTCCCCTCAGGGCTGAGTAGGAAAGAGAAAAAGAGAGTGTGGTTTCACCATCCCCACTGAGAGAGCAACAGTCTAAGATGTCTCACTAAGCCCCATTTCTTAAAGGTTTCTCCACCTCCCAGTACCTCCAGTGGTTATGAATAAAAGCTTGAACACATACACGGGTCTTTAGGTAGCATGGAAGATCAAAACGATCAACCACACAGCTATATTTACAGATACTTGGGATCACACATAGACAATTCTGCATGGATGTGGGACAGATGGCTCAGGAAAGAGACAAAACAGGAAAAATATTCAGGGACCAGTTATTGGAGGCCCTTGGAGACATTGCAGCTTTATATTACTGGCTGTTCAATCTCATTCGAATGCTTAGCAAAAGCATTCCAATGAGCAAGGGGAAGTGGTGTGGGTACTACAAGTCGTTCTCTAAGAAGGTCAACTAAATTCTGCTTGCTTGGTTCCAGCCCTACACTTCAACACTGTGCATTTTGGCATTACCACTTGTTCACTATGAAGCCACCCTAGGCAAGTTATTTTCTCACTCAGCAATTCTGTTTTCACATAGGTATGCTTAGTGTAAGAATATAATACAGTGGTCCTTCATTTACCTTGGAGATTATGTTCCAGATACCCCCTGATAAATACCAATCAGTGAAGTGGTGATGTTATATTTATTTTAGTATTTGTATATATTTTAAGGCTTTATAAACCCTGCCCATACTCTTATAAACCTTTCCCACACTTTTAAAAATACTTCTAATCCTTTTAACTATGTTCTAAATGCTTAAACCTACGCAATATTAACAACATACATATGCTGGATAGTACTGCAAAGTCCCACCACATAGTGAAAAATCCATAATAAATAATTTAGATGAATGCTTTTTGAAAACCAGCAAAACAGTGAGTGGGCGAAAGTCAAACCATGAAATAGCAAGGGACTGCTGTATATCATATTGTTATGGGTCGCTCAGAAAAGGAACCAGATCAGCCAGATTGGAATTTAGAAAGCTGTTTATTACTGAGCTCAGGGCCCCCATCAGCTCTCATGCAGGACAGGACCGAAAGATGGCTAGCCCAGGAAGCAGGGTTTTTTTTTTTTTTTTTAAACATGGAACCACATTCAGTTTGGTAAACAAATTTACTGTTCCGACACAAAATAATGCTTTCAGGGTCAGTGTGACCACTATTTAAACTAAATTTCCTGGGGTTTTGTTTTAGTTTCTGGTTATCTTGCACCTGAGTACTTGCCTGCAGCCTTGCATAGTCCAAGGTTACAAGAAGGTAAAGTCCATTTAGTTTCCTTTTGAAGTCATCTCTGTAATCTAACTTTGTGTACAGGAATTGGTGAGGCACAAATTTTATCTAGCAAACAGCAAAAAACAGCCACTAGTTACTCAACAGCTTAGAACAGTGGTGAATATGCATTTTCGCACAACAGAAAACCCAAGATTTACATTTATAGTCTAAAATGTAAGTTGATCCATTACAATATGTGTGAAATACTGAACACACTTTCTGTCACATAAATACTCCTCATTAAGTGCTTTCATTAATACCTTTATCATTCTCAAAACATCTGGAAATTCATGACTCCCCTATGTTACAGATAAAATAATGACAACCACTCTCATTTACAAAATAAACTGTACCATTCAATTTTTACAGAAAGTTTGTATAAAGCTGTGCGTACGCTCCCACTCTGACAAAGGGAACGTGGGGGATGCTTACGGTCAGCCAGCTGGGTCAGGAGGAGAGCAGGCATTCAACCCTCACTCTGATGAATCCCCAAGCCTTTGTTCTTTGGACGTCGACAAGACGCCTGTGAGGAATGATTGTCACTTCAAAATTGCACTCAGCCTTCTTAAAATACTTCTGTTCTTCAAGCGAAATACCGCACGTCAGTTCTAAATCTGTAAGACTCAGGGAATTAGAGCCTCACCTATTCGATGCAGCAGTGAGCTCTCTGTAATGCTAAAACCTCCGACTTGAGGGCTTTCATCCCTGAGGCATTTTTATTTCCCTGGTGGGTGGCTGATTCTACCCCCAGCTATAAGGTACTTAGGGACATCCTCTCCCAATAAAAGATGCTAATAAATGTAAGCCAGTAGTTCTACGCAAGACATATTTGTTGCTGCCATGGAATATATTAGCTCACTGTATTCCAATAGTTAGAAAAGAGATGTCGCGAGCATTATAGATTGCATACATCTCAGATTCTGCCATTTTGCCAGCTCTCAGTTATTAACGTGTGAATGTTAGTTATTGTTCTCTGTCAGAGGTAACTGATAGGAGAATAAAATTGTTGATTATAACTTTAAACTGAAATTTTAGTATGAATGGACAAAGCCAAAGAAAAATCTTCCGATTGGATATTGGGCTGTTGGTAGCTCTGTAGTTCTGAAAAAATTCTGCCTGGGGAAAACAATATGATTTCCTTTTGATTTTACTGGTTTCTAGAAGTACAGAATTTCCAGGCTGGCCTAATAGCTCACCAGATTAAAGCGCCTGCAAGCAGGCGCAGGGGCCGCAGATTCAATAGAAGTATAGCATTTCCATGCAGTCCTTATCTGTTTGAATCACTTCCAAGCTGACACATATCTCTTCTACAATACTCAAAATATATGATCATTAATCATGATGTGTCAGCTTAAATGGGTTAATAAGCACTGAGAAGATCAGAAAGCAGTGTTCTAGGTATACCTATGCATGATTGGCACGTAATCCGGCAAACTGAGGAGGCGACCCACTATGGTTGTCAGAGATACCAACCAATCGGCTTACACCCCAGATAGGGTCTCCTTCTCCTTCCCCTTCCCCTTCCCCTT
>NW_004524785.1:1636794-1645776 GCF_000260255.1 Octodon degus | reverse complement strand
TTATTTTTATTTATAGTCCTACATATAGTGAGTCTTAGAACTAGTATCATGGCAGAGAAATCCCAAACTTTAGGCTCAGAAGCCCTTGAATTTCCATTCTTATGAGATCTTAACTAATTACATTTTATTTTTTGTACTTTTGGTAAGGGTCTACAGGGTCTACAGGGTCTCACTACGTAGTTTGGACTCATAGTGATCTGACTGTGTCCAGCCACCCAAGGGCTGGGATTATAGGAGCACGCCACCACCAGTCTCAATCGCCATCTCAGTGCACCCCGGGGGCAAGGCTGGCACGGCAGCCAGGGATCAAACCCCTGCCCTGCCACTATGTCTGCCTATGCAGGTGCTTTAATTCACTGAGCTACTTGGCCAGCCTTACTTTTTATTTTAAAGAACAAAACAACAATGAAAATGATACAGAATTTAAAAGCAAGATGATAGAAAATCAGCAATGGTGATAATACTGCATATTGTTATCTTCAAAGCAGTTGGTCAGATTACCAGATATAGGCATGTAAGATTGGTTAAACAATATAAGCACTAATTGTTCCATTCAATGAACTAACAGAAATTAGTAGCACAATTATCTTAGCTATCTTACCCAAATTGATCATCCTGGAGTGTCTCTGTAATGGTTGATTCATGGCGATAACTTGAGAATTGAGAAGTTTAGAAGCTTAACTAAGCACCTCAGCAGAGGGAAGGGTCCTCACTCTGAAAACATCCCTAGAAGAGGAGTGCAGAGAGATAGTGTGGGTGGGCAGCCTGCATATGACGTAAAGGAGGAAAGGGCTTGCTTTACTCCCTTTGCTCTTGTTGCTTTTGCTGTCCTCTGCCACCTGGAGCTGTTGCCCCTCACCACACTGCGCTGCCTTGGAGCCGGCTGAGTACGGACTGAAACATTCACAAACTGCGAGCTAAATACACCTGTCCTTCCTTCATTTGGAGTGTTGGGAGTTTTGTTCCAGCAAGGAGAGAAAAATGACTAAGACATTCTCTTTATCCATTTGTAAATTAAAAGCACGAGAACGGTTGAGAGAATTCAATGAGATCATATTGGTAAAATGTCTAGGTCACAGTGGCAATTCGTAGACCATAATTTATCCTCTTCATTTAGTTCATTCTGACATTGGACTTCATGAGGAGAAGATGTGGATGAAGAACAAGTAAAGGCTGGACTCCTGAGAGGAAACTCTTTCTTTTATACTGGCTACTGTTCTGATACTGAGGAAAGCCTGAGAGGGCGGGATATGTTTTATAGTCCTTGTGTTCTTCCTGAGTGCAACTCAGTGAAGCACTTCGACAGTGGTGGGACTCATAAAGCAGATTCCGATTTCTGTACGTGCACACAGACGACTTTGACTTTCTCTCCAGCAAAGCCCATAAGGGAAGTGGAGGAAGACAGGTTCTCTGCCATTTCTAGAAATTTTTGAGTTGGGGCAGCTTTATGGAATTACGCCAAATCAGAGAAAAGGATCCAGGGTTTGTACCCACTCCTTATTCAGTCATGAGATGCAGCTTGCCACAGGGAGAGCCATGACTTGGAAGAGGTGGCTTTCTTCAGAGGGGGCAGTCTCAAGATTGGTTTTAACTATGAACTCAGCCTGTACTTATGAACTGAGTTTTGTTTCCCTAAAAGATATTGGAGTCATAATCCTTAGTATTCATCTGTGTGACCTTATTTGGAAATAAGGTACCTTTGCAGGTGACTAAGTGTGATAAAAATAGGCCCTTATCTGGTAAGACTATGGTCCTCATAAAAAGGGGAAACTTGCATGCAGAGATACAGTCGTGCATGCAGGATGGAGCTACCCAATGTGTGGGAAAGCATGGGGCAGGCCCAGAAAGGAACACACTGGGCAGGGGTGCGACGTGCATGTGTCTGTTCTGCCAGGGGACCTTTGGGTATGTGAGGTGCTAGTGGAGCTCCATGCACTTGGGGGATGGAGAAGACTTCATTTCCCAGCTTTGGACAATTCTGTGTCACACCTTCCTGTCAACCAGGAAACAGACATATTCTTCTTTGTCCTCATGTCCACACAATGACAGGCACTGAAGTGCCCAGTCAGATGAAGTTATCTTTTTTTGTTGTTGTTGTTTAAAAAATTTTTTTAAAAATTATTTGGTACTGGTCTTGCTACACAGCTCAGACCCCTGTCTCAGCCTCCCCAGCTCTGGGCTCACTGATGTAAGCACAGTGCACCTGGGAATGTGGGGCCAGCACAGCAGAAGGTACTGGGGGATCAAACTCAGGTCCTTATGCTTAACAAGCAGGCACTTAGACCACTGAGCTACCACTCCAGCCCCAAAGTTATCTTATTTAGAAACTTAGAGAGAAAATCTGCTCATGCTCAGAAACACACTTAATGTAGGTGCCCTAGAGAACAGGAATATTTATGGAATAAAGTCTCAAGGTACATTAAGGCTATTGGGGGCATTATTATCACTCTGTAATTGTCATTTAACAGTTTAAGGCAATGACATTTCACTTTATTTTAATCGTTCATTCATTTATTTATTTACTTATTTGGTACAGGCTCTCTACACAGCTCACACTCATAGTGATCCTCCTGTCTCAGCCTCCCCAGTGCTGGGATTACAGGTATGTGCCATATCCCCGGTTTTGGTAGCCAGCTTAACTCAGGGCTGGCACAGCATGTGGTACCGGGGATTGAACCTGGGACCTTGTGTTCCCCAGGCAGGTGTTTAGATACTTAAGCTATGTCTCTGGCCTGGAAAAGACATTTTATAACTAATTTAACAATCCTAACTGGAATAGGAAAGAAGTAGCTAAAAGTAAAAATGAGAAATCTGTGTTACAATATTTCTCAAAGTACGTGCTGATGATCAGTTGTTTCAGGATAAAGGAGAAGCAAAATAAGAATGGGCTGGCATAGCTCTAATGTAATATTTGCTAGGATTACATGTTTCTGCATTGGCCTTTAGTTTTTTAGTTTTCAAACGCAAAAGGTGTGTCTTATCTCTATGCAGACTGATCACTAACTGGAATGGAAAAATGTTAGAAATTGAATATTTACTTTTTCAGTTGTAAAGCAACAAATGTCACATACCTTAGAGCTGGGGGCATTTGACATGGGCCTGAATAATCTTGTCTCAGGTTGCAAGCTAGCAGGTAGGTGTTTGCTACATTCTTCCATTAATACTAAGACAGTTGGGGAGGATTAATCTATTTTCTCACTCTTGGCAACGAATAAACTGTCATCAAAACTTGAATCACAAAATCATTATTTTTAGTCTAAGGCAGGCAATAAAATGACTTGATTTTCTCTGAAGTTGAAGTAAGTACTCGCAGCTTGAAGCTCAAAATGGTGATCACTGAGTGGTTGAAGTGGACGCTACCAAAGCCAATTGGGAGCTCCCAATTCTCCTCTCTGGATTGTGTACAAATAGAGGCTTATTAGGGAAAACACATAGTTGAGGGCAGAAAGAATTAATAGATCTTCCCTTTGTGTACAACAGACTCTAGAGCAGCTCAGATTATTGACACACTCCTAGTAGGTCTCAATGATTATCTTTGGGATGAAGATGTATGCTGCATAAGAGAAGCAAGTGCCTGAAAAGGAATTGGGAGCTCACTGGAATTTCTTTCTAGAAAGGACATCCTCTTTTAGAATGCACTTTGGTCAGACCTCCTCTCATCCCTTTTATTCCTCCCTGTCTTGCTCCTATAATATCCTTTCTGAAGTCCAGAATGCAGAAGTGCTTGGAATCTTCCTCCCTGCGCGGGAGAGGGCGGGGCGTTCTCCACCCTGCTGCTCCTGCCTCAGGTCAGGAGAGACTTGAAACCAACTACTACTGCTCAGTCCTCCAGAGACCACGGGTCAAATCCAGTTCCCACGAGATGTTGCCCGTGACCTCATTTTTGCTGGAATTCTTTTCTCCCTATTCCGCTTCCCTCTACTCCTTCACTAGCATCCGTGAGAACATACTCTCTATACATTCCTTGCACATACATTTTGATCTCAAGGAATCCTAAACTATAGTATTCTGTGTTATTGGAAGGAAAAAAAATACAGTCTCAATTTCAGGTCCATGAACTCATACTCCCACAACAATTGTGCTGGTCTCTTTCCTAATGAATTTTTGTACCTTCCCCAAGTTACTCTAGTCAGGCCTCCCTACCAAAGAAAACCAAATATTCTCTTAGTATCACCAGGGATTTCTTTCTAGCCCTATTCAGTGGCTGTTGTCTGCATTTCATGGTATTTTAAAGCTGATTTCCAGGCCCACTGTCTTCATGCAGAAATAGTCTATTTTCCTGACATTCTACCTTCCTGAATTCCTTCTTATCTCATTTTTATTCCTTGTTGACTCTTGAACTTATTGCTTCTTCATTGACTTACCGACTAGATGTTGGAATGTACCATGGTTTAGATCTTGTCTTCTTTTTCTATGTTATTCTTTCTGACTCTGCTGAAGAACCCCCCAAATACATCTCTTGCTCTAATTTCTCTATTGAATCTGAGTTATACGTCCGTCTCCTAAAACTTCTCCACGTATGCACTCTTTATGTCTATTTAATTAGAAAGTTCATAAGAGAACTACTACTTCTATATGGAAACAACCACGTTAAAACAAAGCAGTTATTTTCTTACTCACCTTTCCAAGTCTTAGGAAATGCAGCCATTTCCTGCACGTTGCCCGAAGTAGGAACAGAAATCTTCCTCCATCCCTCCATTCTGCCTTTTCCACCACATCTGATTGGCTTGGTCAGTGGAATATACCCTGAACTAGAGCTTCTTCTTTTCACCATCAGAATTAGTGAACGGACCTAACTGCTCTCTTCCGTTGCTGTCCCCTGCTCTTTTCCTCCCCATGTCATACTTCTGCTACATAATCAGACCCTGACATCCCTCTGCTTAAAATTCTCCATAGCTTTTAACACTTTATATAAGATCTTCAGTGCTTGCTAAAATTTAGAGTCTTACCTAGTCTTCTGAACCTTCCCTATTTTTATTTTTTAATGTATTTGGTACAGGGTCTCACTGTGCAGCTTGGACTTGTAGTGATCCTCGTATTTTCAGCCTTACCAGTGCTGGGATTACAGGTGTGCGACACCACGCCCAGACTCGGTCACAGCTCAGCATGCCCTGGTGGGCTGGGCCAGTGCTGCATGCAGGACTGGGGATTGAACCCTCGTCCCTGTGCTTGCCAAAGCAGGCACTTTAGTCCACTGAGCTCTCTCACTGATCCTCTTCCTTATTTCTTTATACTCAGCAATTCTAGGTTACTTTCTTTTTCTGTATATTCCAGTCCATGAAACTTTCCTACTTTTAGTTCTTCTGCTCAAGGCTTTTCAAGACTGACCCTACTATGTGCAGGAAGCAGTCAGGACAGAAGAACCCCTCTAGTGTGAGGTAAAACTGAGTAACACAACACTTCTACATCAAAACAGCTTTTACTAAAGGTCTAAGGAGTTTATAGCCATTCTGTCCAATTTAGAATAAGCTCTAGCCCTTAATATGATCTTGAAACTCAGGAACTTTTTGATGAAATGGCATGTTGCAGAATGTGAGACATTTCAAGTCAACATATGCTAGATTTCCATTTCTTATCAAGTAAATCTCTTGTCATTTATTGTGAATTTTGAACAGAAGAAACTGGCTATTACTTATTTGTGCACCAATATATTGTTTGGGTTATAATATATGAAATGTTTTTGCCGCGTTTGCTTCATCATGTAATGGCCAATGAGGATTTGGGTTTGTCCTTAGTTTGGAATCTAGGTAGCTTTCCAAGACACTCCAAGCCTAAGCTTCTTTATATCCACTTTATGATTATGGTAAAGACTGAGTGAGAGAGTGGATTTCAAAACACCACATACATAGATGGTGGAGGAATCCTAAATATTTTCATTTCTCTTTCTCTCTTTTCTTAACTTCTCAAACTCTCCTTATTGTATAACTACATATGATTGCAATCTCAGTACTAGGCACAAGGCCTCCTTTCTTCATTCTTCTCCTCATCATTTTTTACCTTCTCTGTGTTACCCTTTTTCTTTAATCATCTCCTTTCTCCTTTTTCTATACTTCCCTTTTCCTCAGTATTCTGCCAGCACAAGAATACCTACACTTGGGGCCAGCCAGGTTGCTCAGTGGACTAAAGTGCCTGCTTAGGCAGATGCGGGGTTCAGGGTGCGATCCCTGTTCTGCCATGCTGCCTCCACCCCTGGGGCACTCTGAGACTGCGATTGAGACTGGTCATAGTGGTGCATGCCTGTAATCCCAGTGCTTGGGAGGCTGACAACAGGAGGATTACTATGAGTCCAATCTGTGTAGTGAGACCTGGGAGACCCTGTACTAAATATATAAAAAATAAATTAATAAGAATGCCTACTCTCTCTAACTCTCCAATAAAGTGGTAGAGGAGACCTTGCTCTTCTATCAGATCTAAGAAATAATTCCTTAAACTCTATGGGAGAAACAACTCTACGTTGGAGCTCATCTTTGCACCCCACTGAGATAAAAGTGCACCCTAAGCATATAAAGCTGCAGTGATGAAATATTAATAGGGAGAAAGAGCAGAGGCAAGGGCCATGGCAGTTTGGGTGCAGGTCCTCTGAAGAGCTGTGCTGCATGGTGCCCGCGGGAGGGCTGACATTCAGCTGCCTCCACGGGGGATGCAGATGGTTGCTAAGCCTGTTCCAGTGAGCACATGAGGAAGGGGGTGGAGGAGACTGGCAGAAGAGAGCCATGTTTTCTATCTATGATACCAAGATGCCAAGCTCCCAAGACAATTAAAAATGGATAACTTGAGGGAAGCCACATGGGGTAGCAGTCTGAGCCTTATGTAAATGTATTGAAAAACTTAAAAAAAAAACCTTTTATTTTAATTCACGATGTAAAAGGAAATGTTCTTCCAGACTGATCTGTTCTAAATAGGGTCAGTGGGGCACAACTACATAAATATAAATCCAGTTAAATTTCCCAAAGTATTTTCCTTAAAAAAAAAAAGACCAATAAATTGCAATATCATCAAAATCTGAAAGAAGAGTGAAATATACAATACTGTAAATTAAATTTTTTTCCAGTGAAATAGCATTTTAATTTTCTCCCCCTACAGTCATTGTAGTCATCATTCTTTGATACTTTTTGGTTTTCCTTTTCTCAATGTGTGTGTGTGGTGGGCTCTAGTTGAAGAGACACACACGTTTAAATAGGTTTTATTAGAAATCACTAGCATCTCTCAGGAAAACCTTAGAATAGGAGTGATAGTCCAGGTGAAGATCACAAAACTATACCCTGAAAGTGTCCTATTATTTTCTGATACAGTCTGCTGCATTAGACATCGCTCATCTGCTCAGTTTCATTCAGATGTCACGAATGTGCCTGCATTTATAAGAAACATGCTGTCCTGTTCCTGGTGCTCTTATCTAATCATTATAAAGTTTGCTACCTTGGGTTTGTAGTATAATATTTAAGAGTTCCCACTGAAAATTCTGTGTTTCATTTTAAGTCACCTCCTACCCATCTTTTACTGTTTGAGTGACTTGGGGCAAATCACCTTAGCATACTCATCCTTTGGGTTTAATACCAGCTCCTGCAGAGCTTTCTCTGTGAGGGTGATGGATGGTTCAGTATAAAAAGTATTGAGAATGTTACAAGATGACAGGATAGCAATTCTTAGCCTTACTGCTCCTCCAAAACACCATTAATGACAGCCACTTAGAGACAAATGCCTGGACGTCCAGCAGAGAGGTCCTGAATACTCTCAGAACAACAATAACAACAACTACCATAGTGGAGAATAGATGCATTGAATCAGGGAAATACAACTTCCCTTTGTCCACATTGTGTCTATTTGACATAATACTACCCTTGTCACATTAGTAGTAACCAGAGAAGTCCCTGAATCTTGAAATTCATCTCTTGGAGGAAAGTGACAGCATTCTGTGCGTCTGGTTTCCCCAGCCATGTAGACTACTGTCCTGAGATCTAGGTTTTTTCTGCCCTCATGTAGTAGATCACTGAGATCAGTATAGCTTGAATAGTGTAAGAGCAGCTAGAACAAGGAGACAAGTGATGGGGATTCATAGCCATCGAGGTAAGGAATACAGCAAGAGCTGTAGTTTCTACTCGCGGCATCATGGCCTCGCATGGGGACTCACCCTGGAGCCCCGGGGGATGCATCCCGGATGGATGCCCCACCCACTTGGTGGGTGCGTGTCCCCAGTACTCCACGTATGTCTCCTCCCCACCACATAGCTGTGGTGTGCAAATCTCTACAGATCATACATGCGCACAGCCAGGCAGACAGGTCGACTGCAATCTGTTCGGAGAAAGTACTTAATTACCATTGGCTGCTGTAGGGCTTCATGGGACTGAGGGAAAAAAATACCAAAGGTCTTTCTGCTGAGGGAACAACAGTTACTAAGAGGCCACACTCAGAGAAGTTCTGAAGCATGTAGCTAGGCTGACTGCCGCATCCACTCAGTTGAGGAAGAACTGCTTCTCCTAATGAGAATCAACACAAGTTAGCAACATGAGACTGCACTATTGAAAGGAATAGTTAATGCTTAATGTTTTTCCTCTTTTGAATTTTTAGGACCAATTTTGTATGCCTATATCTGGTCATTTGAGCAACTAATTTAAAGACAACAATATGTAATATAATAACCATTGTTGATTTCCTCTCATCTTGCTTAATGAAATTCTGTATTCTTCCTAAGTTTTTAAAATTATTTTTTATTTCCTTTTAAAAAGTAGGCCAGGCATGGTGGTATACACCTGTAGTCATAGCATTTGGGAGGCAGAAGAAGGAAGATCCTTGTGAGTTTGAGAATGACCTGGGCTATAAAGTGAGCTTAATGCCAGCCTGAACTGGATAGTGACCAAAAAAAAAAGAGAAAGAAAGAAAGAAAGAAAGAAAAAGAAAGAAAGAAAGAAAGAAAGAAAGAAAGAAAGAAGAAAAAATAACATGAAAATAGATAGAAAAGAAAAAATCTTCAAAGAAAGTTTAAAT
>NW_004524785.1:1597407-1636328 GCF_000260255.1 Octodon degus | reverse complement strand
GGAGAACTGCAAAATCACCTGTCTGACATTATTCAGCCAAGAAAGAAAATAAAACTTATAAAAATGAACTAAGAAAGCCTCTTGTATTACAGAATTGCAAGGACAAAAGAAGAGCTTATTTAGACAAAAGAAATAATTGATGAATGCTTGCCAAATCCTGGGAAGTTCATTGATTCGAAAGTCCCCAAATCAGGTCATTTAAGAAGTCACATTAAGGAACACAATAATCAAGTTAGCAAAAGTCAAAGAGAAAGATAAATTTGAAAGCAGCAACACAAGAATTGCTTACTGTAAAAAGGAAAGCTTTTAATGACTACCGATGGACTTTTCATTTGACACCTGGCATGCCAGAACAGTGAGATGAAACACTCAAATGCTAAAATAAAAATATTGACAACCACCAATACTGTATCTGACAAAGCTGTATTTTGGAAATTGAAACAGCAATAAAATTTTTTCCTCGGCAAACAAAAGTTTCTGGCAGTTGTCATTACCAGGCTTACCACACAATATTCTAAACAGCCTTCTTCAAGTTCAAACTAAATGTTCATGGCCCACATAAAAATATAGGAAGGTACAAGATTGCCTGTTCACCTCTATCTATGGTCAAATTCAGACTATTCTGCAATAATGATGGTGCTATTTACATCTCTTTTAATTTTGGCTTAAGAGTTGAATTTATAAAAGCAGAGAGTAGATTGGTGGTGGTTGGGAGGAAAAGTCTCAAGTTTATCCTTCTTTATGGCTGAGAAGTATTCCATTATATGAAACTATCACATCTTTATTTATCCATTCCCTGTTGATGGGCATTTAGGCTACGTCCAAGATTTAGCTATTACTAAATATAGTTGCTACAAACACGAATGCACGTATATTGCTGTGGTAGGATGTTTTTAATTCTTCTAGGAGGACACACAGAAGGGCAATAACTGTGTGGGATGGGACTGCTATCATAGTTTTCAGAGAAACTTCTACATTGATTTCCACAGTGGTTGCATCCTCAGCACTTCCATCAACAGCGGAGAAGGATTCTTTTTTCTCCACAGCCCCACGGGCATTTGTTATCAGTTGGTTTTTTGTTGATAGCCATACTTTTAGAGTGAGATGGAGTCTCAGTGTTATTTTAATTCATATCTGTTGAATGACCAATGCCGTTGACCATTTTTTCATGCATCTATTTGCCATTTGTATTTCTTCTTCTGAGAAGTGTATATTCATCTCAGATGTCTAGTTTTGGACTAGGTCTTAGAATTTATTGTTGGGGAGGGTCTTACTTTTTACAATTCTTTATATGCTATAGTTAGAAGTCTTTTGTCTGAAGCACAGTCAACTAAAACTTTTTCCCACTGTATGGATTGTCTTTTCACACTGTTGGTGATTTCTTTTGATGTGCAAAAGCTTTTTAATACGATGAGACTCCAGTTATTGATTGCTTGAAGTACTTTGCATGCAGTTTGCTTTTGTCTATGAACTTTCTTCCCACCCTTCTATCTTCAACATTTCCATCTATTTCTCTTCCAGTAGATCTAGTGTGTCTGTTTTAATATTTATATCTTTGATCCATTTTGACATTACTGCATGGTGATAGACATGGGTCTAGCTTTAGTCCTTGGCACGTAGAAAGCCAGTAATTCCAGCACATTTGTTAA
Source organism: Octodon degus (assembly GCF_000260255.1). Classification (NCBI taxonomy): domain Eukaryota; kingdom Metazoa; phylum Chordata; class Mammalia; order Rodentia; family Octodontidae; genus Octodon; species Octodon degus. Next base: position 1,634,679 of record NW_004524785.1, on the reverse strand, counting down.
AGAGACTATCTTTCTTCCAGTGAAATTCTTTGACTCCCTTGTCAAAGGTGGCTGAGTTAGTTTCTAGTTGTATCTGCATCTTCTAATCTGTTCCAGTGATCCTCAGTGATATTTTTGGCCATTATTATATTGATTTTATCATAGTTGCTTTATAGTATGATTTCAATTTAGGGATTGTGATACCTTTTTCCTTTCCTTTGTTGCCCAGTATTGCATTAGCTATTCTAGGTCTTTTGTTTCCAAATTAATTTTAGGAATGATTTCTCTAGTTCTGTGAGATATACTAGTGGCATTTTGATTGAAATTAGTTAAATCTGTATAACAATTTTGGGAGTGGGTTATATATGTTAACTGGCTTTAGTACTGCTGTCTGAAGAGTGCACCAAAGTGACATAAGAATGGCTGACATTTTCATAGCACCTGGGAAAGCTAAAAATATGTGACCTTATATTTTGTGATGTATGCTGTGAAGTTGATAGAGCAAGAATAATCTAGTCTCACCTGACGTGCGATACTTAGCCTCCTGAAATTAGAATGTATCGGATGAGAATTTGAATGTTGGTGCTTTTTTAGTGCATTATTGCCTCTGTTATGTATTAATATTAATGTGTTTAAAACTAAGCTAGTAATTTCAGTGGGCTCGACCTTGTTCTAGGTGATTTAAATGAATGGCTTTGTTTTGATTTTCACAATTTTGTGCAGTACGTGTGATTATTCTCCCATCTTACAGGTGAGCCAAGTGACACTTAAATTTGGTAAGTGATTTAAATAAAGGCACCAGGCTTGCATATAGCATAGCCAGGTTTTGATTCAAGTGAATGTAACACTACCCTCTGAGCTCAGGTATTACTATCTTTTAAGTTAAAATCTAAGGACTGAATTTTCACCAGTTTAGTTGGATAAAATCATTTACTTTTCATACATTACTTCCTTATCTGTGAATTGAATTAATAATTCAAGCCTGTAGCTCAGAGTTGTGAGATAAAATATTTAAATAGCCTTTGCAAGTGTAACATAAGGGTCCTAATTATTCTAAACATTATCATAAGTTGGTTATGTGGATGCATAAATTGAAAGTGATAGTCAAGAATCTGGATACCTTTCCTTTTAACTCTCTGAAATGTTGTGTTTTCAATATATAGACATAAATACCTGGGGACATAGCTCAGCAGCACAGTCCTGAGTTCGATTCCTGGTATAAAAATTAGATAGGTATAGATACATGTGAATCTCATGATGAACCCTTTAGGCTAACTAACCATCATGTAACAATTGTAGTTTCCTTAGAATCTGACTAAATTGGCAATAACCCCACAGTTCCAATCAGCTAACTTCCTACATTCAAACTGTCAGCAGCAAGGTCTGTGCTATCGCTGTTATTCTAGCTGATAGCTTTGAGACCAAGGTTCATTGAACTTCAGACCTACCAGTTTTGGATTAGAATTAACTCTACATTTTTAAAAACCCTCTAAATTCATAGAAATCTGCACATAACAGCTCTCTGGATTCTGCCTTGGCAATCGATTTGGGCTGTTCATTCTTCAGCTCTGAGTTCACTCATGCAATTGTGTGGGGAAGGATTTCTAAGTAAACACCTGTGTGAACCAACCAAGCATCCCTTCACCAGTGTTGCTTACCTAAGAACTGAAAACAAAACAAAACAAGTAGTGGCAAATTGGCTATTATGCCACTGAACTGTCCTTTCAAGCTGGTGTCCACTTTTCAGGTTAGGTCATTTGTGATAACATTAGTAAGCATAGTGGATAACCCCAATAAATGGCATTTCTAACCCCTCATCTTTCATCCCTTAGGACCATATCTGCACCTTCCAGGTAAGAAAGGGAACACAATATGGCATTTAGAGCCTGGTGATCAACCAAATACAAATATTGGAGCTCATAATAATTTTGACACTTTAGATTTGTGCTGGGAAATTCTAAATACTAACTTGTTCTATCTGCAATAATCTTTTTCCCTTTTTATTTTACAAAAAGATAAAACACATTTTCATAACCAAGTAATAAGCCCATAACAATAGCTATTGCACTGTAGATCATTATTTTCAAGTAGTTAGTTACTCAGTGTAAGATATAGCCAAAAAGAATCTTACGAAAAAGAAATGAAGGGATAATCGTACAGGCTTTCTTTTCAACAGACTAAGATAATGTTATGCTCATTGTACGTGTGCTAGCCTGGGTGGTCATCTGAGCCACTGCCTGCTTTACAGCTGCTACATGGCAGTCTGGATTTGGTGGCATGCAATCTCACTGCAGAATCTTTTATCTTACTTCTGTACTGTATCATCTAGGGCTAGGTTTACCTGTGCTATACTTGACGTGCCATTTCTCTGCTTTTGGGGACAACTTCTTAATTGTTAAACAGTTTGGCTAGACCATAAAATCTCTTCCAAGAGACTGAGTCAATGTGGTCATAATGGAAATCACAGAAGGACACACGCTGCCGGTCATCTCTGTGCTCCCCTGAACAGGGCAGTGGGGGGCTGCCCAGCGAATGACGGCAAAAACGGTGTGTCTTTTCCTCCTTCTGAGAACATTTGACACAGATGAGGTTTATTGGATTCCAGAAAAATATGTTATCAGTACAGTAGGCCTTTCCTGTTCTCTGAGGCAGTTCCCCTTTATCCCCTTGAAATTTTCTTCCGGAATTCGAGCTTTGTCTCAGTACCATCAGAGTCAAAATATATGTGGCAAAGGGAAAGGTAATTGCGGAGGTCAGTGTCAGTCGCCAAGGGTTCTCCTTAGATGATTTAGTCTCCTTATCTTCATTAGAGAACTAGCTCTGCAAAATTCTATCCTAATATTTGTAAGTCATACGGCAGAATTTCACAGAGTACTCTGCCTGATCTCTGTTTCAATCTCCTTTTGTAAGTGTTTAGCCAACACTGTGCCTAACAGTCCAAAGAGATCCCAGTCATGTCGTGTGGCTAGAAAATGGAGTTCACACTTAAGAATTTCTGTTTCTCTGAGAAGGAACCTTTCTTTTTCATTATTATTATTATTATTATTACTATTATTATGTGTTTAGTGCAGGGTCTACAGGGTATCACTACACAGATCAGACACATGGTGGTGATCCTTCTGTTTTCAGCCTCCCAAGTGCTGGGATTATAGGCGTGTGCCAACACGCCCAGTCTCAACCACCTCTCAGCACGCACCAGGGGCAGGGCCAGCATGGCATCCAGGAATCAAACTCAGGTTCCTTATCAGTACAGTAGGACTTTCCTGTTCTACTGTTAAAGCAGGCACTTTAATCCATTGAGCTATCTGGCCACCCTTTCCTTAATTTTTTTTTTAAATTAATTTTATTTTATGTATTTGGCACAGGATCTCACTATGCAGCTTGGATTCGTAGTGATCCTCTTGTTTTCAGTCTCCTCAGTGCTGGGAATACAGGCATGTGCCATCATGCCCAGTCTCAGTGGGTGGCTCAGTGCACCGGAGGGCAAGGCCAGTGTGGAATGTGGTACCGAGGATGGAACCCTGGTCCCTATGCTTGCCTAAGCAGGCACTTAGTCCACTGAGCTATCTCACGGGCCCTAAGAAGGAACCTTTCTTAACCTCCTCACTGTGCCCCTGATTTCTGTTTATTGTACAGACTCTCTGCAGAAAGAAATGGAATGGTGACACTTCCTGCTAATGCACACACTCCCTCTCCCATGCAGGCTGTTGTGCAATTCCAGAAATTCATAGGCACCTTCAGTCCTGTTACACTCATCAAAGCACTTTGGATCACTGATTCCAGCTTTGGTACCTTCTTCCACTCCTTGGAAGCTTCTATTCTTGCCCCTAGTGTTCCCTCTTCAGTCAAGGACAGTAATAGTTTGTCAGACATGGAAGAGATCTTCAAGTACAGCTGCCCCTACTCCTTACCAGGTCCTGATGACCAGCCAGCACTGATTGTATCTGTCTAGGGACAAGAGAATCTCACCATGCTCATGACTCCTCATTTAATTTAAAAACCAGGTTCATTTATTAATCATCCATGAATCCTACTAGAAGCTCTTAAATGGAGTGGGGCAGAATCCTACTGCTCCGCTCTGCAGGTGGCACTGGGGCCCTGCCCAGGTTCTCTGTCTGTGCTGCACACCCATTCCCCAGCTGCCCAGAGGTATGGCTGACTATGATTCACAACTGTTCTGTCTCTAGAGCATGACCACCAGCCAAGCAGGAGCTCGCATTGCGCCCTGTCACTCCCCCACCTGCAGCAGATATCAGCCAGTGGCAGCTGGTGCAGCTGTATCAGTGGCCAGTCCCCTTGCCTCAAGGCAGACTGACTGTGGTGCAGTTTGTGTCTCAGAGTGTGCACTGGTGGTCAGATGAAGCTGACGATCTTCAGGTGAGCTCACCTGCTTATGTAACACCTGGTTTATCCTGGGCACTATTTTATTCTTGCTCTCCACATTTGAGCACACATCCACTCTCCCTCCCTGGCTCTGGTTCTAAACCTAAGGTAGCTTGTATCACAGATGGTCTTGGGAATGAATTGGGTTAATCATTGGTTGGAAGGTCATGAGTCAGCAGGTGCCCCCATGGGGCATCTCCGTAATATGGTAACAGTGCAATGACAAAGACATTTACCTACCCTGGGACAATGTTTTTGCAAACCGTAAATGGGAATCCTACGTGCATGGAAGGTACCCACATGCTGCAACAAGTTCTTGGGTTTTTGAGCTGCAGAATGAAATAACAACACTAAGGACTATGGTAGCAGGGAGCTAGACTAAGCACCACAGGAAAGAACAGTCTTAGTTTTATCAGTCAACACCTGAAAACAAAGGGAGGAACAGCAATATCTTGGAAACCTTTAAAAAGAATGCCCACCTCCCACAGATGGAAATAACATGTGAAGTTCAGGAAGGAGACTCATGAGGAGACAGTTGCGCTTCAGAGAAACTTAAGCTCTCATCCTTGGTGAGGTGACTGTATCCCATGCCATCACATGGGAAGGGGGAGACTGAGGATTGGGATGAGAGGTGCTTGGATACCAAGGGGAACCTTGCATCTCCACCCTGCCACACGCCACCTTCTGAACCTGAAGAAGTAGCTCCTTTCACTTTGTTGGAGCAGTGGATATCTGCCATCCTACCTTCTTGCTTGCAGACCAAGCGCGGCCTCACATGACGCAGGCACTTTTTATAGGGCACATAAAGAACTTCCCTGTCTCCTTTGGTCCCTGTGTACATAAAGAAGGTCAGTTTACAACATAACTTAATCCTCCTACTACAGTGTGAGAGAACTAGACTAATATATACTGGCAGGAATCAGAGACTACATCTGTGAATAGATCCAAAGAATGCTGGCTAAGAGTAGAATATAAAACTGGATAGGATAGTTTACCTACTTGGGGTAAAATCTCCTGTGACACAGGATTTTTTACCTTAGCAATGCCCAAGTTCTGGCATGGCTTACAATGGTTTGGAAATAGGCAATACTTCATGTTAGACAAATCAGTATGACAGAATTGCTGTGGCAAACTGTATTATAAAAATGCTCACTGAAGTGGATATCCTAGACTAGGGTGAGTACAGAAGGCTGGAAAGGTACAAGCTGACCACTTTCCTCAGAAGACCCGGAGCACACTCCTTATCAGGTGATAAGGGGTGTGTAGCTAAGGGAGAAACTGTGGTACCAGGTACTGTATCCTAGTAACTTTTTTCTGTGGCCTGAGATTGAAATCCTGTTACACACTATTACAAGAAATGATAGTATGATGGTGCAAGAGAGGACAGATAATAGTACCTAAAAATTGTGCAGGTTGCATTTGATTACTGTAAAGTTGTGGACACAACCAGAGGGGCTGATGGAGAAAGCTCCTAAGAAAAGGGAAAAGGTGTTTAAGAGGAATTGCTCTTTTTAAAGCTTCATTCTTTGGAAACTGCCCAGCTCTTCAACTATTGCATGGCTCTGTAATTACTTTCTTTACCTCTAGAACCATGAGAATGTAACGGAACATGCAAGATGCCTGACTGTACCAAGCTCCATGATCATTAATTGAGCCTTATAACCAACTATCACATCTTGTTGGCAATCAGAGAACTGCCAGGCTGTTTGGTCTCACCTTTGTAACTTCTGCTTATGCTTCATATAAAAATACTACCCCACAAGCACTGGGTGCCTGGCTTCCTCATGGTATCTGATCCTGGCCAGGACCACTGGTGTAAAAGAAAGCTACTCCCTGCCTCCAGACTCTGGGTGTCATTTGGGTATTTCTGCTTGCCACAGTACTACAACTTGGTGTTCTTAATAACATGGAGGAAGGGCAAACAACAGATACATTACTTAGTGTAAATGACTAAGAGATAGCAAATTGGTGAGAAAAGGCTGAGGTCAGGTGATCCAAAGGGAGCCAGAATCTCTTCCTCGCTTTGTATATCTGGGACAGTTCTCAGACGTGAAGACTGAGTCGAAGAAGGGGTAGATCCCTATGATGAACAACTCTAAAATATCAGAGCACCTGTTTCATGTAATAATTCCCACTGTCCTTTCCCAGTGGCGGTTTCCTTAGTTGTGTACATTGGAAGTAAGATAATACCTACATCTTTGATGACTTTTGGCTGGTGACTCTGAGTGGATATTGCTATCTGCTGCAATGACCCCACTGATAAAAAGGGATACAACAAGAGTTAGATAACAATAGGTGTAGAAAAATCATAGACTTACCTGCTGTGGCCCCCTGTCCTAAATGTAGTATTGAGAAGGCAGGCTAAGAAGTTGGTAGAGCCCTTACACAAATTCTGCGTTCTACACAGTAATAACTATTTTTAAAAAGGCCATGTCAAAGTCCCTCCAACCAGTCTGTCATATAAACATGAAGAAGATTGCATCCTGGAATGACAATTAATTATACCTTTAGAGCAAGTGATCTCCAAAATATCCCTACTTGTTCTATCAGTCTAGAACCTATAGAAACCAATGGATCATGGAGTGTTACAGTAAACTATCCAAAGGTAATTAAAAGTTTGTCCCAAATTCAGCTGTTACACTGGATGTGTAGCTTTACTAGAGAAGTTAATAGATACTTGGGTACATGATGTCATGCTACTTGCCTGTCAAATGTATTCATGTCTGTACTCACCAAGATGGACAATTAAGAGCCACAATATATATAACAGTCTAGAGAAAATTTTCTTTACTGTAATTAATTTCATACAGACTTGAAATGTCTGGAATTTTCAGAATGTTATCAGCATACAAAATTGAGAACATCATCTTATTTTCACCTGATAAACATTAGGTATCAATTGTTGTTTATGTCTTTGGAAAACACATAGTTTGTAAGACAGGTGTTATGTCTGACAAAGATTCAGGACTGAACATACCTAAAGTTTATCTGGAACCAGGAGAGACCTAGAATAGCAAAAGTGTTCTTGGGTAACAAGGGAAAGGAATTATCACAATCTTGACTAGAAATTATGCTACAAAAGCTTCTGTGATAAAATCAGCATGGTACTTGCAAAAACAAAACAAAACAGAAACAAAACAAAACAAAAAAAAAACAGACTGAGGATCAATGGAACAGATTAGAAGATGTAGACTCTACTATAAACAAACTCAACCACATTACTTTTGACAAAGGGGCCAAACATGTTCATCGGAAGAAGTTAGCCTCTTTAAGAACAAGGGGGATACAAATGAAGGACCATTTTGTAGTGAAAAAAGTATATGTATCTGTATATAAAAATAGCATAGATACACAGCTACTTTCTCTGAGTTCAATGAGAAAAAAGTTTTGAACTAATAGTGTTTAGACAAGATATCATGTCTGCATCTTGTACTATGAATAACTACTACAAATACAACAATATGCAATGTATTCATTAATGTAATTATCCTACTAACCTGTTTTGAAGCTATCTCATTGCTACTTCTTTCTCAATAAAATTAATATAAAAAAAAGAAATGGTGCTGGAAAAAATGACTTTCTACATGGCTTAGGCTTAAAAGAGACCCATTCCTATCACCATTCACAAAACTGCAGGCACACTGGAGAAGATTCTAGAGCTCTTGTGATTGAATGCATACATCTCTTATAAAATAAAGACCACTTTGTTTCATCTTGTTTCTTTTACTATGAAGAAATACTATGTATGAGTACATCTCTGGAGAAGATCCTGTGGATTTTGGAGACATTTTATTCCACATGTGGGAATACTATTACAACCCATTTATTGGGTGGTTGGGAAGGTTGCTAGCTATAATTTGGGCTAAAGGAGAAGATGGGAGCTTTCTTACAAGCTCCAGTAGGAGGGTCACTGGGTCTAACTCCGTTTCTGGATTAAGACCATACCAAGTGTGCCAGAGAAGCATACACCACTCTAAAATGTGTCCTGATGAGATTTAAGGCCCTGATTGAGACTGATCACTTAACTCTAGGCTACTGTGTGGTTATGTGACTACAGCTATGGATAAAGAGACGTGTTCTGTGGAACCCGAGATATTATGATTTAAGGAGTCAGAAAAAAGAAATTCCTTAGGGAAGTGGTACTTCTACAAGAAGGTGTAAAGAAAACTCAAAGGGCGGAATAAACTAGAGCCTGGAAACCCACCCCTCATTGCTACCTCTCACAAATTGCCTTTATGCCTTCGTGATGGGGCTTTCCAACAGCCATCTGGTAATAGACTATGTGAATTTGGTTTCTGGATGAGTGGGCTTGGCATGGGGGCATGAGCCATACATGAACTGCCATGCAGTAGAGGCTCACTCAGGAGTACTTCTAAAGTAAATTGGAAAAGAGAACTTTCAATATTTAAAAGAATAGTGTGTATGTCCATGCACGCATGTGTGTATGTGCATGTGTGTGTGTGCACATGTGCATGTGCACATGCACATGAGGAAATAGGCCCTTAAATGTCCCTGAACAAATTAGACAACACTCCTAGCTGCTTTATATTGCCTATGTGTGCAATAACAGTGACATTGGAGAAGGGGCAGAACTGTGGTTACTGGATCTGGTCATCTGCTTTTTATGTAGGGAAATGGTTTGGAGCAAGAGTGTACATAGATGTAGGGACAGTGGTGAAAGGCTTAGTTATTCAGTCAGGGAGCAAGCAACAAAACTGGGGACAAGGAACCCTGAGAAAAGGGGGTGTGGACAGAACTGCAGAAGTGTGCAAAATATGTGAGGATCTTTTTATTTTTCAGTACCAGGAATTGAACTCAGGACCTCATGCTTGCCAGGCAGGCACTGCACCCCTGAGCTAAATCCACAGCTGAGAATCTGATATAACATGTCATTATCCCCCAGAGAATTCTAACAGCAAAGGGGTTATTCACATGTCAGTAAGCAGGTCAATAACAGCAGTAGACTTAAGTGTACTTTTGTTTTTATTCTCTTCTTAAGCACATAAGCCACAGTGCCAGAGAGTTAGGTGAGGTATGGGCTCACCAAAGCTGGTTTTGCTACTGCCATTGGATTCTTCTAGCAAGAGATAAGGGAGAAGTTCTTGATTTAGCATCATCCTCAAAATATATCAAGCAATGGAAAATTGATAAACTAGATCTCTGATCTTCCAAAGGGCAGTCCTTTGTCTGGGTAGTATTGACACGCATTCTAGATATGAGTTCGCATTTTCCTACTTGCAGTGCCTTAACCAGTGTTCAAGATCCTTGTTTTTACAATGTGGAATGCAATAGAAAGTCACCTGCTTTATAGGAAAAGAAATGCAGCTGTGGTTACTTCACCATAGCAGCTACTGGTCCCACTTCATATCATAGCATCCAGGTGATAACAGTCTGTTATGTGGAACTATGAGTATATACCTCAGTTATTAAGCATTATGTGATGTTATGCTTTCAATGAATAGGATACCTGGATCTGGAAACTAAGAGGTGGAAGTAAACATGGCTGTACTAATGTCACTCCTAGGATTCAAAAGTTCATAGAATTTTTGCTTCCCACTTACGCACATGTATTGGTCAGTGAGTTTAGAGGTCTTGTCCAGGGAATACATTATGATTATTCCCAATACTTAACAGCAGCTTCCACCTGGTTATGTAAGACATTATTAGGCCACTTGATCATCAGCTGAAGAAAAGGTTTTCATGGTGGCAGAGGTGTTAGTGTGAGTGATCATGATGTGGTTGGACTGTTTCTCCTGCATGACACAGTCAGATAGAAATATATTTATAACAGGCAGGTAATTCCCTTGGGCATCTCTTAGTATTCTCATGGCCATCATTAACTGCAAACAGCAACTAAGAATATAATGGCCCAGTAGCCATAGTAACCAGGGTTTCAGAGCTCCTACGGATATACATTTGGAGCAATGATAGGTCATTGAGATCAGTAGAAGTGACCAGTATGTAAATCTAAATCAGTATCAGAAGTTAGAGCTGATGACTATTAGTTATGGCTCAACAGTAGTGTTCTTCAACACATAGGGATTAATTGGTATTGTGAAGAAGCAACATAGGAGGGGCTGAAGTCACCACAGGAAATGCGCGGGCCTTAGTGGTAAAAAAGGAGGACTGGAGTGGATGTTGCTGGTACCTAGTGCAGATATGTTTAGTCAATTAGTGTGACCATAATTCACCTGCTGCGAATTGGCCATGAATAATCTAGAGAGTCCCTTTCATTGGAGAATTGCCTCAACCTTAAATCAGTGCAGATTGCCTTGTGGGTTACCTTCCTGTCTCTGTTTTAGACAATCTTCAGTTAAAGACACTGATAGAATGATATCAAAGTTCAGCCCACTTGCCTCTTGGTGGGATTATCTAGGTGCAAATTATTCTCTTAAGCTTTCCTGTGACACCAGAATGAAGCTGGTCTCTAGACAGAACCACTTGACCTCCTCCTGTCCTTGCATTATCCCACTACACCCATTTCCTTCACCTGTGAACTCTTCCCAACCACACTACTCAAAGAAATTCTTAGGGAACCCTGCTTAATATTCCTTGTAGCCTCCATTTCTTAGGTTGTTTGTAGCTGAAATTCTCAGTATAACAAGATTATGTCTAAAAGGGAAAAGAACATTTTGACATGATGTGGTTATGATAAATTATCTCTCAGCCTTTCATTTTTACAGATTCCAAAACTGAGATACCTTGGAACTTACCTCTAAGTCCATTTCTTCCCTATTCTATGGCATCTTTTAATTTTAAGATAGTGCAAGGAGAGGTAGCTAAGGACACGTTTGGGCACGGCCTTATTCTGAGGGCTTCCTACGTGTACTGGGCACTGTTCTGCTCCATCTGTATTTTCTACTTCATATCACTATAGTATTATTTCCTGTAGTTGAGGCCTGCTTTCGTAGCTTGCCTGATACTTCAAGTTCGCCAAAGACCAAGATTTCTGAGTCTAGATGAGCATGCTAGTGTCTGTAGTTCTATCCCAATAATGCATTTCAGCAGTTGGTGTCTTGTTTTCACCTGAGAGAGGAAGTGAGTTTTCACTGATGTTAACTGCTTTTGTACATGTTTTGTTACCTGTTTCACCTCCTCTGAAACTGACCCTGTTATGGTTTGTGTCTAGTTGTCCCCCCAAAGCCTCATACAATCATGCGGTGCGGACTTCTGGAGTTTGAGATTAATTCATGATCAAAGCTGGGATTATGGGTTTATATACTGGTGGGATTATGGGTGTGAGTGCTACACCCATCCTGGGGCTGAGAGCCTGGATGTAATTTAAGAGAGACAGAGACAGACTTGCCCTTTGCAGCCATTATGGCTGCTTCTCCTCCCTCTGCTCTTTTGCCCTCTGCTGCCACCATGAAAGGTTGCTTTCTGGCATGTGCCACTCTGCCTTGGAGCCAGCCGAGTATGGACCGAAACGTCCAGTAACTGTGAGCTAAATAAACCTTTCCTTCTTTCATTTTGGGTGTCATTTGCCACAGCAATGAGAAAAGAGTAACTGAGACAGACCCTCACACCTTCCTTTGTACACTCTTAACAACTATCTTGACACTATGTTTTTCTAGAGTGTATGTCTTATTTACCTGCCTTGACTTTCTCCAGGATGTTTAGAATGTTTCTCCAACATTCTAAGGAATGTTTCATCCCTGCTAGCTCTACTTACATGTTAGATACCCTTTGCTTCTTTTAAGCTACTTTCTCAACTTCTTATGTAACCATATATGTGAAGTTGCTTAACATCTTTGATCTTGATTTCTTCATCCACAAATTAGAGTAATAACTTATTAGAAACAACCAACAATGTATGATCATAAAGCATTTGAATGAGTGGGGGACTTAGCACTGTTTGATAACATGAGATGTTTATGTGAATTTGTTGGTACAATCTGCCATGCAGACCTCTGAGGAAAAGACAGGCCACTTAAAGATTTCAAGAAGAAAGGATTTAGCTCAGAGGGGATTATGTGACTTGGAAAGAAATCAAGAACATTGGGAGGGTCACTCCCTGCTGGCTTGCAGAATACATTGATGTCCAGGAATCACAGGGATACTGCTGCCTGTGGTCTTGGCTGCCATGACCATGGAAGTGGGTGGTTATTACAGAGAGCATCTGGAAAGACACTTAAGGCATTTGTTTACCCACAAATAACTGGGAATGGTAGCTTCCTGTTTCCCATATTGTTTTCAGCTCTTATGTAAGTGCTACACTGATCAGACATAAATATTGGATGAAGTGGAATATAGGAAATGAAGCTTCTAGGCTTTTAGGTCTTATAGCAGAATGGAGAACTTAGAAATGCAGAGGTGGCATAAGGTATCACTAGCCAGCATGTGTCACAGTTATGTTGCCACAAGTACTTTAATTCCAGCTCCTTCCTGAAATGTTAGGAAGCATATGAAGAGAAATCTATTGAGAGGAGTTAGAGCTACTGGGGATAGCTGAGAGAAGTTTCTATCTAGGACTGAGAGAAGTTAAATTTATTGGGTATCCTGAGGTTCCTGGAACATTTTGAATTATATCCTCAGTTGAACAAACTGCATGGAAGAATGGACAAATTCCAGATTAGAGCCCAAACAATTTATTTTAATGAAGATGTGTAGAGAGATTGGTAACAGACATTTGGGGGGTAATTTCTTGATAAGTGTCCCAAAGAAGCTAAGCAAAGTGAGAAAAAGAATAGTGTCTGGTGGAGGAGACATTGTGGTTTGCTCTCTCTGCTGAAACTACACCTCTACAGCTCCTTGCCCTCGGCTCTATCCTAGATGGGTCTCTCTATTGTGCTTCGGGACGCCCTGTCGGCCCCAGCATTGCCTGTAGAGAGATGCCACAACATGTGTGGAGGAGCAGGGGTAGGAAGGGCTAACTGCAAGTAGCTCCTCAACTCGCAGTGGCTTGTACCACACCTGTCACACCAAGGGGACAACAGTATGATTTGTTAAATAAGTGAAAGGAGATTTAATAGAGCTGCCACACTTCAGTGTAAAAGGTTCACACTTGCCAAAGTAGCTCATTTCATTGAGGGTTCTGACTGTACATAAGAAAACTTCAAATGTTGATCTAAAGGCACATGGATTGTGAATGTGAAGTTATAGAGCACTAAAATGTGAACTCCGTGGAGCCTGTTTGGCAACTCTTTTCTTTAATTGCATTTTATAAGGTCTCACTAGGCAGCTCGGATTTGTAATGATCTTGTTTTCAGCCTCCCCAGTACTAGGATTACAGGTGTGTGCCACCATGCCCGGACTTGGTCGCTGGCTCAGCATGCCTGGGAGAGGGACCAGCATGGCATGTGGTGCTGGGGATCAAACCCTGGTCCCTGAACTTGCCAAAGCAGGAGCTTAGTCCACTGAGCTGCCTCACCAGCCCTCCCTGGCAACTCTTAAGCATCCTCGACCCTACCTGAAAAACAGTGGGTTCTGGATCACTGCATACATGTTGAGTAAATAAATGGCTTGAGGAACTTTCTAGGCCCCAAGACAGGAAGAAAATGCCTTTTGTGAGTGGTGAAATGCTATACCAAGTGTTCATAGCAATGTAAGAAATGGGAACTAGCGTTAAAGGATCCCAGAAACACATGTACAAATTAGTTTATCATTTTATACAGGGAATGACCAAATAGATGCCTTTCCTTGGGTCACAGAGTCTTACAATGAAAAGGAATCTTGAATATTATCTACTCATCCCCTTATCTTGTGCTTGAACTTGCTTCTTCTGATTTTCAAAGTATTTGGCAGCTGCTATTAAAACTCTTTCATTGACAGGGAACCACTGCCACACTATTCATTTCATTTCATTTAGACAATGCATTTCCCTTACACTCAGCAGTGTTTTAACTTACTGTCCAGTGGAGCCCTATATTAATCACCTTTCTGTTTGTGGGACAAAATACTTGACACATGTAAGTTAAGAGAAAAAAAATTTATTCTGAGTCACATTTGCAGAGGTTTCAGTCCATGGGGAACTGGTTTTAAGGGAGAGGCTTTGTGGCAGAAGACAAGGAAGAAGTGGGCCAGGGAGACAGCTCAGTGGCATCAGTGCCTGACTGGCATGTGCAAGGTCCTGAGTTCAATCCACAGTACCACAAAAGAAAAAGAAGAAAAGAAAAAAAGAAGAAGACAGAAAGAATAAAAGCAGAGTGAGGTGGGAAGAACCAAAGGAAAAATATGAGCCCTTTAAAATCATTCCTCATGGACCTATGTTCTTCACTGGGCCAGTCATGGTGAAGCTACTGCCCGTGTGCCACAGCAGGGTGTTTGTGTCATTGAGTTCTCTAACAGATTCAGTATCACTGACGTAGGCCTAACTCATAATAGATCCTTCAGCGAAAAATTCATCAAGGAATTAATGCTCCTGATGAAGTGAAAGCTCTCATACTACAAATACTTTGCCAAAATGTGCTATGACCCCTGAATTTGATGAGAAATTTCTGACAACAATCCTTAGTATTCTCACCTTTCTTTATCTCCATTATTGTGTCTTAACAAAGAAGAACTATTGCTTAGTTGTCTTTAATCTTCACTTTGCAGAACACAGTACAATTCTAAGTGATCAAGTTTAGATTGTATATCAGTGTTTTCTGACACCAAAGCACAGGCCTTAAGACATTACACTATGCTGATGTTTAAACATTCAGGTGCTGTGGAGATAGCTAAGTAGTTTAAGTGCCTGCCTGGGAAGCCCAAGAACCTGGATTCAATCCCTGGTACCACATGCTGTGCTGACCCCAAAACCAGGCATGGTGGTGCATGCCTGTAATCCCAGTAATGGGGAGGCTAAACAGAAGGGACACTATGAATCTGAGCTATGTAGCAAGACCCTGTACCAAATACATACATACATACATACATACATACATACATGCATACATACATACATACATACATGGTAAAAAAATTAAAAACCATGCAGATATATTTACACACATGCATTTGCATACCTTTGCCACACCCTCAGGCGCTCTTTGTTAAATTTTGGGCCTTAGAAATGCATAGATATTACATAGATAGATAGTACCATGGATAATTCTTCAAAAAGCTTTCAAATCCCAATATAATTGCTGGTGTACAGATTCACCTTTCTTTTTCTTTTATTTTAGATTCACCTTTAATAGAACTGGTTCATTTTATTAGAAAGAGTATGTATGAGCAAAACCTAAGGAGGTGGGCCATATTCTTTCAGAAGATGGATAAAGAGTCCAGCCTTCACCTCATTGCACAAATTTCCCACTCCAATATGTGGCAGTGTCTCTTGCAGAACTTATCAGAGTTGCTGTTTGTATCTGAAATGTTCCCAGAAAGCCTCATGTACTTAGAGGTGGGGCCTCTGGAACAAGATTTAACCGTGGAGATACAGCGCTTCTCAGTGCACTGATCCACAGAATGGCAGCTGAGTGTGCTGCCAGAAGGGAGGGTCGGTGGGAGCATGACCTGGAAGGATTTGTCTCCATCCCACAGTCCTTCCTGCTCTTGCTCTGCTTTCTGGACACTAGGACACAAACAACTTTCCTCCACAGCAGCCCCTTCCACATGCCATCTCTGCTTTTGCGCCTGTTAACTATGGGCTGAGTCATTGAAATTGTGAGCTAAGATGAACTTCTCCTACTTTGAATTGTAGATGACTGGTATTTTGTCCTGGCAATGAGAAACTGACTATGCCATACTTTGGTATTACGAGCAAGGCTTTTGCTGTGATTACCTGACCATGTGTTTCAGAAGCCTTTAGAAGAGACCAGAAGAATTGGAAAACAAATTTTAAATGCAACAAGATAAACCTTGATATGCTAAACCTTGATATGCTGCTAGTAGCCAAGTTTGATGGGAGATCCTGGTCAGAACTCAGAGGACTAGAATATTGATAGAAATACGGAGAGCATAGGCCAGGCTCAGGAGGTTACAGGTGGAAACCCAGACTCCACTGACAGATGGATTCAAGGTCATATACGTTGTATTCTTGCAGAAAATTGGTCCATGTTTTGCCAATGTCCTATGCCTTTATGGATGGCTGAGATTAGAAGCAGTGGACTAGTTAATGTTGTGGAGGAAAATTCAAGAAGCCCAATGTCTGGGCTGTCATGTGGGACAGCTTCTGCTCAATGGTTTCAGAAAGATTTAAAGTGTTACATACGGGTCGAAATTTACCTTTTGGCACAAGGAAAACTAATTTTCTCAACACCATTCATTAGAGCGGTTATCTTTTTTCCAATGTATGTGTTTGGCCTCTTTTCATTTTTATGTGAAAAAAAAAGACACACATGTGTAAATATCACATTGTTTGTCTTGTGTGAGAAAATTGAAGGTCAAATAAGGACCAAAATGTAGGAAAGACATTGAGAAGTAGGAAGAAAATGTTCAAACGGCAAGGGGAACAGAGAAGAGGAGAGGGGAAAGGAATGAAAGGAATAGGGTAAAAACATTTTAAAAATGAATGAAACGATAATCAAAACAAAGTTTTGTAAATGTAAATGGGGAAAAGAATAAGAGGACATGAAGGGGACAGAAAGAAAAAGAATTAAGCTGTATTATCAACAGGTACATATTCCCCTAGAATGAATGTGATCATTATATATGTCAAAAATATACCAGTAAAATTAACTTTAAACAATGTGTTTTTAAAAGACATAAAGAAAACAAAAAGTCTGAGAGAAAGATGTATAGTGAAGAGCAGGCACCAAAAATCCACTTGATAAGTTCTCAGTTTTGTCAAAAGAGCTTATACATTTGGAGCAAAGATGACCTTTATTTCTATAAGTATTAGTAAGAATGCAGATTCCTTGCATAAAGACAACAAGAAAGATGTCCATTTTTTAAATTTATTTTTTAAAGAGTATAAAATGGCAAAAAACCCATGAGAAATGATAGAAAATTTCATTAAACAAATTAATGTGAATTCAACAATGTTTGCTGTGTTGCATAATGTTATTAGTTGTTTAGGATACCAGGTACAAACCTGAAAAATTGGTAGAGATAAAAAGATTATAAGAAGTTAAAAAGAAGAAAAATAAACAAATAAAAATATAATCATTGGGGCCAGGGAGATGGCTCAGTGGAATAAGCGCTTCCCTGGCAAGTGCAAGGGGCAGAGTTCAATTGCCAGTTCTGAAAAAAAAAAAAAAATGTAATCATTAACTGCTCCTTCCAATAGATCAGCAGAAATAAGCCATACCATTTTCATAACTATTCTGCATATGTACATAAATACATCCTTTCCCTTCTCTTTTGTCCTTTTCCTCATCCAAGTTGTTCCTTCCCGTTGAACAAATTCTTTCCCTTTCACAGTATCTATGCAACTTTCAGATTTTCATTCCAGATTTTATTTATTCTTTCAGGTTCTCACACTAGAGAGACAATACAATGTTTGCACATATGTATATGATTTATTTCACTTACAAGTACAATCTCTAGTTGCATCCATTTATGTATAAATGCCTTGAATTTATCTTTTTTATAGCTGAGTAATACTTCATTGTGTAAAAATACCACATCTTCTTTATCTATTCCTCAACTGATGGTCATTTTGGGTTGCTTTCAAGATTTATCTATGACAAATTGTGCTGCTAAAACACAAGTACTTGGCTGGCAAGATAGCTCAGTGGACTAAGCACACACTTAGGCAAGCACACGGACCAGGGTTCAATCCCTTGAACCATATACCACCTCAGTCCTTCTACCAAGAGCAGGCTTGGTAGCACATGCCTATAATCCCAGTGCTGGGGAGGCTGAAAACAGGAGGATTACTATTAGTCTGAGCTGTGTATTGAGACCCTGTACAAAATACATCAAAATAAATAAATACAAATACAAGGGCATATATATCACTGTAGTATGCTGTTTTCAGTTCTTTTGGAAAAATGGAAGGGGAATCACTTGCTTGAATGAGGCTTCCAATCCTAGTTTTTTTGAGGAATCCCTATACTGACTTACAATCCTACTTTTTTGAGGAATTCCTACACTGTAGCAGTCTGCATTTCCACCAACAGTGGAGAAGTGTTTCTTTTTCCCCACAGCCCCTCCAGCATTTGTTATTCATTGACTTCTTGACGATAGCCATTCTTTCTGGCACAAGATGGAATTTCAGCATTGTTTTAACTTGTGTTTCTTGAATGACCACTGATGTTGAAACTTTTTTCATAAACTTATTTTCCCTTTGTATTTCTTGATTTGTGAAGTGTATATTCATCTCAGACTCCCATTTTTGGATTGGATCTTTGAATTTTGGAGGCCTGATATTTTTAAGTTCTTTAAATGTTCTAGATAGAAGTCCTTCATTTGAGGGACAGTCAAGTATGACTTTTTCCCAATTTCTGAGTAAGAAAGTTATCTTGAGTGTATTAAAGTATTAGTATGATTCCACCATTCACTGGGTCAAGGTTTGAAAATAGTAAAGGTAATTTCCTTCAAAAGACTACATTGAAAAGTGATACCCTGGATCCCCAGCCGGAGAAGGGCCACAGGCCACATAAAGAGCAGGTTTCCCCCAATTGTGTCACTGTGTTTAACCATCAAAATATTCACAAGATTCTCCTGCTAGGTTATACGGGGCTCCAGCTACTGCTGGACCTTGTGGCAGAGCTTAGTTTCAACCGCTTGGTCTTACAGTTGCATGATTTTACAAGTACACAGAATTCATGAGTCGTAGGAAGAGTGCCTTCCATCTAGAGTTCAGAAGAGGGCCTGTGAGGACTGGTAGGCTGCCCATGAGCTGTCAGTATGGGAAGCTGTGAGGTGAACCTGCAAGGGTAGTGAAGACGCCAGGAAGTGCACGAAGCGTGAAATGTGTACTGAGGACAGCTGCGTGCAGTGAGGTAGCTGCCAGAGATTGGTGACAAGTGGTGCAGCTGGCAGTGCTGTAGGGTCAGGGCCTGTCGAGGTCTCTCGGAGCTCACATCTCGTTGTAACAGCATGGAAGAGCAAACCACATATTCAAAAGCTGACTGAAAGTCTGTACTTTGGCTGTCACTCTTCACAGAAACCTAAATTATTTAAAATTATCAATAGTTTACAGCACTAATTACCAATTTACTAATTAGGTCACAAATTACTGCATACAAATAAAAGTAGAGCAGAATTGGAAGAAATAGATACAGATCCCTGGTTCCAACAGAAGGCTTTAGGAACCAGGGTTGGAGCTATGCTTCTTTCAGTACAAAATCCAGACTTCTGCAAAATCCTAGGATATCAATTAATAGCATTAACAAAAGCCATGAAAATCTGGATTAAATCAAAGCTCTAGGAATTTCTAAGGCAGTCTCTTAGTCCTTCTTAGACCTATTTACCTTAGCAGTAACAATTTTATAAAAGTACATAGAAGCCCTTTGTCCAACTATGTGGAAAGAATAAGTATTCCATAAATTAAATGCCTGTTAGGAGTGCTACTCCTCATTTTATTGCTTTGTTCCATATCTTTAGTAGACTGTGGTTGAACTGATACATAGAATTTAAAGTGTATTTTGCTATAGTAATGAAGAAAAATCAAGGTATATTTCACTCACCTCTCTGACCATCAGAGGACGTGTGATTCTAGAACTGGGACTGGTAGAGATCTAGATCAGGGATTCACAAACTATCAGACCCTGGTCAAATTTGGCCAACGGTTTATTTCTTGAAAGCTTTTATGGAATCAAAGCATGCACATTTGTTATATATTTTTAAAAATGTATCAGTTATTTAATTAGAGTCTTAGTAAGAAATTTACAACACTAATTTATGAAGATAAATTCCATTTGTCAAAGAAAAAATGGATCACAGGTAGCCCCAGAGAGCTGAGGAACAGCTTTGATTTTTTCCTAAAATCTGTGAGTCCACCACCTTCGGATCCACCTTGCACTGCTCTGAAATCTGGTACCTCTCTTTCTCGGTGTTGACAATCTCACCCTCCAAATGTCTGGGTTTCCGCAGCTGCTGCTTCTTGAGGTAAGCATCAGTGAGGTGTTTGGGGATTCTTTACTTTGCTAATATCAATTTTTGTAGAGGTGGCAATGACAAATTTCCAGTGTGTTCTTTCAAGAGAAACATGATTAAGGCTAAGAGGCCCAGTCACAATAGGAAGCCACTGGCCAACTGCTTCAGGAAGGCCACTCTTTTGCTTCTGTGATGCCAGGCAAGGATGATCAAGATGGCGCTGGGAGTGAGGTTAGCTCGAAGTTTCCTCACATGCTGACTGAAGGGTTTCTTGCTGTGGCTCAAGAGCTTTTGGGGCACATCTGCAATAGGGTAGTATGTGGGCGTTTTTGAAACTTCACTACCAGCTACCTCCATTCTTGTCCCTACTGACTAGTTTTGTGATTGTAGCAAGAACTTTCTCCTTTTTCTTCTCAACCTTTGATTTAGCAGCTGTGTACTTTTTCTTGAACAAAGCCTTTCGGGAATACATAGCAGATCGGGACTATCTACCAATTCCTCTAACCAGGACAGGATTTTGACTGCAGTGGGGCTGCCCCTTCTTGGACTTTTCTTTGCTTTCACCTTACACTTTTTACCAGTACCATTGGCAGAAGTCTTCTTGGCTTCAGGTTTCTTCTCTTTATTGTCTGGCTTCTCAGTTTTTTTTACCTGCCATCTTGCAAGACAGGAAAGAGAATTAAGTGTCCTTGTTATGTATTTTTTATAGCTGGTTTTATACAATGGCAGAATTGAATGGCTACTACAGAAACCTTATGGGCCTCAAAATGTGATGTAGTTATGACCTAGTCCTTTTTGGAAAAAGTTTTTTGACTCCTGAGACGAACAGATATAAGCCATTAATAGCCACAAAAATTTCAGGATACTTGTATTTGTGAACAAAGGTATCTGAAGGATATAAATGAAATAGGGTAGTGGGGCTTCATGGCTTGGTAGAGGGATTGTGACTTTGATTCACTCCACTAGTAGCTGAATGACATTCAATATTCTTTTAATTCTTCTGGGCTCCATGTTTTATCTGCAAAATGAAGGAGCCGGATTAAATCAGTCCTATGGTCATTTTCACTTTCTATGACTCTTTCAAAAACAGTCTAGGGCAGAAAGGATGCAAGACTTGCACTGGTATTTTCTTTACGCATTTAAAATTCATGATCTCTTTGGAAGTGAAAAGAGCTGAACAGTGAACCTAAAATGACATAGAGAAGGATTTGAATGAAGAGAGAACTACAAAATACACCTACTTCCCCAAAACTGAAAGTGAAGCATAAACTTTGTTAAATCTTTCCAAATTCTAAGGGGAATAAAGAGAGTGCATTTTATGAAGCTATTTTTGGGTTTGTCAACTACAATAACCACATGGTTCAGATATAAGAGCCAAGCGCTAGAAGCATTAAGTGGAATGCTTTTCCATGGGGCATTGCTAACGTAGGACTGCGGTGACAGAGCATTCAGGCTGGGAAGTTTAAAGAGGCTTTGCGAAAGTTGCTTGGGAGAATTAGGCTTTAGCATTTAAAAATTACATACATATACATATTTCTTTAGATATAGATCTTGTTATATGAATATGTCACTGTCTCATGAGTTGACAGTTGGTGGTAATTACTTTTGAATTAGTGAATGAAATCAATTGGAGCACCTACATTATGTGACTCTTTTAATTTAATGAACACTTATTCTGTGATCAATATTTGTATTATTTTTTTTTTTGCTGTTTTCGTCAGTTAAAAGTTCAATGAGAAAATCACTTTCCTTTTAGTTTTCCAGATGAGAATACGAATGTTTCCTAGGTGAGATCCAAGGAAGAAATTCTGGGGGCCGATACTCAGAGTTAACAAGGGCTGGAAGATTTTCTTTGCTCTTAGATACATCTCTTCTCCGAGGTCCTAGGGCTCCTTAAGGGCAGAGTTAGGAGTAAGCCGTTTCTTCAGATCTCTTATTCAGTGTTCTTTCCTGTATGGTGCTCTCATTTCATGAACTGCATTTTACAATGTTGTAATGAGATTCTGAATTGGCGCCCTTTCCTGTTGCCTGGACACCATAGGCGATGCCCACAACATAAAGGAGGAGAAGCTTATTCGACTCGCAGGTTGAGAGGCTTCAGTCCCCTCCTGGCTGACCCCAAGGTAGAATCACCGTTGTCGAAGGGCTTGGTGGAGGAACACTGCTCACCTTATGGAAGCCAGAGAGCAGTAGGAAGGACGCTGGCAGGGGCCTGATGTAGCGCCCAAAATGATGCTCCGTCGCCCGTTCAAACACACCCGAAGTGTGTTTCATGATCCTCCGACTGGCTCCCAAGGTAACCGAGATGATAATCCCGTTTAACTGTTACAGATTCAGACATTTTCCCTTGAATCTGGCAATTTGGCCTTCTAGTTAATGGCATTTTCATTCATTCATTCATTCATTCATTCATTCATTCATTCGCTCATTCATTCATTCATCCATTGATTCACTCACTCATTCATCTTTTCATTTATGTATCAAGCACCAAATATATAATTTGCAATGTATCAGACTCTCATGGAAACAAATTAAAGCATTTCTCCTTGAAAATTCAGGAGTCTTCTGCAGAGAGATTTCATCTTGGTTTCATCTGCTACTCCTGAGGCTCACTTTCCTCTTGCATTATAATGTCCTGCTACCAGTGTAACAAATTCATTAATGTGTAAGATGTTTGGGAGAGGGATTGGGGAGACAGCTCAGTGGCATAAGCACCTGACTGGCATGCACAAGGTCCTGAGTTCAATCCCCAGTACCGAGAGAGAGAGAGAGAGAGAGAGAGAGAGAGAGAGAGAGAGAGAGAGAGAGAGAGGAAAAAAAGGATGTTTGGGAGACAGAGATCATGCCTTACCCACCCCTCCGCATATCCTGCCTCTCTTCCCAAAAGAAGCATGTGAATTGCTTAACTGTGATTTCACCACATATCCTGGAGAGAAAGTGAGTGTGTAGGTTACTAGCTTAATATATATGCAATAGAATGAATGTTTTTATGTCCTCCCCACACCAGCTTGGAACACTTGTGGTGTACTGGAGATGGACCCATGGGGAGCGATTAGGGTTTCAAATGGTCCTGAGGTCACAGCAGTGGCAACTTGAAGTGGCACTAGGGTGCAGGACTTGTTCTTCCCCCTGTTTCCACTCTCTGAGGACAGACTGTGTGGGTACAAGTGAGAGGGTGACCATCTGGGGACCAGGAAAATATATTTTTCCCAAACCCACCCTGATCTTGCACTTCCAATCTCCAGAAATCTGAGCTAGAGTACCCAGCATCTTACTATAGAAGTCTGAGCTGAAAAATAAAATTATTTCTAATTTATATTCTTTTTTTTTTCCGGAACCAGGGATTGAACTCAGGCCCTTGCACTTGAAAGGAAGCGCTTATTCCACTGAGCCATCTCCCCGGCCCCTCTAATTTATATTCTTAACAACAATCATAATTTTCCGAAGAATTACACTGTGCAAAGCTTCACATACTTGCTGTATTTTGTATACTTTTCCAGTGAAACAGAATATCTCTTTTGTGTATTTAGTACAAGGGCTACAGGGTTTCAATATACAGGTCCCACTTGTAGTGATCCTCCTGCTTTCAGCCTCCCAAGCACTGGGATTACAGGTGAGAGCCACCATACCCAGTCTCAGTCGCCTGCGCCCTGGGAACAGGGCCAACACAACAAAATATCTTTTTTTGAGATGATCAGTTAATAAAATGCTAGCCAATTTTAAACACTAACTGCTGCTTTAAAAAACTGAAGAAATTAGTTGTACAATCATCTCAGCTATCCTGTATATATACTTGCATGATTTTTGCCCTTTCCTTTTTTTCGTATTTTTCTCCTTTCCCTCATCTTCATTGTTTATTCCTTATGGTCAGTTACTTTCCATTTTACGATATTTACTATATTTGTCAATTTTTATTTCTTCTTTCAGGTTTTATACTAGGGAGACAATATGATATTTACACATTTGTCAGCTTTTTTAATTCTTGTTTTGAAATTCTGTACCATATGTATTATTGTATGTTACTCTATTTTTGTCTTTATTTTTGCTTCTTCTTTATTCTATAAAATAAAATAGTAAGCTAGCTAAGTGGACAGACCTTTTTTTGGTGAGTACCTTTAGAATCTTAGGTTTTTGTGGCTTCTATAATGAAGTTCCACAAATTACTTGGGTTTAAACAACATAAATTTATTTTCTCACATTTGTGAAGGCCATAAGTCTGAAATCAAGATTAGCTTACCCATGGTCCCTTCAGGTCCTCCGTGGGACAATTCTTCTTCCATCCTTCCAGGTTTGGGGTTCCCAAGTTCTCTCCACTCCAGGTACTTGATGTCCCCACCCTCTGCCTCTGGCCTCTCTCCGGTGTCCCCACTGTACCCTTCCTTTCTGCAGGTCTCTCAGTGAGTTTCTCCTTCTGTAAACTCACCAGCCATACTAAAATATGAACCAGCCTGATCACCTAACATTAACTTGATTTGTAAAGA
This sequence comes from Octodon degus, assembly GCF_000260255.1. NCBI lineage: Eukaryota > Metazoa > Chordata > Mammalia > Rodentia > Octodontidae > Octodon > Octodon degus. The sequence continues at coordinate 1,609,930 of NW_004524785.1, read as the reverse complement.
CCCTATTTTTAAATAAAATCGCATTAACAGATATTGGGCATATGCCTGGAACATGTATTTTTAGGACTACACTTCAACCAATAACAAAGACTGAGACAAAAAAGCCTTTCTTCCTCTTTATAACAATATCAGCATCAACTTTCGACACTTGGGAGCACATATTGTATCAGTCATGGCGTTCACATTAAATTATTTGAATGTAATTTATTTGAGGGATGGGACATGTTAGAATTACTAATGGCAATAAAGGTAGAGGCTACTAAGAAGTTTAAATGCCCCAATACCAGATCCAATACCAGATGGCACAACAAGGGTTTACTCAGATTTTGAAAGTTCATGTTCTTATTTCTTTTTCACTCTCTCATATATAGGTATAGACACAGATAGTATGTTACGCATATTATGTACAATGTAAGCATATACATAAAGTGTGTGTACTTGTCCATGACCTTATAAGTTCTTTCTCTAAGTCTTATAACTTTAGAAACTCTGTTACTTTTTTATTTTACTTTATTTTATTTTTAGAAACTCTGTTCCTGTTTGTCTACATTGAACATTTTAAAATAATTATAGGGCCAGTGAGATAGCTCAGCGGACTAATGCCTGGCAAGCTCAAGAGACCTGGGTTTGATGCTGAGTCAGCCACTGAGATCAGGTGTGGTGGCTTACACCTATAATCCCAGCGCTGGGGAGGCTGAGACAGGAGGAGCTCTAGGAGTCCAAGCTGAGACCCTGTACCAAATAAACAAACAAACAAATAAATAAATATTTACAAAATAATTATATACTTAGTCTCCACCTAACTAAGGCTGAGTGTGTACATAGGTGTGGTTAAATGCCCTAAGACACTACCTTATACCCTCTAGATTGGCTCATCTGTCACTGTCCCTTCACATCCTTCTCTTTTTCCTGGTATCCGTGTCATTCCTAAAGTCACTTCTAGCTGCCAGTTCAGTGCCTGAAGAGACACTCAATGACTCTTGCACAGAATCTGTTATTCCCACTTTGGCATGAAGCTAGTTTCTCTGCTGAGAGGATGCAGCCCTCATACAGAGGCACTGCATTTTCAGAATTGACCCCAGATGCTGAGTTCTGTCTAACCGTCCTGGATGTGACTCTACCTTGAACTCTGCTGACTATCTCATCTTCTTTTTCTGACCCTAATCCCCCACTGGAGGTCAGCCTGTATACCATCTTCATTTAACTCTGCATAGATTTTCTCAAGCCACTTGGAAAAATCACCAAATTATTTGCAATTGTATTTCTGCATTTTGAAAAATTCCAGATTGATTTTCAGCCAGGCAATGTGGCCTCAATCCTAATAAGGTTCAAGCCCTGAAAAAGTGCAGCGATGAGCCATTGATTAGGTTGACATGGCAATCTATTTTCTCTGGCCCTGGTAGGCTGAACTGCTGCTTGTACTTGCATTTGTTAAATGTTCCAGGCTTTGTCTTTGTGAATAATCTTATCTGAAGTCAGCCATGATCCCTTGTGTGGTTGCTCTTCCTGGGTATCTGTCAGTGCCTCCTTCCAGCAGTGTAAAAATGAGAGCTGAAGAAATTAAGGGAAGTATATAGGGAATTCAACAGTCTCAAACTTGGAGCTCTGATTTGCTACTGTGCACAGTCTCAGGTGTCGAGCTGGGAGGGAAGGCTAGAAAATGAACACATCCACAGGGAAATAACAGCAGGAGTACACTCCGCAGAGTATGTGTCACATTTAGGACATGGGCAGCCTTTCCACATTAGGCCAGCTTCCCAAGAAAGCAGCAGATCTATTGCAGACATAAATCATTAAGCTATGTGACACCAGATCTGCTCGCCGTTCTAACTCATCTACTTTCCCAGCATCTTTGGAAGTATGTGTTTCATGTTGAATCAGTCTTGAAACCTGTGGACTATGCCCTTGGGAAAGATGCTCAATTTATCCATTTCTCCATCCTTATCTCTAAAATGGGCATATGATTAGTACTGTCTTCATCAGTTATTATCATGGTCAAATAGACTAATAGGCATAATGAGCCTACCATAGAGTAGACACTACACAAAATAATAACAATGGGGCAAGATTACTGTCTGAGGCAGATACAAGTACATTAAAAACCAACCTCTTTCTTTTTTGTGTATGTATTTAGTACAGGGTCTACAGGGTCTCACTACACAGATCAGACTCCTAGTGATTCTCCTGTTCATCCTCCCAAGCACTGGGATTACAGGTGCGTGCCACCATGCCCAGCTTCAATCACTGTCTCAGTGTGCCCTGTGGGCGTGGCCAGCATGGCGGGGATGGAACCTCATTCCCTGCATCTGCCTAAGCAGGTGCTTTAATCTGCTGAGCTACCTAGCTGGCCTATGAACCTCTTTCAATAAATGCATATATGTATATAAATACACATCTATGTAGATAGCATTGCAATAATATTTAAGTGATGGGTTAATAGATGTAGTGAAGCTCATTTTTGCACTGAGAATAAGCCTGGAGGAGCAACCTGGCAGAAATAGTGTAGCAAAGTGTGCGACCAGACTCACCATCTCAGAACGGATCTCTCCACAAGCAGTTGCAGAATGAAAAAAGTCTGACTGCAGGAAACTCAGATTGCTCGCTGTGTGCCTCCCCGCTGCCTGTCTTAGTGAGGACTTCTCCCTATTCTCCTTCAAAGGAATTGCTTTTGGCACAGTCATTGTCTTAGCATGGTAAATGTTGAGTTTTTCAAATGTAATGCAGTTGCATTTTCTCCATGCACATAGGATAAATGTATCCCTACATCTGGGCATGTATATTATCGCTCATGAATATTTGTGGAGACTATAAATGGTCCACACTGAGTCCCCCACATGCTCAGGACAAGAATGGAGATATGCACTGCTCTTTGACTGGACCTCTCAACTCTATCAGAATGCAAATCATCTAACTGTGACATGTACTTGCTCAAATGACAGACCTTAGAGAGAGCTGATTTACATAGGGAGCACAGCCGTATCCTAGACGGTTTTATCATCCTGCTTCTTCAGTAGTCCCCAGATGTTTCCTACCAGCCCTGTGACTGCATACAGACTATTCTGAGAATTGCAGCAGTCATGTCTGTGCATTATAAGGCGTAGATGTATGTGGAGCAAAGCTAGCATCAGACAGTCAGGAGAAGTCACTGAATTAAGAGCTGGGGGTGAATGAGGTTGTTTGAGCAACGCTATTCTAAAGAGCTTTCTGGGAGAGTGGAAATAGTTTTTATCTGCTCTGTCTGGCAGCAGAGTCACCAGTCACACGAACACTTGAAGTGTAGCTTCTCCTTCTCCTTCTCCTTCTTCATATTCAGTACAGGGTCTCACTACATAGATCAGACTTGTAGCAATTCTCCTGATTTCAGCTTCTTAAGCCCTGGGATTACAGGCACGCTCCACCATGCCCAGTCTCATTCGCCACCTCAGCACACCCTGGGGGTGGAGGGGCCGACATAGCAGGCCTGGGGATCTAAACCCTGGCCCTTGTGTCTGCCTAAGCAAATGCTTAATCCACTGAGCTATTTGGCCAGCCCTAAGGTTACCATTCCGGAAGACACAACTTTCAGATTGGGCAACACAGTCTCCTGCTCTTAGGTAGATATCAGTAATACGTGGAGAAGGTAAGACAGTTTGGGGTGGCAGGGACAGCAAAAGAATTGGCAAGAGATTAAATCCTATTTTCTTCTCAGGCTAAAAGATGAAACTTCTGAATAGTGTCCGTAAATTGAAGACTCAAAGATCCAATTAATTTGTTGGTCATTGGTGAGAATTTGTATGTGTCATTTTATTTTCTCACTTTGCAAGGAGCTGGGAATGCAGAACTTTGTTTGTTAAAAATGTGTTTAGTACAGGGTCTACAGTGTCTACGGAGTCTCACTACACAGATCACACTCCTAGTGATTCTTCCTTTTTTTCAGCCTCCCGAGCGCTGGGATCACAGGTCTGTGCCACCACGCCCAGTCTCAATCGCCATCTCTGCACAATCCGGGGGCAGGGCTGGCACAGCATGAAGAACTTTGAAAACCAAAGCAACATGAAATAAGACCACAGCCTTTTCCCATAAGGTGTATATATTCAGAACGTCAGACAGGCATGTACCAGACGTACATTAAGTAGTACGTGGTGGAAGACAGACAATAAGAGATAGCCAAAGCGTAACACTCTGAGAGATATAATTAGCTATCATTTACATAAAAAATTCAAGTTACGGTTTTAAAGAAATCGTACTTTTTATTTAATGCTAATCCTTCACTCACTTATTGCTCTCGGCTGGTTCTCGCGTTCATTCCTCTAGCAGAGTCTGTGTTGCTCTTACTCTGGGGCTAGCATCAGATAGCATGCAAAGCAGTTGCACTGTAACGTAGACCCAAAAGTCTCCAAAGCCTGGGATGCTTGCGGGTGAGATGCATAACTCGGGAGTGTTTATCCTCCGTAGCTTCTGGACTGTCACTGTACCACATTGTTATTATTTATACACCAAACACCTATCCAGGAATGAATACAGCTGTGTACACAGCCTGCCTTGTACAAGATAAGTCGGCAGTGTAAATATTTGCAGGCATGTTGCCCTTCAGTGACTGATTTGTGGTGACAAAAGTCTCATCATTATCACGCGCCATGTGAATAGATTGTTTTGCTTTTCTGGCTGACGTTTTCTTCCAAGTTAAAAAGGCTTCCTTCCTCTCTTCCCTCTTGCCTTTATTTTATCTCCGATGAGTTATTAAATTATTAGTGTTTGTCACGCATGCTATGAAGTGCTAGGCATGCAAAAATGAATTACACTAAGCCACGATTTCTTCATTGGCGGAGTAGGGAGCGCAGCCTACTGGTTAAGATGATTAACTTTGGGGGTAGGTGGACTCACTACTGTCTGCCTTCATGACTCTAGGAAACCTGCCTTCCTCCTTCATGCTCTAATTTCTGCTAACATAAAATCAAGATAAGAAAATATCTTCCTTAAAGGGTCACTGTGACAATTAAGAAGAAAATACTGTACATGTAAAATATTCAGCACTTTACTTTGTGAATATTAGCTGTTGCAGTTATTACTGTTCTTAACATTGTAGGGCCTTTTAAAGGTATTAAGTTGAATTAGGTGATGCATGTAAAGGCTTACATGCACACCATTTTTTTTTTTTTGCTTCAATTTGGCATATTTTTCAGATTTTTGTCACAGCATTAATGGAAGCATTTGCCTTTAATGTTTGTATTTCTGTTTCCTCAGGTACACAGTGTGTTCACTAGGTCAGGATAGGCCTGTTAACATATTCATTTTTGTATGACAACCCATATCTGGACCAAGGTCAGTGCCCCAGAGTTATTCCCTGAACCATTTCTTGTTTCAGTCCAACGTCATTGGCATCCATGTGGGTAATTCCCGACTCATCAGAAATTCAGTATGGTCGCCCAGTTTCCACCTGAGAATCTCCTCACTTTCTTGAGAGAAGTTAGAGAGAGAAGCCAGCATTGATCTGCAAATGGATCCACTTTAATGTGGACAAAAGCTTCGGGCTTGGGAAAGGCTGATTTACTCTAAGAGGATGATGAAAGCCTCTAGTTTACAGAAAATGAGTCATAAAGAGTCTAAGACCTTGGCCAACCAAATTGCATAGATAGAATATGAATGGAGGATGAAATCCAGATCAGAGTTACTGTGGAGAAGGATAGTGCTATATTTAATGCATTAGTAAATCTTTAATCTATGAGTTAAATATTTATTACAATACCTGATGTATACCAGGAATGATTCTAATATATAGAAACTTTCCAAACAAGGACTAGTCTCTCCAAGTCCAGCAAAATGGAACAGTACTGTGTCTCCCAGGGCCACCCTCCTACAAATAAATACCTCTGGCCACAATATAACAGCCTACCCTAGGAAGAACCTGAAAGATGCAGAGAACTGGATGAGTATCCTGGGCATACTGGGACTTGAAGAACAGCATGCTGATAAATTTACTGCCCACATTATAACTCTAAAATGCTGCTGCAGAAGCCTTTCTCAGCAAACAAGTAGAGACAGATGAAAATCTCCAAGACACAACTTTCCTTCTCTCTACGAAGAAGATGGCTTAATATCAGTGAACCTTTTTGGCCCTATCCACCTGACTCTTGACAAATGGCAGCAGACTAAGCATGCCACCCCTACCTGTTCCCATTCCACACTGCAGCCCTGTCTTGCAGATGCAGATATTGTGCCCTGGCTCCCCAGGGAGGATGTCAGCTGTACAAAAGGAGGCTGCTCCTTCCTCATCCGCCTGAAACAGTGAGGTGGATGGCACTGTGCTTTCCCCACTGGGAGGTATCAAGGCCATGAGGGTCTTCATTCCTTTTGGAGCAGAACCCAGGCCTATTCTGACTCCCCTATCACTTAGTATTACTGTGAGCTTGATGACAAGCTAAGTCTCCATTCTTACCTTGTGTGATGAGGCTAAGAGAAAATATGTAAGCAAGGGTTACTAAGCACTTGATTCTCCCTGAGAGCATACCGCCAGGAGCCTCTGGGAATCTGAGTTCTGTAGCAATGAGGCTTTGTAGATCAACTCCCCTTTTGCCCCTCTTGATGCAGCAAGGTCCTGAATGGGCATCACTATGGTGGTTTGTGCCCTCTCGTTATGGAGAAGGACTCAGCCAAGCTCAAGAGGAAGCTGAACATTCACACTATGTATATATAAGAGGGCAGGGTGAGAAAAGCTGTATTTTGCCAGAACGTGTTGGTGGGACACAGCAAGAAGCTGAGCATAGAGCTTCATCTTGTCTTCGTTGTGACCTTCAAAAGAATAACTGATCTCTAAAAGGAATGCTAAATGGGACCCAAAATCCTAATTTAGTATACAATATACTATCCAGCATATTCTGATTATAGTAGAAAATCACTTGTACCAATATCAGAAAATCATAACATGACCACGAAAAAGAAAAACAAGCACCAACCTAGAGACAAATCAGTTCCAAGAACTGTCTGGAAAGAATGTTATTTTCTCTCACGAGGAGCAAATATCCAACACATAAAACTTAAAAGAAGTGAAGCTCATGGTTTTAGCGGGTTTGTTTCATCACTGAGTAGCTTCAAGGACTCGTGTGTCACGGGGACCAAGTGGGGACCAGGAAGCAGAGAGAAGAGACACCACACAGTTGAGAAGACAACCACCCCCATAGCCCGACTTACAAATAACAGATCATTGGGAAGCAATTCTAAACCACATGAAGTCATCATAGAAATGCTTCCATGGAGATCTTAAAGTATATTTTAAAGATAAAAAATCATCAAAGAATTAATTGTACTAAAAGGAATCAAACTGAAGGTAGAGAATTGGAAATTATAACAACTAAAAAAAAAAAAAATTAGCCAGAAATTGGTCAAGCAATGGTCATGACTCATCCACATGGCTGACACTGATAAGGATCTACAAACTGTGGTACAGGGTTTCAGGGTAAATCATGAGGGGATTTGACTGAACTTGTCAGATACAAAAGTTACATTTCTTGTTATATAGGTCTTGCTTTATCTTGGTGGTAATCATCCAACAGAAAAGTATAAAAACGAGATATTAAAAGTAAAGCCATATTAATATGCTGAGCTGTAAAAAGCTCAAGTCAACAACTTCTGACATAGCCAGTCCTGTGGATAACCCACTACTATTGTGGACTGATGGACTGTGTTGGATTATTTTGCTGAACTCACGCACCTACAATATTTAAATGGAAGTGGAACAGCTATCTCTTACAAAACTAAACCAAAAAAGGGATATAAATGAAGGACCATTTAGTATCTGTATATACAAAATAGTTAGGAGAGATATACAGCTATTTTCTCTTAATTCAATGAGAAGAAAGATTTGTACTAATAGTGTTTAGACAAGACATTATGTTTGCATCTTGTACTGTGAATAACTACTACAAAGACAACAATATGCAATGAATTAATTATTGAATATGTCCTACTAATTGGTTTTGAAACCGTTTCATTGCTATTTGTTTCTCAATAAAATTAATCAAAGCCCAAATCGTTTGATAATAACAATAAGCTTTTCTTCTGGATGGTTAACAACCTAAGTTTGCAGACCAAATTAGAGAAAAAGGAAGGATACAAGGAAAGCCAACATTTTGGCCCTAACCTTCTAAGGTCGATTAAGACTCAGGACATATGAGAACTTGTACTGTAACGTCATGTACCTCGGTAGTGTCCCAAATTTTCTGATCAAGAAGATTATGGGGCCAAAGAGGAAAATGATCGATGACGTAGAGTGTGCCTAAGGAGAGTCACATGGGGAGAAGACACTCTCTCAGGCTTTCACAGAGAGCACATTGGCCAAGCATTGGCCGTGACTCATCCACATGGCTGCACTGATGAAGGTTCTACAATCTGAGGTACAGGATCTCAGGACAAATCCTGAGGGCATTTCACTGACCTTCTAAGACCAAAAAGCTACAACTCTTCTTGCATAGGTCCTGCTTTACCTTGGTCTTAACCATCCAGTAGAAAAGTATGAAGTCGAAATATAAGAAATAAAGCCATGCTGTTAAGTTGAGCTGTGGGGGACTCAGGTCAATAATTTCTGACATTGCCAGTTAAATATAAGACCCAATGCTATTATAGGCTACTGGACTCTTTTAGAATATTTTGCTGAGTTTACACACCTATAATATTCAATAATGTAACTTAGAAAAAATGGGGTATACCGATGAATGTCCATTTTGTATCTGTGTATTCAAAGAGGTTGGGATAGATATATAGTTGCATTCTCTTAATGAATAGAATGATTTGTTCTAATGGTGTTTGTAAATAGGATCACAAGTCCGCATCTTGTACAGCAATTAACCACTAAGAAGAATATATGCAGTGTATCATTTGTTGAAACTGTCCTTCCGATTTGATTTGAAACTGTCTCATTGCTATCTCTTTGTCAATAAAACTTTGAAAAAAAATAAATAAATAAAATTAATCAAAAAATTAGCGAGGTTCAAAAGTACTGTGTAGATGATGAAGTAGAATTAGTGAATTTTTTTTTCATTTTTATATATGTGCCACAGTCTCACTATACATCTTGGACTCTTGGTGATCCTCCTATTGTCAACTTCCCAGGGCTGGGATTGCAAGCATGCACCATCACTCCAAGTCAGTTGCCAGCTCAGTGCACCCCAGGGGTGGGGATGGTGCACCATGTAGACGGGGGATCCAACCCTGGTCCCTATGCTTGCCAAAGCAGGCACTTAGTCCTCTGAGCTATCTCACCAGCCCTAGAATCAGTGAATTAAAGAGAGGTGACAAGAATGTATCCACTTTGTACACAAGAGAAACTGACTGAATAGTATAAAAATATAATTGTACATAGTCCCAGAGACCTGGGGGACAACAGTAAAACTGTGACACTAGAGATAACAGAGAGGAAGGACTGCCACTAAAGAAATGCATGATAAATAATGGCTAAAATTTCAAGTTAAACCATTGTAAATTGTGGAATCCCTATTTGGAAAGTAACAGGAATAAGAAAGACCCATTTGGAAATAAGTTCTTACCCTCTAGTGAGGTGATGAGACCAATATGATTGTAGTGAGCTGCTTATGTGCATTATATTGCCTAGATAATCAAGTAATACTATTCTGCAAGTTATATATGTAATAAATACATATATAATAGCATATATATATATATATATATATGTATGTATTTATATCCTATAAATGTGTCAAGAATGGAAGCAAAAGAATGAGGCTGAGGAAACAAGGAAGAAACAAAGAAAAAAGAGTACAATGACAGAAGCAGGGCTTATCATTATCAGTAATAACTATGGAGGAGGAAAACCTGCTCAGGCCCCGCCTCCTGTCCCTCTCTTGGACAAGAGCTTTCTTTCCTGCAATAAACATATTCTGGAAAAAAATAACTATAGATATTCTAAATAAACTGAAAGTTGTCATAGTGCTTAAAAACATGATCCAAATATATATATTAGTACCCATCACCTGAGGAATAGATGAAAAAGATGTGGTATTTTTATATAATGGAGTATTACTCAGCTCTAAAGAATGATAAACTTGAAATCTTTATATTTAAGTGGATGGCACTTGAAGTTGCAATCATAAGTGAAATAAACCAGACTCACATGTGTAAATATCATATAGGCTCCCTAGTGTAAGAACTCAAAAGAAGAAATACAAACAGAAAGATATAGCACAGTTAAAAGGAAGGTGAGAATTTAAGGATTAGACAATGAAGAGAGGGGAAGGAGAAAAGCTAGGATACATGACGGGCAAAACCATACATTTATAAACACAAGATGATTAAGTAAAAAAAAATTTAAAAAAGATCATTAAGTCAATGATCCTGAGAATCTTCACCAGGTTTTTGAAACTAGCAGTTAATTGGTAGGAGTCTCACCCTGACTAACTATATATGCTGCTACCTGTGAACTAACCAACTGCACTGAAGATAGCAATGCGTAATGCTAAGGTCATGCTTGGAATGCCTGTTGTTCTGGTCTTCTAAATACATTCTGCTTGTTATGTCCTACCGATTACTACCATATTTTCTCTCAAGTAAATGTTTGTTGAATAAAAAGGGTAATAAATGAAAACAAGAGACAAGAAAAAAAATTGTAATAGTAAAAAATGTAAAAGTTTGTTCCAATATTAAGTTAATTGTAACAAATTCACTCAACATACAGCAATATAAACACGTCAAGGTAAAAGAATTGAAGTTAGGGGCTGGGGATTTGGCTCAGCAGTAGAACGCTTACCTAGCAAGCTGGAAGCCCCAGGTTCAGTCCTTGGTATCAAGAACAAAAAACAAACAAACAAACAAACAAAAAACAAACAAACAAACAAACAAAAAACCAAACCCTCAACTGAAAAAAAAAAAAAGAATTCCAGTTATAGTGTGCAAAATTTAATTTGCAAAAGGGTAGAATGGCTTTAGTAATCAGGTGAAGTAGGTAGTAGAGCAAAAATGTCTCTGGTTTTTAAATTTTTTTTTTTTTAAATTTCTGTTCTTAGAAAACAACAACTTACATATTATTGGATGTTATGTTTCCAGTTTTGGATGTTAGCAGCTGCTAACGCTGCCTCACGGCTGAGGAATACAATTAAGCACTCATTTCCAAGTTATTTTCTTCAAGCGTTGCCAAGCTGCAGTATGCCTTTCTAATACGCCCTGAGCCTTGCACTATGCACACCTGATTGTGGCCGCTGACGGGGAAATTCCCTGTAAAATACATGGTAGCGGGACTTTCAGTAGCTCTTGAAACATACGGAAAAATATTTTGAGCAGCAAGCACTTCCAGTTGATTATTACGGAATAGATGGAAAGACAGCTAGGGTCCCTGCTCTCATGGAAGCTGGGCGCGGCTGTTTAGGCCCTGGCGAGCGCGCTTGTGGGCAAAGAGGATAATGGTGAGGCTTTTAAGAAGGAAAGTGATAGAGGATTATTTACTGGATTATTTTTGCCTGTCATCATGTTCACTGTATTTAATGATGAAATCGTCTTCTAGATAACTGCCCAGTATGGAAAGCAGTGACTTTTAGAAATAGGTAACAAATTTGAACCTGAAAATATTCTTTCTATATGACAGTAACAGCCATGTAAAACCTACACACAAAAAACCCCCAAAACCCAAAACAATAACAACAACAACAACAACAACAACAACAACAAAACACCTCACACACAATGTCTCTGGGGGAACCAGACTTATGGGAACCCTGATTTTCTAGGCTATTGGACTAACGATGATGTCCGACTTCTTATAAATGGCCTTCATGGATGCCACGCAAACTTCGTCATTAAGTACGAATCCCTAAGCAGTGGACATGTGGCGTTCAGCGGTCGGAGGAAAGGCTCTTGAGTATCATCGTCCACGTGTGTGTGGGTGAGAGCTAGAGGCCGGAAGAAATGCAGTCGGGTTTTCCTTTGTCTGAGCACGGACCCTTGGCCGATGGCTGCTTGGAAAGGTGGAGCCTGCAGTGGGTTGAAGGTCATGTTTTGTTTGCTGTCAACGAATTGCTATGTCTCCCACTTTATTCATTATGAAGATAGATTCGCTTATATTTATTTATTTATTTATGTATTGCATTTTAGCGGAGGGTGTACAGGGTATTCAGGGTCTCACTACTAGATCAGACTCAGCGATCCGCCTGTTTACAGCCTCCCAAGAGCTGGGATTGCGTTCGCGTGCCACCACTCCCAGTCTGTCTCAGCACGCCCTGGGGCCAGGGCCGGAGCAGCAGGTTAGGGGATCAAATCCCTGACTTCTGAGCATGCTTGTAGGTGCTTTAATTTGCTGAGCTATTTGGCTGGCCAAAGATAGATTAATTTAAAAAGTTGCTTCATATTTACACTTTTATGAGCATTCTTATGCTATTTAGAATTTTTATGAGAATGCTGCAAGACAGGCATGAGAGGAGTTATATCCACATTTAAAAGGCAAGGAAACAGGCTGGAGAGATGGCTCAGTGGTCTAAAGCACCTACTTAGAACAAGCTTAGCAAAAGCATCAGGGACCGCGGTTCAATCCCCCAGCGCCACATGC
>NW_004524785.1:1569418-1595887 GCF_000260255.1 Octodon degus | reverse complement strand
GCCTCACCAGCATTTGTTATTACTTGATTTCTTGATGATGGGTATTCTTTCTCTGGTAAGATGGCAGCTCAGTGTTGTTTCAATTTGGATTTCTTTGAAAATTCTTTAATGATCAAGAATGTTGAAGACTTCATCAATTTATTGATCATTGTTTCTTCTCAATAATGTTAAAAGGATGCATTTTTGGATTTGGTCTTTTATTGTGGGGATTCTTTTCTGTACTTTTAATGGATTTTAAATATTAATCCTCTGTCTGAAGGATAGCTTAGAATTTTTTTTTGTCTGTAGGCTTTCTTTTCTTTTCTTTTCCTGTGTATCTTTTAAACTTGATATGATTCCATTTGTAGATTCTTGATGTTATTATATATGAAACTGGTGTATTGGTGAAAAAATCATTTCTAAGGCCTTTAAGTTCCAAAATTTTGTCTACTTTTTTCTTCAAGTGATATGAGTCTTTCCATTTTAATATTGAGTTCTTTAATTCATCTTTATTTTAGTTTAGAACATGGTGAGTGGTATGAGTCTAAGTGCGAGCTTTTGAATGCGAATAGCCAGTTTTCCCAAACCATTTATTTATTATTATTTTTCCATTAATTTATTTATTATTTGCTACAGGGTCTCACTACATAGCTTGGACTCATAGTGATCTTCTTATCTCAGCTGCTCTATAGCTGGGATTACAGGCATGCACCACCGTATTCAGTTTCGGTGGCTGGCTCTTCATGCTTGGGTTCTCAGGACAGCAGGGCATGTGATACCGGGGATCAAACCCAGGCCCTTCTATTTGCCAGGAAGGTGCTTAGACCACCAAGCTATCTCCCCAGCCCTCCAGCACCGTTTATTAAGGAGGCTGTCTTTTCTTCATGATTTGTTTTAGAGCCCTTTGTCAACAACCAGTAATCTGAATGTGCATGGGGTTCTCTCTTCCCATACTAATCTGCTTTATTTGTCTAAATATCTGTTCTTGTCCTCGTTCCATTCTGTTTCAATCAGTGCAACTTTGTAGTATAATTTCAGGTCAAGGACTGTGATGCCTCTTGCTTCATCCTTGTCACCCAGGATTGCTTTGGCTATTCTGGCTCTCTTCTGGTTCTGTATGAATTAAAGGATTATTCACTCCAGTTATGAGATGAATTTTGTTGGTATTTTCATTGGAATTTCATTAAATCTGTACATCAGTTTCAGAAGTATGGAATTTTGACTATATTAATTTTACCTATCTAGGAAAAGATGATAATTTTCATTTTCTGGTGTCCTCTTTAATCTCCTTTGGTAAAATATTGCAGTTTTCATTGTACAGGTGTTTCACTTCTTAGTTATATCAACTGCTAAGTACTGAATTTTGCTTGATGCTACTGTGAGTAGTATTTTTCCCCTACTTTCTTTCTCAGTTTGTGTAGAGCAATTGTATTGATTTTTTGTATTGACTTTATATACTGTTACATTGCTAAATTTGATTATTAATTCTAAGAATTTTTGGTAGATTTTTTTGGGTCTTCTATATAAATAATCATGTTATTGTCATGCTGTCGTTAGTGGTTTCCAAGGGGGACAGTACAATACAGGAAACATAGTATATGGTATTATTTTATAATAGTCACCCAAGGAGTCATGGTACATAGAGAGTCATATACAAAGAGAGTGCAGGAAATCTGTCCACATACTAAGGACCCCAAAGAATCTATCTGAGGACCTGAATCCCATGGCAGTTTCCTTCATCAGTATAGTGGACCTAGAGCACATAACAATGCCCTTGCAAGTCCAACTGGAGGCCAGGAGTCCAAGACAATTTCTCATGCAGGCCTGTTTCACTGATCTGAGCTGGAAAGGCCCAAAGGTCAGTGGTGGAAGCTAGACAGTCTTCACCAACAGCATGAAGGGCCTGTGCTAGCAGGCTGAGGGATCTGCATGAGAGCCAGGAAGCAACACTCAATTACTAGAGCTCTCCCAAAAGTACCACAGCCACCCTAAGTGATAATGAGGTTCTCAGCTTAAAGATGAGAAAACCTGAGTTCCTATCAGGAAAGCCAATGTGACAAGCTTCTGCAGGACATTGGACACTGTGCTGTCTTCCCCTCTGGAGCCAGGAAGTGATGCTCCAAGTAAGGAACCGAGCTCTCCCAAAGTAAACTGTAGGCATTCTCAGCAAACAATAAGGTCCTGAGTGCCTCCAACAGTGAGAACAACTGCATTCAAGCTCCTCCAGGAGAATCAATGGCTCCCTAACAACTTCATTTCTCCAGTTCTTTTTTTTTTTATGTTGCTGGCAACAATCCTCAGATGGGCCTCTCACTCCCAGCACCACACTGGGTTCAGCTAACTGGTTACTACAAGTTGACTACCAGTTGACAATTCACCACACTGGAAATAAGTATAGTTTGAGTTCTTCCTTCCCTATACAGTACATGTTCTATATATTTATTTGTCTTGCCTGTCTACACTGGCTAACGTGAGTACTATGCTGAACAGGAATGGTGAAGGGGAATATTCTTGTATTTTTCCTGAGAGTAGAGGGAAAAATTTAAGTATTTCCCTATTGAATACAATATTGGCAGTTGGTTTGTTATAGATGGATTTTATCATATTGCAATAAGATCCTTCTGTACCACACTTTCTTCAGTTTCTTTTTTTTAAATTGCTAATGGATGTTGGGTTTTTCAAAGCATTTTTTATCTATTGAGATGATTATGTATTTTTTTCTTGTTACTGTTTATGTGATGTATTACACTTTTTAATATATTGAACAAGCTTTGTATCCCTGGGATGAAGCTTTCTTGTTCACGAAATAATTTTTAAATGATTTGTTGCATTCTGTATGCCCAAGATTTTTGTACATATATTTATGAAAAGTTCTCCTTTTTTTTAAATGGATAATCTTGTGGTTTTGGAATCAAAATGTTAGCTTCCTAGACTGAGTTTTGGACTTTTCCTCTCTTTCAATTTTATTAAAAAGCTTGAAGGGCATTAGTGATACAGCTTCCCTAAAGAGTTTGCAGAATTCAGCTGTTCATCAGCTTAGACCTGAGTTTTACTTAGTTGGTAGACTATAACTATTATTATTAGTGTTACTATTTCTTCTATTTCACTGACTCTTATTGGGCTTCTCAGCCTTTTTACATCTGCTTTGTTCACTTGTGGTAATTAATGTGCATCACGGACTCTATCCATTTCTTCTGAATTCTCCAATTTGTTGGTGTATACACTTGCTGTACAGTTGCTAATACCCTTGTGATTCTTCACAAAGTCCCATGTGATTTTACTGTTTTTCATTTCTAATTGAATTTATTTGGGTCTTTTTTTAAAGTAAGGTTGGCTAAATGTTTGTCCGTGTTGTCTGTGCTTTCAGAGAGCCAGCTCTTTAATTCATTAATTCTTTGTACTGATATTTAATCTCAATTTCATCACTTTCAGCTCTGATGTTTGTAACTTTTTCCTTGTACTAGTTTTGAACTTGGACTTAACTTTTTTTTCTAGAAATTTGAGGTGCATGGCAGGGTATTTGGTTCCTGGTTTTTGTTCATGGATATCTAAGTCTATAAACCGCTGGTCTCCAGTCACAGTATGTAGGTCTCTTGATTCCTCTGGCCAGGTCTGAGCCTCCAAGGAGAGCCCAGGAGAACTCTGCTGAGCTTCTCTCCTTTCCAGGCCTGCCTCCCAAGGCTGTCTCTCAGCATGTCTGTGGTGGGGTAACACTTTAGTTCAGTGAAAGCTCCGTCCTGGGTGTTCATGGTGGATTAATTGATGATCAACTTATTGAACTAAACCCTCATGGCCCTAGGTGTGGAAGGCCCACTTGAGAACTGTTGCCACCAGCATGAGTTTGCTAATGTGACCTCAGCTCTCTTCACAGAGGAACAGGAGCTCAGGGCAGAGGATCTTGGATCCTCACTGCTCCTGGGCATGGTTGTTGGTCTTTGCTGGGAGCTCTGGCCTTGCCTTGACCATGGCTTCCTGGGCCCGTGAGATTGCCCAGGCTGACAGCACAATTGCTTCATCCCACTGGTGCAGTCTTTCTAGCTTCCACCACTGATATTTTGGGCCTTCTCAGCGCAGATCCTTGAAACAGGCCTGTGTGAGAAATTGTTTTGGGCTCTTGGGCCCCAGTTGGACTTGCGGGGTACACTCTTCATGGGCTTTAGGTCTTCAACTGGACTCAAGCAGGGCACTGCCATGGGATCCAGGCCTCAGCTAGATTCTTTGTGTCTCTTGTGTGGGGACAGATCTCCCACATTCTTTTGCATTTGACTCTTTGGCTGAACTCTATAAAATAATCCTGTAAATTATATGTCCTATATTCAATCCAGTCCCTTGTAAAGCCTGACTACAACAATGTGCAGCAGTGTTAATTCAGTTTCAATAAAAATTGGTTTTTGACTGTCACCTCTACCACCCTGGAGCAGAACCCAGGAGCAGAGTTGGCTAGGGTCGGGCAGTTGGGTTGCTGCTCTGCTCCTGCCTCCTGCAGCTTCTGCAGGGCTTGGAGGCTGGCAACACCACAGGCTACTGGGTTCCTGTTTTCTCCAGCAGGGCTGCTTGTGGGCTGGGGGCCAGCATGGATGTTGGTGGGGGAGGGGCTTCTGCACTCCTACTTCCTGTGTGGGGTCTGGGGGCCAGCAGCAGCAGCAGCAGCATGATTTCTTCATTTTTAAAATGTGTTTTACCAATGTCCTGGTTGCTACAATCACCTAGCTACACACAACACACATAGAGACTTTGTATAAATCCAAATTAACTTATTTTAACTAAATCAATTTGTAGCCTTTCTAATCTGTGTTCTTTTATACTCTGACATTCTCCCCACTCCTCTTCCCCCTTGTTGGGTGGTATGAGAACAGACACGTGTGTTTTTGGTGTACACCTGAAAGGGGCTCAAGCTGGTGATGTTGTGATTTGCCTTTAGTGGGGTACACATGTGTTTTACAGTCAATACCCTGTAAAGTTGTTTTGCTACTTGTTCTGATGTTGAACGGTTCCCAAGAATATTCTTTCTGTCCACTGTGCTGAGTGCTGGCATGAGCTAGAATTTTAGTACAAGTCATCCTGTGGTAAGTATACACACCTTGTACCCCACACTCATCAATCAGAAATGCACAGTTAGTGGAAAAAAGAGGGGAACACGTATGGAGCCAGAAACGGCTCTACAGGAAAATTTTTCTGAACATGATACATACAATTGTGGGTATACGATTCATTTCTCTTGAAACTTGTTCACAAAAGAAATTCATTCCTGGAAGAAAGACCTCAATAGTATATCACCTAGAATTTAAGCACAAATGATCAAAAGGTGTCAGCTGCTCAAGCATTGCAAAACAAAACATGATGCTTTTATTATTTAAGCACCAAATAATCAAAAATTAAAATGTTTTACTAATCTCAGATTCTCTTTTATTAATTCCATTATCAAACAGTCTAAGATTCAATTTATTACTTCTATCTGTAGTGTTTTGAGGTTCAATAAGAAGTGTAGGTGAAAATGAGATAGCCATAAAATTATACTTCATTGTTAATTTAGAAAATAATTCGGGAGTCTTCCTAAAGAGAAAAGACTGTGTTACTGTGTTACTAATTTCTTCTTCTTTTGGATGCATCTTTCTCTCTCTCAATGGCCCTTTCTCCTTCTCAGGGGTAATGATGTATAGATATTTTTGCCTTCATAGATGTGTCCTTGTACCACCAAGAACACATTCAGTTGCATTTAGTCTTTTTAAACTGATGAGAAGCTGACATGAAGACGTTCCCCAAGTTGACTTGACTAGACAGTAACAAAACCGAAACATTCTCCAAGCAACTTCAAAGTAGGATATGAAATTGTATATAATTCTAACGAACTTAAACCTTGGGAACAGTGCCATAAGAAGATCTTTTTCTTTTGCAGGAAAATATCTTTAATTCAGGTCCTTCTCCTTCTGTAATGGAAGCCAGTTACAATTCCAGTGATGGGGGTTTCAGAGTCAGTTTCTCTTCTGGAAGACTCGGTCTGGTTCATCTTCTGGTACAAAACGGAAGCTAGCAAACATTTGGTGCCCAGCTGGCAGGAGAAGATTAGACTGCAGAAAGCTATTTAATAAAATGTAAGTAATTCATAATTCACCTCCCTTGAAGTGGCAAGGTCTAGCTCGTGGGAATGGAAAAAGTAGCAGTGAGAAGAAGCAGTGGCTGTTGGAGGACGGTCACAGAGGGGAGGCTGCTGGAGTCACGTTTTCTATGTGCATTATGGCCCCGAGGGGTGATGATGTCTTTCTTCTTTTTTCTTTCATAAATCTCTAAACCAACTACTCTCATAAAGTAATTAAAAATTAAAATGCACAGATATTACATATATATATATATATTGAGGCTAGAATTTGGTGGCTGTATTTTCGGAGGGATAATGATAAACCAGGGGCAAATTACAGGAGTGTGACAACACTGCTGCTAAGAGATTCCATGTCAGAGCTAGGGATGCTCAGCTTAGAGAAAATTAAAAAAACAAAGCAAAACCTATTTTTTCAATAATTGAAGAGGAGATATTTAGCTCTAGAGGGCCCAGGGGTGGAATAGGAAGCAAAAGAGATTAAAATCTCTCCTAATAAGAAATGCTTTCTAAACCTGTTACAGGCTAGTTTATGAGCACAGATTCTTAGTAACTGGCTGGGCTGCTAGGGACGATTATAGCTGATTTCCTATTGTAGCATGTGAACCACTGGGCTTCACAAAATATAAAGATTTTTTTTTTCACTGTTTTAAGGAAGGGTCTACAGGGTGTTCAGAGTTTCACTACTTTAGATAGGACTCGTAGCGATTCTCCTGTTTGCAGCCTCCCAAGAGCTGAGATTACAGGTGCACCCCACCACTCCCAGTCTCAATCGCCATCTCAGCGCGCCCCCGGGATGGGGCCAGCATGGAAGGTCTAAGGATCGAACCCCTGGCCCCCGCACCCGCTTGCAAGTGCTTTAATCTGCTGAGTTATTTGACTGGCCTTATAAAGACTTTTCAGTTGCTAATAGTCGAGGGTAAATTTTTGATTGGAACTATTTTGTTCTAAAAGCTTGAAGTGACTTAGGTTTCTGCATCTAGAAAACTGTAGGCACCGTGTTGTCTTAAGTCAAATAGTACACACAAAAGATTACTCAGTTCTGCAATTTGGATTCTTTATTCTTTTTTGTTTCTTAAAATGTATCAGTTATTTATTAGGTTGTTAGTAAGAAATTTAGAACACTAATTTATGAGGATGAATTCCACTTGTCAGAGCAAAAGTGGATCACATGCAGCTCCAGAGCTGAGGAACAGCTTTGATTTTTGCTAAAATCCATGAGTCCACTGCTTTCTGATCCGCTTTGCACTGATCTGAAATCTGGTATCTCTCTTTCTCTGTGTCGAAGATCTCATCCTTCTGGTGTCTGGGTTTCCACAGCTTCTTCTTGAGGTAAGCATCAATGAGGTGTTTGGAGATTTTCACTTTGTTAATATCAATTTTTGGTAGAGGTGGCGATGACAAATTTCTGGTGTGTTCTTCATAGAGTAACATGATTAAGGTTAAGAAGCCCAGTCACAAGTAGCAAGCCGCTGGCCAACTGCTTCAGGAAGACCACTCTCTTGTCTCTGTGATGCCAGATGAGGATGATCAAGATGGTGCCGGGAGTGATGCTAGCTTGAAGTTTTCTCGCATGCTGACTGAAGGGTTTCTTGTTGTGGCTCAAGAGCTTTCGGGGCACATCTTCAGTAGAGTAGTAGCAGGGCATTTTTTGAAGGTACCATCTGAGTACCTCCATTCTTGTCCTCACTGACCGGTTTTGTGATTGTAGCAAGTACTTTCTCCTTTTTCTTCTCAATCCTTGATTTAGCAGTTGTGTACCTTCTCTTGTACAAAGCCTTTCTGGAATACATAGCAGATCTGGAGTAGCTATCAATTCCTCTTGCAAAATGGGAAAGAGCTGCATTCTTTATATGTAGAATGAAATCAATACAGTGCTTTTCACATATAGCTATTATAAAGGTTGTTTGGGGCTGAAAACAGGAGGATCATCACAAGTCCCAGCTGTGTAGTGAGACCCTACAACAACCAAATACATTAAGCAAATGAACAAATAAAATGGTTGGTTGGGGGTAATGCACATACAGTTTTGGGTTCCTGGCTTGTGGTAAATGTTTTCACTAATATTAGCCATCGTGATTGATGATTTTTGCATTGCTATCAGGATATATAAATGCATTTTGTTTATGACCATTAGGCTAATAATGACAACACCATTTTGAAAAAGAAGACCACCTCTTGAATTTTACTATTTTTATATTTGTATGTATTATTTAAAAATAAATAAAGAAGGAAGACATCAGAAACCTAGGTGAAATGAACCGCTTAAGTTCCCACAGTTTGCAAGATTTAGAAATAGATATCAAGCCAAATTCTTTTTGTACTAAAACTTCTCCAGTATTGTTTTCTATGTGGCTTCCAAAAACTTCTCTTGTTTGTTCAGACATTTGCCATGAAAATGACCTATTAGTATCATTTCAATGTTTAATCATTTGAGTTCCAACAAAAGCAACACAGTGGCTTTGTGTTTCATGCATACACACACACACACACACACACACACACACACACAGAACCTCAGTGACCAGAGTTGAAACTGTAAGTATCAACGTGACTCTATTATCTGAAACATCATTTACTGACAGCTCAAGCAAGGCTTTTGATCATGCCAGGCTGTGGGGCTCAATGAAATCCATGTATAGAATCCTATCTAGCTGCAGAAAGATTGCATCAGAGAAGCCTGAATGGTTCAATTGCTGTTATTCTAAAACCAGCAGTCTGGGCAGAGTATTAGTATTCAAAAACATCAAAAGAGTTGCTAGAATGGAAATTGACCCTGTCTCATAATAGAAACAGGTCAGCTGTTTGAGAGTTCTCAAAGACAGTTATGATGTAATATCCTATATACAGTACTCACAGGCTAATCTGTTTTAAGCTTCTCCTCTGGCATTTCTTTTTCCCAGGAATGAAATAAAAGCAAGAGTGAATACAGATAAAGAAGAGAGCTCATCCCTTTTGCCATTTAAGAAATGGCCTATTGTCCATCCTCCACAGGGAAATGGCACTGCTGGTAAATTCAATATTTGTACTACCAGGACGATTTTCTTAAAGATTGTCTTTTCATGTGAGATATTATCAGCCCATAATTTATGATCTATGCAATTCTGCCTACATGTTTCTAAAGTTTTCATTGTTCATAAATATACATAGCACCAGGCAAAGAGCTAAAGCTGATTTTAGTCGGCTGCAGGTGCAAGAGACATTTTAAATAAAAACACAATTAAATGGAAATTGAATTCTAGCCAACAGGATGTTAACAATAATAATTTACACTGGGGTGCCCTGTAATGGTGATCCTGTGGTTTCTCTGTAAGCAGTGACTTACGGTGCATTTGCCACCCAAAGATCTGCATGTTTCAGCAGCACTATTTTCCAACCACAGGATACCCCGTAGGAAGATCAGCTCAGGCAGTTCATTCAGATGAAAAATATAAATCATGGCTAAAATTATACCTGGCGTTATCTTTGTATCTATTCTCTAGCAGATTTCCCAAGCTTCTTGACACTCCTCCCTCATGTCTACCCTACAACAATATTGATGAGCAAAAAATTAAGAGTGAAGAATTAATTTACACTGAAAAACATAAAATCACAGTTTCTTCCAAAGTGATTTTAAAAAAAAGAAAGGTGAAAAGCTGCCACAAAATTGCAACTGAAGAAAATGCAAGCTCATTTGTGTCCTGTATGTACTCTAATCTTCAGGGCGTGGTTATCTTTAAGACTGACACTAAATGTCACATATCAGTCTGCGACAGGTAAAGAGATCCATGGTTCTGAGTCAAATCACAAAGCTGGCGAAATTTCCACATGATTGGAGAGTTTTTAATTTAAACTTCATAGTCTACATTGTGAATTTCTGAGGTCTTTCCCTGCAAGTACTTACATTATAATTTATGGTATACAAACATGTTAATATTTTTGGAAATCCCCTCAAGAGATAGTTATTTAAAACCAACAGTTAAGTAGAAAGAAAGTAGTACTTCACCCTATAGATTTTCTAATTTATGATTCTTATATATGTTAGGAATGGCCTCCATCTTGAAACATCTCCTTTCAGGTAAAGAATTCACCAATTCTTTGGAGCAGGCAGACATTCTATGGAGCAGGCTTGTCTGGAATATTCTATAATCACTGAGCCTTAGATCCACGTCTTTTTCTCCTGAATCTTTTTAATCCCCTCACTTGACACCTGGAGGTTCAGAGCCTCTCTTCATAGCATGAGACTAAGTACACCATCCCTGCATTCTTGGATTGTATAATTTTTTTTCAGATTTATTCCAGAGAGAAACTAAGATAATAAAAGTGGGCCTACTTAGTCAGAAAAAGCAAATCCAACATTGAGAGTCTGCCATCTCTTGTTTGGCTTTGTCTATATATGTAATTTTATTTTGGAGGTTTTCATCTGTGGTTCTATAAATTTGATAGACTGTTAAATATTAAACGAAATAGTGTCTTCCCATCACCATCCATGCTGGGACCCAGGTGAAGGCTCCAAGGGTGACCCACCCTATTGTCATTACTGCCACAGCTGCAATCCAAGAGAACCAGTCAGAAGGCAGGAGACCCTTCCCCTGGCTGCTGTCACAATTGAGGTGAACCTCATGGAAAGGCCCTGAGACCAGAGGGAATGTCAGCAACACAGTAAGGTCTCAGTCAAGGAATATAGAATGGACAGGTAGGACTTCCAGCATGAAAAGTCTGAAGCAACAATAATAATATGAGCCAACAGGCGGTAAGTTTGGTGAACCAGCACTGTGCTTGGGGGCAAAGACATGGGATAGAAGCAGATGAGTGGATTCACCTCTGTTCTCTTTTGTTGTTGCTTTTTTTTTTCTTTTCTATTTTCTAAGCAGCTGGAGAGAACTCCAGCCACAGCAAACTAATCCCATCCATAAACCCAGAGACCAAATGCAGTCAATCCCTTGCTTACTCCCTGTTCTTTCTCTTCTGCCCTCTCCTGAAGTCTGACAAAGTGTGCATGATCATCCTTTTCTCCATCTTTGCTTCTTTCTTTTAGTTATCTTTGTTTTATCCACTATCTTTCTTAAATCTCCCTACCACAGGGTAAAACAACTCTGTCAAGGGGAAACACTCTGAATACAAGCTACCAATATACACTTGGTTCTGTTACATAATTGTAGATTTTGCTTCTATGGTTTAAAGTACAAAATTAATATCTACCACAACTTGTCAGCTTCTAGACTCTGCTTCATGCTGTTACTATTGCCAATTATGCGACTTTACCTAGGATGTCATATATTTCATAATCAGTTTTTCTAATAATATTGGGAAGCTCTGAGGTAATAGCCTCACCAGAGCCCAGCACCAAGAACTTGGAACTCTACCAGAGATTCCAACATGTCACTCTTAGTTAACTGGGAAGGTAGGATATTGGAATAGAAACAATCTAAGAACCTCTTACACATAGAAGACATCCTCAAAAAAAAAAGACTTTTCCTAGAGAGGCCTCGATACTAGTGATATAGGTAACTGCTATAGAAACTTACAATGATCACCACAGAAAACAAAATAAAAATGTTGAAAAAGAAAAGGACAAGACACAGAAGATGCAGTATCAGACCTCCAACACGTGTAGAACAAGTTCAGGAGACCATGGGATAGAGGAAAATGGAAGATACACACCTGAAATTTCTGAAATGTCAGCAATCAAAGTAAAAAACAAATCTATGAGGTCATAGAGGAAATCATATCACAAATAATCTCTCAGGTATAAAAAGAAATGTCAACATTTATAAAGTAAGGGGCCAGGGAAATAGCTCAGTAGAATAAGTGCTTGCCTGGCAAGTGCAAGGGCCTGAGTTCAATCCCTGGTTCTGCCAAAAATAAATAAATAAATAAATAAATAAATAAATAAATAAAGTAATTGCTAAGCAAATCCATAATAGAGATAGATTAAAAGAAGATAATGATAGGAAGAACACGAAAACTGCGAATGGTCAATATAAGAAAGAAACAGGATGAATGAAATGGATTCAAATAGTTACACAGAAAATTAAAAATTCCACTGAAAGTGAGCGAAAGTACTTGAATGAAACTGAAGGCAAGTTCTGAGAACTTGAACACGTGATCTCAACTAGCAAATGTGAAAGGAAAAATCTCTTAAAAATAAAATGGGATCAATAAATAACAATTCAACAGCTATAGGATGATGCAAAGAAAAATAATATAAGAGTAACTGAGGTCAAGGAAAAAGCAGGATTCAGTACAAATGACATAAAAAGTCTATTTGCAGAAGTAAGAGCAGAAAGTTTCCTAAACATGAAAAAAGACTTTACATCTAGATAAGTGACATATGTAGAACTCCAATTAGCTATGACTAGCATAATTCTATACCTAGACCCATCGTAATCAATATCCCAGAAATTCTGTACAAGAACAGAATATTAAAAGTTGTTAGATTAAAAAAAATACTAACTATAAGGAAAGCCCAAAAGAATCACAACAGACTTCTCAACACACATCCTCAAGTCAAGAAGAGCTTGAATTTTTCTAGTCCTGAAGAATGCAACTTCCATCGTAGATCGATGTGCCCTGCAAAACTATCTTTCACAATTGATTGAAAGAAGATATTTCTATGACAAAGAACAGCTGAAGAAAGTCATGATCACCAAAGCCACCCTGCAAGAACACTGACAAATAACATAGACAGATAAAAATGACAATTCCGAGAACAACAACACAAAGAAACCACCAGCATGGTATTGGTAAACAAAACAGACCTGAGGATCAGTGAAATGCAACAGAAGATGGAGAAGCAACCCCAAACACACTCAGCTACCTTATCTTTGACAAAGGAGCCAAACATATTTACTGGAAGAAACATAGTCTCTTTAATAAGTGGTGCTGTAAAAACCGGTTTTCCATGTGCTAAACACTCAAATTAGAGTCATGCCTCTCATCATGAGCTAACCTAAAGTCAGAATGAATGAAAGATCTAAATATTAAAACAGGAACACTAAATCTACTGGTAGAGAAAGTAAGTACAAATTTTGGAGATATAGGCATAGGCAGAGAATTTATGAACAAAAGCAAACTGCATGGAAAATACTTCAAATGGTCAACAACTGGGATCTCATCTTCTTAAAATATTTGTATGTTAAAATAAATCATGAACAGAGAGAAAGATGTTATAGTGTCTAAAAGCTAGGCAACTGACCCTCAGATAAAAGACTTCTATCTGGAACATATAAAGAAGTAAAAAAAAAAGTCCCTAAATTCAAAGACCCAAACCAGAAATTGGCCTGTAAGATAAACACACACTTCTTGGGTGAAGAAATACAAATGGCAAATACCTATATGAAGTTCATAATTATTGGTCATCTGAGAAATGCAAATTAAAACAACACTAAGATTCTCTCTTAATCCAGATAAAATGACTATCATCAAATAATCAACCAATAACAAATGCTGGAGAGTCTGTGAAGAAAAGGATATTCTTTTCTGCTGTTGGTGGGAGTACAGATGGGGCAACCACTGTGGAAATCAGTGTGGAGGTTCTTAAAAAATCTAGGATTTTAGGTCCCGTTCCACCAGCTTTCTTCTTTTTGAGTATTTTCTTTTTGGTATTTAGGGAAGGGTTTACAGTGTGTTCAGGGTCTCACTACTAGATCAGACTTGTAGTGATCCACCTATTACAGCCTCCCAAGAGCTGGGATTACAGGCACATGCCACCACACCCAGTCTCAATTGCCCTCTCAGCATGCCCCCCATGGAGGATGCAGCAGCAGATTGAACTCCAGGCCCCTGCATCTGTCTAAGCACGCACTTTAATCCACTGAGCTTTTTGTCCGACCCTTTTTTAGTATTTTCTGAGAAGTATTGAAAACATTATACCACGGTGATATATGTGTATCCATGTTTATAACAGTACAATTTGTAATAGCTAACTTTTATTTATTTATTTATTTATTTATTTATTTATTTATTTATTTTTGTGGCTGGCTCAGCCCACCCAAGAGGTGGGGCTAGCGCTGCATGTGGTGCCAGGGATTGAACCGTGGTCCCTACGTGCTTTGCCTAAATTTGTCTAAGCAGGTGCTTTATACTGAGGAGCTATCTCACCAGCCCTGTAATAGCTAAGTTTTAGAAATAATCCAAATACCCATCAGTTAAGGGATAGATAATAAAGACATGGTATTTTTGTACAATGGAGCACCACTCAGCTGTAAATAAGTTGAAACTCAAGGTTTTCATAGGTAAATGGATGCAACTAGAGACCGTAATTGTAAGTGAAATAAATCAGAGTTGTGTGTGTACATACCATATTTTCCCTAGTGTGATAAACTGAAAGAGTAAACAAGATCCAAAATATACTATAGTTATTGTGCAAATGAAAGAAACTGCTCATGAGGGAAAGGAAAAAAGAAGGAAGGGATATATAAGATAATTATACTACTAATTTCTATTTGTTCACTGAACAGAATGGGGTATGCTTACATGGTTTGATCAGTTTTGCATAATTATGTCTTGTAATCTGAGCAACTGCTTTGACGATAATACACAATATGCTAACCATTGTTAGTTTTCTACTATCTTCTTTGAAATTTTTTATTGTCGTTTTGTTTTTGTCTTTATAAAAATAAAAACTGAGATAATAAATGAAATTTTCCTCTTACCTTGTCTTTTGTGTATATATTCTCAATAATTATATTTTTTCCTGTTTTGCACAAAAATAAGATATTTAATGAATCACATAAGAGTTTGCTTTCCCAACATGGATTATTTGCAGTTTTAAAGCATATCTCTTATTGAATAAAATGACTAAAATGTTGATGATAGACTATTACTAAGAGAAGCAGACTGGCAGGAGATATATTTTTAAGCAGGTTGACTGTTTGAGTCCACTAAATCTCTATAGAATGAGGA
The DNA here is from genome assembly GCF_000260255.1 of Octodon degus. Lineage (NCBI taxonomy): Eukaryota > Metazoa > Chordata > Mammalia > Rodentia > Octodontidae > Octodon > Octodon degus. Next base: position 1,580,928 of record NW_004524785.1, on the reverse strand, counting down.
CATTTAGTTTACCCAGGGTCTCTGTTATCACAGAAAAAAAGAACACCATAAAAATTGCATTAAATAATACTTCTCATGTGCTCAACATTCTTGATTGTAAGAAACCAAAAATCATTATTATTTGATGTAATTTAATTAACAGTACCTACCACCTTAGAGGCCCAGAGCTTCTCTACAAAGAATATGAATGCAATTATTAACTTAAGTCACAGCCAATAAATATTCTCCTCAGAAAAGAAAATGAAAAGAATTATCTGGTTCAGACTCCCAAGTCAATTATATACCTCGGGTGTGTCAGAAACATTCAGTTAAACTTACCTGAGCTGAAATGATGAATAGACTGTATAGCAGATGATAGTAATTTATTGATCCCCCATTCATCCCTCCTACATTTATCAAGCCACTTCTCTGTGGCGAGCACTGAGTGCTATCTTCCGAACACAAGAAGGAATCCAATGCATCTTCTGCTCTTTCCTCATTGTCTTAGTTACTCTTCTTTTGTTGCTGGGACAAATACCAGGCACTGAAAATGAAGGAAGGAAAGGTTGATTGAGCCCACAGTTACTGGAGGTTTCAGTCCATATTCAGCTGGCTCCAAGGCAGAGTGGTGCAAGGCAGAGAACAACCTTTCATGGTGGCAGCAAAGAGCAAGAGAGCAAAAGGGAGGAGTAGCAGCAGCTCAAGCAGCCAGCTTCTCTCCCCCTCCTTACACTGTAATATAAATTACCTACAATACAGGGCAGGTGCAGCATCCACACCCAAAGCAATCAATCATAAACTCCAGAAGCCACCCCATGACTGTAGGAGGTTTTGGGGGGAACCTATACACAAACCATAACACTCATTAACAGAGAACAAGGCATAGGCCCAACTGAATACAATCCACAGGAATTGGAATGTGGAAAAATATACCAGTTTTGATCTGCAAAAGTGGAGAAAGTATTTTTTAATAGATGGTGCTTCATCTAGATTTTGGAATAAAGATATTTCAACAAAATAGTTCAACTCTTTTTCACTGAATATGCACCATATATAAAAACTGTCTTGTGTTTGAAATAGCAGTTTGAAAGAGTGTAATTATGTCGTAGTTCTATTTTCTGCATGTGAGTTCTAATAAAAGTTGTTTAATCTCTCACTGAGTTTCTTCAATGTGCATCAAGTAAGCTTGATTTTTTGAGTAAATATTAAGTGATATAATGTACATAAAGCTAATCATCAGTATCACAGAGTTATCATCATGACACTATTTCAGTGAGCTCTCTTCTGTGCTTTTTCCATTTCTTCCTATTTTTGGCTGTCATTTTCAACTTCTTGAAGCAAAATTCTAACCAGTAAAATCTAAGCAAAATCTTGAGAGCTTTTCAGCACTCCTGAGAAATTGTAAAATATTCTTTCATATTGTATTTAAACCCTCCTATGAGGTGTACTATTTAATCTCTGAGTAAACCAGATTGTAGAATGTTGCTAAATTGTGCAGAGCTTTGTGGTTGTGTTTATTTACTCATTACTGAGGGAGAGGTTTTGCTATTCCTTGGATTACTATTCCTATTTTAGGGTTCTAAACAATTGAAGTTCAGCTGTAACATCACCTGCTTTGCTAAGCCCAGTCTGCTTCTCTCAACTCCTCATATCTCTCTGAATACAGCGCTGATCATAGTAGACAGCACAAGAATATTGCTGCCTTTTGTACTTTGTTGATTTAAACGTAAGCATTTTTAATGCAGTTGTCAGAATTTGTCAAAATGTGAGAGTGATCAAGTATAATCTCTCAACACTCATTTTTACTTTTTTTATTTTTACAGAGTACAAAAACAGTAAAAAAAAAACTAGAAATGATACAGAAATCCTCTAAATGAAATGATAGGAATTCTACAATGTTTGTTATACTGTATATTATTGTCTTCAAATTAGTAGTTCAAATTACCAAATATAGGCTTATAAGACTGGTCAAAAATTATAAAAAGTTAAAAAAGAGAAAAAAAATGTAAGCATTAACTGTTCTATTAACTTTCAATAGACTACCAGATATCAACAATACAATTATCCAATATCTATCCATCTATCTATATCTATATCTATATCTATATCTATATCTATATCTATATCTATATCTATATCTATATCTATATCTATATCTATATCTATATTAGATTCTTTCTCTTTCCCTCATCACAGTTTTTCTCCCTTGGAATAACTTCTTTCCCTTTCACAGCATCCACTGTACTCTTCAGATCCTATCTACTCTTTTTTAGGGTTTTCCTCCCACTAGGGAGACAATATGATGTTTACACATGTGAGGCTGATTTGTTTCACTTATGAGTATGGTTTCTAGTTGCATCCATTTACCGAAAAATGTCTTGAATTTATCTTTTTTTTATAGCTTAGTAATATTTCATTGTGTAAAAGTACTACATCTTTTAGTATCCATTCCTCAGTTGATGGGCATTTGGGTTGCTTCCATAATTTAGCTAGCCAAATGGTACTGCTATAAAACATAGATGCACACATATCGCTGTGGTGTGATGTTTTTGTTCTTTTGGAAAAATATGCAGGAGAAGAGCTGGGTCAAATGTGACCTCTCATCCTAGTATTTTGAGGACTCTCCACACTGATTTCCATATTGATTGTACCAGCCTGCACTCTCACCAACAGTAGAAAAGCCTTCCTTTTTCCCACAGCCCCTTCAACATTTGTTGTTGGTTGACTTCTTGAAGCTATCCATTCTTGCTATGGTGAGATGAAACTCAGTGTTGTTTTAATTTTAATTTTTTGAATGACCAAAGATGTAGAACATTTTTTTCATACATTTCTTTGTCATTTGTATTTCTTCATCTGGGAAGTGTATATCCATCTTAGATGGCCATTTTTTAATTGGGTCTTTGAATGTCACGGGCTTGATTTTTTTTAAAAAAAATTCTTTTATGTTCTGGATAGACTTCCTTTGTCTGAGGGACAGTCAGCTAAAAGTTTTTCCCAATTCATGGGTTTTCTTTTCACTCTGTTAGTTATTTCTTTTCTTTTCTTTTCTTTTCTTTTCTTTTCTTTTCTTTTCTTTTCTTTTCTTTTCTTTTCTTGTGCAGGAACTTTTCAAAAAGATCAGATCCCTTGGTGATTCTTTGAAGGATATTCCACACAGTTTAGATTTGTTCATAAACTCTCTACCTACCTCTATGTCCTTAATATTTCTACTTTCTCATCCAGAATATTTAGTGTTTCAGTTTTAATATTTAAATCTTTTACCCATTTTGACTGTATCTTAGTTCATGGTGATAGGCAAGCATCTAATTTTAGCCTTTGGCATGTGAAAAAAAATTTCCTGTACCATTTCTTAAAGGAGCTTTCTTCCAGAGAACGTTTGTCCCCTTTGTCAAAGGCAAGGTAGCTGAGTGTGTTTGTAGTTGTGTTTGCCTCTTCTCATCTGTTTCCTTAATTCTCAGGTCTGTTTTTTTTTTTTTTCCAGAATGATGCTGATTTCCTCATAGTTACATTGTAGAATAATTTGAAGTTTGGGATTTTGATGCCTTCTGCCTTTCCTTTGTTGCTCAGGATTGCTTTTGCTATTCTAGGTCTCTCCTGATTCCAGATGAATCTTAGAATTTCTACCAGATCTCTGAGATATACTAATGGTATTTTAATGAAGATTGCATTGAATCTGTATAAAAATTTTGGGAATATGCCATTTTCACAATGTTGTTTCTTCCTCTTCATGAACAAAGAATAGCTTTCCATTTTCTCAAATCTTCTTTGATCTCTTTTTGTCAGAATGCTGTACATTTCACTGTGTAGATGTTTTTCTTCCTCTGTTAAACTGCTTTCTTGTATTTCATTTTTTATTTAGTTGTACTTCATTTTTTTAGATGTTATTGTCCAAAGCTATCATTTTCCTGATTGTTCTCCTGGCATTGTTTATTGTTTGTGTACAGAAATACCACTGATTTTTGAATGTTCTTTTAGCATTTGTATTAGTTACTTTCTCATCTCTGTGACAAAGAAGTGAAAAAAAGTGAAATATACAATTTATTAATAAAATATTTATTTTGGATCCAAGTGTCAGAAGGGTTCAGGCATAGTCATGTCAGTCTCAGGCAGAAATGGCGTACAGAGGGATGGTGTAGGAAAGCTTCCCAATTTCTGGAGACTAGGAAGCAAAGAGAAGTAATGGAGCTGCCAGGACAAGACTAAGCCCTCACAGGCATGGCCCTAAGATGTGCCCTCTGCACTCCCACCCTACGTCCTAACAGGATATTCAGCTATGGACTCATTAGTGGACTGCTGTTCTGCACAGTGTCCAGTGAGATCCAGTCAGCATCCAAAAGTGCCATCTCTGAGCACATGATAATTTGTGGGACACTTAGCCTTAAACCACAGACTTTAATAAATATGTAAATATGTCCTTTCTTGCCAACTGATCCATACAATTTCCTAACATATTATGAACTTTTATACCTTTCCTAACACAGGCTTTGTAGAAGAAATGCCCTTCTAAACTACTGTAAATTTTTAGATCTCTTATAAGGTCAACCTTGGGGGCAAATCTTCTATATTGGTACAGCAGGAATTAATGCATTTGGACTTTAAATAAATACCTTAAAATTTTGTGCATATGCTAATATAACAGTAAAGAAATATCTAGTAGGAGAAATATCTGTTCCTACCTTGCCTAAAAGAGCCTGTGGTGGCTCGTGCTTGTGACCGTACTACCCTGGGAGGCTGAGGCATGAGGATTGCATCCTCCCAGCATAGGCAGCTTAGCAATTTAATAAGATGTGTCTCAAAAATAAACAAACAAGCACACACACACACAAATAAATATCTAAAAAGTGTGAACATGTAGTTCAGGGAGGAAGTCCTGACTTGAACACCTCTTACATGATTTCTGTAAAACATAGACCGATTTCTGCCTAACATTAAGTGCTTAACTTAGATTACAGTGCAGAACACTGAAGAGGGATTGATACATATTTACTGAATGGCTTATGGAACACAGACTGCCCCAGGGACGGAGTGGTGACTGTAGCCATGGTACTGCCTTTACTGCATTCCTGGAGTGGCTCACTGAGAATCTTAGCGTTATGAGCTTCTATTAGGATTTTTAAATACGTTTCTCTCTTACTCTGAACTTTAAAAATGAGAGACACAGGGGAGCCACATGGTCGTGCCCCCCACCTCCCCTTGGGGTAAGCCTGACTACTTCTCCAAGGCAGTGTACACTGGAAGACACTTCAGTACTGTAGCAGATCCCTGAGTGTTGGCTCAATGCCCAGCTTTCAGTTCCTTCTCCCAGGTTCAGTTGTTGCCTTTGTTAAGAGCTCAGTGGTAATGTTTCTGGCACCAGTCCTGGCATAGTTTGATTTCTCAGTAAAAAATGAGATTGATTCCTCTTTTCTCTCCTTCCCCTCAATCAGTTTAGCTCCACTTAATTTAACATATAATTAAAGAAGTAATCTCCCGCTCAAATATTGAGTCACATCTGTTGATGCTATAGCTCGGAATCTTCTCTGTAAGTTCCCTCGCGCTGTGCTCTGTGTACACTTAGTGTCTCCTTCTCAAAGGCAGTGGCTAGACTGGCTTTGGTCTGCCCAATAGTGGTATGAAAGCCATGAGATTTACTCGATGTGTTCTCTTTCTTAGATAAAGTTTAAATAAACAAATTCCTTGGGTGGTTTTCCTAAAGCTGTGTGATGCTCTTTACCATTTTCTAATCAGCTAACATGTTTGAATGTCTCTATTTAGAATTTCAGCAGTCACATTACTGCTGCCTTGAGAGTTTTTTTTTTTTTTTTTTTTTGTTTTTGTTTTTTTTTTTTTTTTCCTATTTTACACCCTGTGTTGGAAGAGGAATAGCAATAATGAAGCAACTAACGACTGTGGAGTGATAGGAATTGTAATATCAGTGAGACGGCTTATAAGTGACCAACTGCAAGTCTAAATCAAAACATGTTCTGAAATGTTTGATTGAACTCCCAACAGAGAATAAAGTTCAAGTTATTTTATTTTTCCATACAGGGACTTTCCCATTAATGATGGTATGAACACTGAGTTAGATAATTTCTTGTTGAAGAGTGACATACAATCTAATGTTTAGTTTTCCTTCAACTTCCTTCTGTACTTTCAGGAAAAATTGAGGCTCTGGCTGTCCATTTGTGTCATGATCTGCAGGTATTAGAAGGAATGAAGAACTCAGCGTGGCATAGAGCTGCCCTCCCATCATTAAGGGCCTTTGCCTAGAATCCTTGTGAGTAGTCAATATTAGACTACTGAGGCCAATTGAAGTGTTAAAACCCACTTTTCTCCTTTCTTGATAATCTTTGTTCTTCCTATCCAATAAGTAAACAGTCTGAACATTTTAGATGCAGAAAATGATCTTAAGGAAAAAAATTGAAAAGTCTTTTTCTTCTCTCTCCTCCCTTGTAGGTTTTGGCTTATAAGAGTATGACATAAAGGCTTTTAATTATGAGAAAGAGTGAAGGTTGGGGTAATCTTAGTATCCTTTTCAATTTAATTTTAATGCTCTTTTAACTGATGTAGCTAATGGATACCAGAATAGACATATTGGAAGACCAGAAGTAGTTGAAATTTGAGGGGAAATGTGTTATTCACAGGATGGTTTTCCTGATAACCCTGAAAGCATTTGAAAATTGACTGCCCAAGAAAATAAAATAGGTGCTCTCATGATAAGGAGGGAGTTGAAATTAGTTACATGCAAAATACTGAAGAATTTTGATCCTGTAACAGGTGGTTCTTGGTTCTCCCTTTTTAGTTTTCAATTTGATCTGAGCTGGTCCTGTGCCATCCCTGGGCCAGCTCCTGTGGGTGCTAATCTCTCGGAAGGTACACACTTTCGAGTAAAACAGATCACTAGCTAATTCTGTGCTGTCCTGGGAGGAAAGACCCAAACATCTTCCAAAACAGTATATACTGGTTATGAAATCTCACTGTGAATTTGGATTCTTTCAGTTTCCTGTTAAAAAACTAATCACACTTTTAAGATACAGTGATAAGAAGGATGCAAATAATGAAGCTTATGTACTAGTTACTAAGGGAAGTCAAATTAATAATAGCTTTTAAAATGTCAGCTTTATTGAAATATATTCCACATATGATTAAATGTATACTTTTAGCATACGATCCAGTAGGCTTGTCATATCTGTGAAGTTATTAAACCAGCACTACTATTCAATTTCAGAATATTTTCATCACTGTCAAAAGAAATGTACACCCATTAGCAGTCACTCCCCATTACCTCAGCCCCGAGCGAATATGAATCTAATTCTGTCTCTATGCATTTGTCCATTCTGGGAGATTTCACATAAATAGATTCATAGAGTATCTGGCTTTTTTTATATCTTTCTTTTTTCAGTTGACATAATATTTTCAATGTTTGTCAAGCTGTAGTATGTGTGGTACCTTTCCCTTCTATGGCTGAATAATAGACATCTTATGGATGTACCACAACTTCTTATTTATTCATATTGGCAAGCATTTGAATATATTCCCACTTCTCAGGTTTATGAGCAGCACTGCTATAAACATCTGTGTGCAAGTTTTTGTGTAAACATATGTTTTAAATTCTCCTGGATATGTACCTGGGAGTGGAATTACAGGCCATATCATTACTTTGTCTTTAAATGTGACGGACTTTCCAAACTCTTTTCCAAAATGTTTGCATCATTTTGCATAAATAATGCCCTTATAACTGTACTGAAGTATAAATACAAACAAAGTTGCATATATTTAAAATTTATAATTTACACATTTGCACTTTCCCATTAGTTGCAAAGATGACAGCAAAAGGAAACAACTAAGCTTGTGCCAACAGATGAATGGATAAAGAAACTGTGGTCAATATCTACATACATAATGAAATATTATTCAGTGTTAGGAAAGACATATATTCTCCCTTCTGTCATAGTGTTGATCACCCTGAAAGACATTATGGTAAGGGAAATAAGCATGACACAAAAGACAAGTAACACTTGGTCACCCAGGAAATCTAAAGACATTGTAGTCATAGAAACAGAGAGCACGGGGTGTGGTGCGGGAGTCAGGAAGCAGGTAGGGAAGTTTTAACTTTTTAATTCTCTTTTTACAAAATTTTGCTGATTTTTTATTCATTTTGATGAAAAAAAGATAAAATAGCAGTGAAACAGTTTCAAAACTGGTTAGGTTAGCAGGGTAGTTACAATAATTAATACATTGCATATTGTTATCTTTGTAGTAGTTTTTCAGAGGACAAGATGCAGGCACAATATTTTGTCTATACAATATTAATACAAACTTTTCTTCTTGAGAAACAAAGAGAAAGTACTCTATAGCTATCCTAATAATCTTGTGCATACATATATTTTTTTTCTTTTTCTTCTTTATTTTATTTTATTGAGAAACAAATATCAATGAGACAGTTTCAAAACTGATTAATAGAACAATTTCAATAATTAATACATTGTACATTGTTTTCTTCTTAGTGGTTATCCACAGTACAAGATGCAGACAGAATATCCTGTCCAAACACTATTAGTACAAATCTTTCTTCTCATTGAATTAAGTGAAAGTAGCTGCATATCTATCCTAACTATTCATACAGATACAAAATGGTCCTGCTTTGTATCCCCTTTTTTGTTTAATCCTGCAGAAATGGGTATTCCATTGTCATCTAAATACTATAGGTGCTTGAATTCAGCAAAACAATCCAACACAGTCCAGCAGTCCACCATAGTAGTGGGTTATCCACAGAAGTTGTTGACAAGAGCCTTTCACAGCTCAGCATATTAATATGGCTTTACTTTATATACATCGTTTTTATACTTTTCTGCTCGATGATTAAGACCAAGATAAAGCATGACCTGTGTAACAAGAAATGTAACTTTTGTATCTAATAAGGTCAGCCAAGTACCCTCAGGATTTATCCTGTAACCCTGTACTGCACTTTGTAGATCCTTTGTCAGTGTCAGCCATGTGGATGAGTCATGGCCATTGCTTCACCAATTTGCTCTCTGTGAAAGCCTGAGAGAATGTTTTCTCTCCAGATGACTCTCCTTAGGCACGTTCTACATCATCAATCACATTGCTCTGTGGCCCCATAATCTCCTTGATCAGAAAATTTGGGACACAACTGAGTTAATGATATTACAGTATAGGTTTCCTATGTCCTCAGTCTTCACTGACCTTGAAAGGCTAGGGCCAAAATGTTGGCTTTCCTTGCATTCCTTCTATTTTTCTAATTTTTGTTCTACAAACTTAGGTTGTTAATGCTCCAGAAGAGAAGCTTACTGTTGCCTAAGATGTTTGATATTCAGACAGATAGTAAAGTTAAACCCAACTGCATAAGATGTAAATTTTTAATTCTCAATGTAGATGAGAATTAAATTCATTTTGTCTTGGAAAGGAATTTATTTTGTCATCTCCACAGCCATCCTTTTAAAAGATCTGTCACAGTTTGAGTATCGAAATGGATATTCTCACTATCTCTCTTCTACTCTGGCCAACTCTCTGCATAAACATTTACAAGCAGTCAGATTATGAATAGAAAAGGCCTGTACTAGGGTGTGAGACAATGCCTTTGGCTGTTGCATGCCACTGTGCCTTGATATATTACTCACCACATCCTTCCTGCATGGGAAGTCACTGTTCCTTTCATCACATTAACTTCATTGCAACAAAGCATAGATCTACTTTGTACTGTGCACCGTGTTACTCCTGGTGATAGAATAAATTTGCCATAAAGCCATCACTTCTAGCTTCATAGTTCTCTACAAGCAACCAATAAATACTTCAATAGATACAAAGTACATCTCTTCAAAGGTAGAATGTGTCCCTCAGGTTATCTTACCTTTGTTGCTATCATTACTGGGGGCTTAAAAATTCTTTCTCGTGTGTGACTATTCAATTCTTTGTGGAGTTTAATGCCTTTGACCTTTACTCATGGAATGCTTATAATGCCATCCAGTAATGACAGCCAGAGGTGTATCCAGACATTGCTACATTACCTTCAGTGGAGAATTACTAATCTAGTAGTTAGGGCATAGATTTAGGTAGGAGTCATACTTCAGGCCTTGAGGGAGGTAACTTAACCTTTCTATTCTTATTTCTTAAAAGTGAATATCTGGGGGTTGGGGAGAGAGTTCAGCAGTCTAAACAACTGGCAAGTGCCAGGATTCGAGTTCTATCCCCAGGACCACATGCTATGCTGGCCCCACACCATTCCGAGCCCCTAAACTGGGCATAGTGGTGCACACCTGTAATTCTAGCTCTGGGGAGGCTCAAACAGGAGGATCACTATGATTCTTAGCTGTGTAGTGAGACATTATACCAAATAAATATGTAAATGTTTTTTTAAAAAATGAAAACTCATATAGTATTGTAAGAATTAAATGAGACAATACATGTAGAACCAGCTAGCAAAGTCCCTACAATATATATGAACTTGTGTATCATATAGCCAGTGCTATGAAGTATCTTCCAAGTCTTAGGTACCTGTACAGTGTTGTTGAAGAATGACAGAGAAAACTAAACAGGTTCTGGCTCTGGCAGAATCTACTGTCCAGCCATACCTAAAAGCCACATCTTTTTTTCTGTAATCACTGTATCTTTCAAATTGGGTGTGTTATATCTTGTACCCACAGCTAGATTTTAAACTTTTCTTTAAACCAGTAATGTTCATTTGACATTCACATTCATACTTTTATCTTGGACAAGGCTGAGCATGGTGGCACACACTTATAATCCCAGCACTTAAAAGGTTGAGGCAGGAGGATCACCATGAGTTCAACGGCCAGCCTATTAGTGATAGATACTGAAAATCTTTTCAGGCATTTAATTGCCATTTGGACTTCATTTTAGTTGGCTGTTTTTTTGTTTGTTTGTTTTTGTTTTTGTTTTGTTTTGTTTTTCTATGCAGCTCAGACTCTTAGTGTTCCTCCTGTTTTCAGCCTCCCCAGTGCTGGGATTGCAAGCATGCACCACCACACCCAGTCTCTGTGGATGGCTCAGCATGCCTAGGGGCAGGGCTGGTGGCACATGTGGAGCCAAGGATCAAACCCTGGTCCCTGCACTTGCTTAAGCAAGATGTTAGTCTGCTGAGCTATCTTGCCGGCCTGTTGGCTGTTTTTTTATTGAGTCTTATTTTGAAGGGCCTAATCTTTGATTTCTTTTAATTTACTTCTTTAAATTTATTTATTTGGTACAATGACCCTCCTTTTTCAGTCTCTTCAGTAGCGGGATTACAGGCCTGCACCATCATCCCCAGTTCTGGTGGCTGGCATGCTTGTCCTGTGCTTCTGAGGCCAGGACCGCATGCTTGCCAGGCAGGCAAGTAGGCTTCCAAGCTATCTCTCCAGCTCTTGATTTCTTTATATATTCTCGATATTTGTCCTCTGTCCAAAGAGCAGACAGTAGGGTTTTTTTTTCACTTTACAGATAGTCTCTTCACCCTGTTAGTTCTTTCCTTTGATGTGCAGAAGCTTCTTAATTTGATGTAATTCCATTTATTGATTCTTGATATTATTTCTTTT
>NW_004524785.1:1565935-1567068 GCF_000260255.1 Octodon degus | reverse complement strand
CCTTTCTGTCTTTCTGCTTTCCAGGCCCTGGGATCATCCTTCTGCCTGTCCTGTATTTTCTCTTGTCTTTGGGGCTTTTGAGCACTTTCCTCAGTCTTGGATGCTTCAGCCTTGCTCAATTCTCTTCATTGTTGAGCTCACAGACCGCACTGAGTCCCACGTCTACTCCATAGCCCTGAGCACTTGACGTACCTGAATTACTTTGTTAGACTAATATCCATTGGTCCCACTAACATGTAAGCCATTTAGTGTGGTGGTTGGACCCACCATTTTCATTGTTTCTTTACTTGTTGGCAGAGTACCAAGCAGCTAATAGCCATGAGAAATGTGTTTAGACTGAATGACTGCTGACTGAGTGAATGAGTTTGCTTCTCCTTTTTCTCTAATGTTTAAAAAAGTACTGGGCTACTGATGAGTCTGACCCATGCTAGAAATCATGAGCACTTGTACAGCTGGTGCTGTGGAGCTGAACAGGAAGAGCTGCCCCTCAGCATAGGAGTATCAGTGAGATACAACTTCAAGAGGATGGGTAGTAGGCCCAGCCTACTGCAGAAGCAGGCCTGAAATTGTGTCAGAACATAGTGACCACCTTTTCTTATGTGCTTAGAAAATATGCTCTAGAGAATAACATTTACTACTTTGCCTATCTGACATGCATATTTTCCCCTAGTATTTGAACCTTTATCAGTTTCTATTTCCCCCTAAAGAGCAGTGATGTTTAATTTTTAATAATTAATTAATTAATTAATTAATTTGGTAAGTGTCTCACTATACAGCTCGGATTCATAGTGATCTTCCTGTGTCAGCCTTTCTTGTGCTGGATTACAGGGGTATGCCACAACGCCTGGTTTCAATGGCCAGTGTCCCCAGGGTTCTGGGGCTGGCAGGGCATATGATACATACTGGGGATGGAACCTGGGACCTTGCACTTGCCAGGCAGGTGCTTAGGCTGCCAAGCTGTCTTTCTACCCCCTAGTGATGTCTAATTTTTAAACAAGTCTTTTTTTTTCCATAATTTTATTGAGAAACAAATAGCAATGAGACAGTGTCAAACCAAATTGGTAGGACAGTTTCAATAATTAACACATTGCATACATTCTTCCTAGTAGTTAATTGCTGTACGAGATGCAGAC
>NW_004524785.1:1550636-1559665 GCF_000260255.1 Octodon degus | reverse complement strand
CAAAGCCAAACACGGAAACTCTACCATGAATATTTGTTTGTCATTTTGGAAAGCTAATTCTTTTTCCTGTGGTGAGGGCTGGAAAGTGAGACTGATGGTCAGCCTTGGGTAGGTAGAGTGAGGAAGGAGAAGAGGGATGAAGGGAAGGGAGCAAGGACAGCATGGAGCCCTTCATTTCCCTGATGGCCGGCTTGCTGTATTTTCTACCCCCTTTGTGGGGGCAGGAATCTGCAAGACGAAGATGTCTGTAAATGAATCTCTGTTAACTAACTTAATTGTGAAATCTGAAAAGGCAGGCTTTAGCCTCACAGATTAGAGACATCATGTGTGGATGGATTTTTTGCTGTTGTTTACAGCAACCTGGAATTAGACTTGTTGAGTTACTAACAATGCTTGTTTGTACAGCGTGCTCAATAATTAAACCAAAATGTCACCACTTCCACATGCCTTCCCAAACCATATTTCCTTATTGAAAGGTTCCTCTCATAGGAAGTAGCCTAGTTTCAGTCAAGTTCAGCTGTTGCCTTAGGAGAGCCAAACCAAACAAAGCAAAGCAAGACCAACTTGTCTTGTCAAATATTTTACTCCAACTTAAATGGAGGACAATTAAATGTATTTCCACATTGCCATGCAGAAGTGAGATGATTAAAATATTCTTAATGAATTTTCATTTTCCAATTGTTTGACTTAATGTAGCAATACATATTTATGATTTTAATTATTGTTTGGGCTTTGCAAAATGTCTGTTTTTAAAAGATCAGTGGGGTTTAGGAGAGAGTTGATATGTTGACTCTATTCTTTCTTCAGACGATTAGCAATTAGACACATCTGCTGGCTCAAGGAAAGAACTGAACAAATTTATTTAAACATATCATGGGCTTTGAATTGCTTCAATACTAAGGTCTCTGAGTTTGTTTTTAAGTCATCTTTAAACCCCACAGGGTTTGATGACATTGTAGGCATGGAGCATTGGAAACCAATTAATTTGTAAAATAAGGAAGAACCTTATCTGTTGCCACCTCTTTCTTGACCTTATTTCTATTGTGATAAGGTAAGGTTACTGCAGTAGGTTAACTTCATAATCTGCTGCGTTAACCGTGTTTTCCCAGTGACCTCATTTCAACTAGAACCGTCTCAGCAGTCTTTTAGCACAGAAAACCAGACTAGCTAAACCGAGTTCTTCTAGACAGTCATCTGCTGCTGCGCTGCCTCGACTGCGTTCTCTCTTTCCCTTTCTCTATGGCAGCAACTTCATGGTGTGAATATTCTACGCTTGTGGGATTTCTTGTCTTTCCCTTTCACTCCTCAGTCACCAGCAGTGAGCCTTTCACCCTTATTAGCAGAGATAGTATAGTCCACAATAACTTCAAATTGCTGAATTGAATAGGCAAATTTATCCTATTTACTTCCTTTATGGCGATCTCTTCCTTAGACCCTGGTGGCTTGGCTTTGGTGGAAAATGTTCTTCTCCTAGCTCAGAAAAAGATACTTATCTGACTCCACTTGCATGCTACCATACCTTGAAGCTTTTTCTGTTTCTGTCTTTTCACATTCTACATATATTACTTAAATTAGAAAACTCCTAGAGTGTGACTTTTTTTTGGGGGGGGAATGACTTTTTTTCAAAATTTTAATCAGACAAAAAACCTCACTAAAATGGATGCAGATTTCAAAATGATAGGAAGTAAACAATGGTTATCATATCAATATTGCATGTCATTAACTTCAAAGTAGTTGTTCATATTACCTGATATAGGCAAGCAAAACTGATCAAACAACATAAGCACTAATTGTTCCTTAGTATACTTTTCTTAGCTATCTTGTGCTATGTACAGATCTTTTTTTTCTCCTTCCTTCTTTTCTCCACTTCTGGTTCTTTCCTTTTGAGCAGTTTCCTTCCCTTTCACTATGGCACCTTTCGGATCTTATTTACTCTTTCAGTTTCATACCCTTTTTCTCTCCAGATTCTAGTTCCTATTGCTGAACAACTTTGTGTCTGTAGGCTCCATGGTTTTTTTTGAATTCAATATGTTTAGAATTAATTGAATTTCTTGCTCCTCTTTCCCCAGTCTGTTAACTTTTCTGTTTATGCTTTTCTAATGCTTGAGTGACACCTTCTGTCACATAGGCTTGTGGTTAGGATTAAATGGGTCATATGTGACACTGTTTAGTACAGGTCTGGCAAATATTTAGATCTTCATAAGTGTTTGCTGTTGTTACTGCTGTAATTAATCCCCACCACTTGCCCATTTGTCCAAGCCAGAATTTCAAACTGATCATCAGTCTTATCTCTTCTCCAAGTTCGTCTTTCTTTCTCATAACAAAACAGTGAAAAATTCTTGACTTTGCATTCTTGTTCAGGCTTTGCTTCTCAAAATACCCCCATCACAAGATTTGTTCTAGCAGGACTCAGATATGGAATTTGACATTTCTTGGTTATTGCAATACTCTCTGTCTCTGACTTTCTGTCTCTCTCTGTGTCTGATTTTTTTTTTTTTGCTCTCTCTCCCCTTTCCTTTTTTCTACAGTTCCCTGTGTCTAGAAGGATTTCACTTTTACTCCTCTACTTAATTCACCATTAACCATTTCACACTCATTCAAAATCACCCCCTTCGAGGAAATCTTACTAGCCGTTTAGCCCTTGTATGTCTGAGATCTCCTGTTCCCTGATTTAACAAAACATTCTAGGCCTTCTGCAGTGGACCATGTCTTACTCTTCTTTGTGTTCCTTTCTTCAGCTAAGTACCTGGAATGTATTAGGCAATATATAAATAAATATCGGTTAAAATCAATAAATATTTTAAAAAACTAATAGAAATTTGTAGTACAATCATGCTAGCTATCCTGTGTATATACACAATTTTCCCCCTTCCTTCTTTTCTTTTTTCCCTCATTCTAATTCTTCTTCCCTTTAGAGCAGTTTCTTCCCCATTTAGTATATCTATTGTACCTTTCAGATTTTATTTATGCTTTCAGGTTCTAGTAAACTGAGCAGCAATGTGCAATATAACAAGTATTTTTCAATTCTTATCATCTTGATTTTTTAAATTCTATTTCTAATGTTTTATGTATTTTTTCATTCTCTTTGAAATAAAAAAATAAGTTAAACATATTGATTAAAACAAACCAGTTGTTTAGCTTAGACACTGAGTGATAACAACCCCAGATCCTAATGTTGTATCTGAGCCTATGTTTCTGAAAGATACAAAACCATAATGCAGTCCCATGGTTTTTCTTATGTTACAGTTCGTGTATATTTAAATATTAAGCAGAAGGTTTTCATTCACTTTTCAATATTCCACATTTTAGTTTTGGTGATCAAGGCTTTAAAGTCCTAAACACATTCAACCAGATGAAAAGGTAAGGGAGCTCCTGAATTAGTTTAACTAGGTATGATCTCTTTATAATATCTTTTTGCTTTTAGTTTAGAAAAAGTATTTTGTAATTTTTCCCTAATTGCAAATATGATAAAGCTCATCATGCTAACATCAAACAGTATGGAATTTCACTGGATAAGGAAACAAATTTGGCCACAATTCTACCATCAAAAATAAATACTGTTAAAATGTGGTCTATGAGATAAAAAGATTGTGCAGTTTTTCTTTACTAAAATAAAGATAATTAAAATACTGTCTTAGTGTCCATTTTATTTTTCTTTTAGCAATATAAGAAGCTAATTTTTCCTCTTTTTTCTCTGTATTTAGTGCAGGATCTACATAGGGTCTCAGTACATAGATCAGACTCATAGTGATTCTCCTGTTTTCAGCCTCCCAAGTGCTGGGAGTACAGGCACATGCCACCATGACCAGTCTCAATTGCAGTCTCAGCGCACCGCATAGGTGGAGCCAGAATGGCATATGGGGGATCAAACCCCGGTCACTTGTTCTGTGTAAGCAGGTGCTTTAGTCCTCTGAGCTATCAGGCCAGCCCTGTAAGAAGTTAATTTTTCATCTTGATAAAGATTTGCCTCTTTGTATTCTGCTTGTTATTTTATTGTGTGACTATAATCCTTCATTACTGGCTATTAAAATTATTTCCAACATTATAATAAAGTGTGTACTATGCATGTTTATAATATTATGTTTTCAACATTATATTTGTGATTTGGTTCTGTGGTGGATTTACAACTGATAAGCAACTTCCTACATCCAGATAAATGAACTAGGGTGGTGCTGGGTGTGGGAGGCTCACCTGAAGTTGCTGCCAGCAGCATAAGAGACAGAACTGGAGGACAAGGAGAGGCTGTTAGGGAAGCTGTTTGGAGAAGCTGCTGGGAAGCCATTAGGGAGCTGTTTGTTCTCTTGGCCTATTCTGATGGGGCAATTTGCCTTGCTGGCTTTCCTGATGAAGCCAGCTATACCTACCAGAAGAGGAGCTTAGGACCTCATTGTTACTGAGAATGGCTATGGTATACTTTGGAAGCTGGGGTCCTCACTTTGAGCATCACTTCCTGGCTCCAGAGTGGGAGATGGTTCACTTCTTAGTTTCCTGGAGAAGCTTGTCATGTTGGCTTTCTTGATGGAAACTCGGCTTCCCTCATTGCTGGAGGAGCTCCGGACCTCACTGTTGCTGAGGATGGCTGTGGTACTTTTCAGGAGAGCTCAGTTCTTATTTTGATCATAGCTTCTGGGCTTCTGTTCAAATCCCTTAGCCTGCTAGCACATAGCTTTTGCCCTCCTGGTATAGACTTTCTAGATTCCACCACTGACTTTTGCGCCTTTCTGGTGCAGATCTCTGAAGCAGGCCTGCATGATAGATTATCATGGGCCCTGGGCCTCCAGATGTACTTGTGGGAGGCCCTCAGTCTTCAGCTAGCCTCATGCAGACCAAAGACTTCAGTGGAAGTCTTTGGTCTTTAGTGTGTAGATAGATTTCCTGTACTTTGTGTATTAAGTATAAAATAGTCTTATAAAATATATGTCCTGTATTGTATTGTTCCCTTGGAAAACCCCGAAGTATGACAGGTACACACAAAGATACATCTATTGTGTAACCATGGAGATGCATTTGGTAATTTTCTGTTTATATGAATATATCTCTTAGAGCACTGGCAATAAAGCACCTCAATGATTTCTGCATTTCAATGAAAATAATATGCTTTTATAGATTTCTGGTGCTAATTTTGTATCTCTATGGGATTGAAAATTCATACACCTTTATGCTCCTTCATTTTGTACTGGCGAAAGAGAACTAATACCATTCAGCTCCATCCTCCATGGTGAGCAGAGGAAAGCATACTTGAGTATATAGAACAGTCACACATAGCTTCATGTAGTTTAATACCCTTTGTTTTTTTTCGTTGCTCTTCCTTATGATTTTCTGTGGTGTTGTGAGCTCCTTGATTAGCTCTTCTTTTCATAAGCAGGTGTTGACCCATGTCCAATTTTCTTGTTGTTTGTCTGTGATGCATGGGTTTCTTCCTTCTTTCTTACAAGGCAATATTTTGTGCTTCCCAGGAACACTGGACAAATATATTTCTAAATCACATTTCAGAATGAGCTGTTGTTTCAAGGTGAACTTTAAAACTATGGGAAATATCTGGGGTGGAGGAAAAGATTAAATGGATGGGTTCAGTAAGGTGTCACTTCCATAGGGGGCATTTTCTTTGTAGAAGTCCTAGCAACCTAAATGAAATCAGTACATATTCTACTCATGCCCATAAATTTTCCACTGCATTTTTTTCTATATGAAATCAGGTCTCAAGTGCATAAACCAAGCAGTCCTAGTGACCTATATCCAGCACGAGGCAGGGACATGTATTTCAAGTTTTTAAAAAATGAATGCACTCCTGTAGTTAATTGAATATTTGCCGAGTTTTTTTTTTTATCAAGGCCAGAAGAACATTAGACAACGCAAACCATTTTGTCATTCATTAGTGTACCATGTTATAGGCCTCTTAAAATGAATTCAGCACCAAAAAATTGGCTCATGAGAATAGAAGAAGCTTGAGAAGATAGCCTGACTATACTGTATTTTGAAAAGTGGTTTTACCATTTTGGCTGAGTTGTTCTACAAAATCTTTACCCTTGATATAATTAGGCACAAGTATCATTATTACAACTCCACTTTTGTTATTGAAAAAATGCAACAAAGGAGATAAAGGGGTAGCATTTTATGCCTTGAATGGCTCAGGGCATGCAAAAAAAAAACAAAACAAAAACAAAAACAAAAACAAAAACAAAAAACAAAAAACAAACAAACAAAAAACCACTAGGTTCTGATCCAGAATCTACCACCCCATCATCCTACTTTCCAAGCTTCGTAAGTAACTTAAAACAGTAAATAACATAGATTTTCTTTCAATAATATATGAGTTTCTTGAATTAGTCAGTTTGGGAGTCTCAGATGAGTCTCTAAACTGGGACTAGCCCCATAGTGGCCAGGCATGACTGTCCCTCTTTTCAGAAAGGCATTCCTCAGCTAAAGAGACATCCATCATCAGTGAAAACAGATTTAAGATCAATCACGAATACATAGGACAGGTCTCCTTGGTGAACATCTGTAAATCTTATCAAGGCCTGCATAATAACTAGTATTTAAGCATAATCTCTGTATAAGTGAATTCACCTGAGAAGGACTTGCCTTCCAGCTTTCTCCACCTGAAGCTTTGACATTACTGAGTTCTCTTCTGTTAAAAAAGTATAATTTTCTATACTGAAAAATGTCATCAGGAGATGGCCAAGTGGCTCTCCTAAACTGAGAACTTTACAATGAGTATGGAGCTACTTCTTGCTATGAAGGCAGATAGAATAGGCAGTGTCACAGAATAGCTCAGTAATTTTCAAGACTGTAAGCCAACTCTTCTGGTCCCTTAGAGAAGGAATCTTCTAATTTCAGGGACAGATATTCATAAGGAAAGGCGGGTTTCACAAAATGGCATAGATTTTGTGTTCATTGTTTAATAACAGCAAATACTGCTCTGTTTATGCTCTGAATATTATCTCTTTTTTTCCACTTTGTTTTTATTTTTATTTTATTTTTTATCATTTTTAAGCATCTTTATTTTTTATCTTGTAAAAAACAAAAAAATTGTAAAATATATTAAAATTATATAAAATTTCACTGAACAAAATGATAGGAATTCAACAGTGCTTGTTATAATTCATATAATTTCAATGAATTTCAGAAAGGTATTGACAGAAATGTTAGAGCACAGACTTACAGATGGAAACTTTACAGTCAAAGGATGAATTCACAGGAGAAGGTATTGGAGAAATGGAGATTGAAGGATATTTTAGTCACTTCTTGAGATTTTCAGAGATTTACTCCACAAGCATAGTTTGTATATGAAGAGCTCACTAATAAGCATTTGTTGAATTTTTACCCATGAAATTGTTGGAGAGAATGATTAGAAAAGTAAGCTGCCCCAGAAATCCTGTTCTGCACGCTTCTCTTGGTTTCCATGTTGATCAAAGTTTGGGGTAGATTGTGGCAATATACAAGCCACATTTAACTCAGAACTACTCATAATTTACTTACAATCCCATCTATTTTCCCCAGATGATCCTGGACATTTCCTGCAACCTCAGAATCCCTCAGTAATGACAGGTGAAAATGAAAAGAAATGCCACTTGTACAGTGTTGACTTTGTGTCCCACTCCAGTGCTGAATTTGGATATTAAATCTGCAAGTTTTCTGGTGGAGATTTTGTGGTCTTCTATACAGTGTATTATGTCATTGGCAAATAATGATAATTTAACTTCTTTCTTTTCCATATTTATTCTTTTTATTTTTTTCTCTTGTCTAATTGCTCTGGCTAATGTTTCCAGAATTATATTAAATAGGAGTAGTGATAATGGACATCCTTTTTATTTTCCTGATTTTAGAGTGAAAAATTTCAGTTTTTGGCCATTTAATAGGATGTTAGCTGTTGGTTCATCAGAGATGGCTTTTATCAGGTTGAGGTAAAGACCATCTATTCCATGTAGGGTTTTTAATCATAAATGGGAAAAGAATTTGGACTTTGTAAAATGATGTTTCTGCATGTATTGAGATGGTCATGATTTTTGTCTTGGGTTCTGTTAATATGGTATATTACATTTATTGATTTGTGTATGTCGAACCATCCTTACATCCCTGGGATGAATCCTACTTGGTCATCATAATTTTCTTAGTAATTTGCAGCATGCCATTGCCAGCAACTTATTAAGGATTGTTGCAGTTATGTTCATTTGGGAGATTGGCCTATAGCATTCATTTCTGCTTACTCTCGTCTCTGGTTTTAGAATCAGGGTAATGCTTGCTTCCAGGGCTGATGTTGGAAGTAGTTTCCCTTTCAATTTAAAAAGTTTCAGAATTAGTGGCATTAGTCATTCTCTAAATTTCTTGTAGAATTTAACACCGAATCCATCAGGACTTGGACTTTCCTTTGTGGTAAATTTTTTTTTTTTTTTTGCGGAACCGGGGATTAATTCAAGCCCTTGTGCTTGCCAGGGAAGCGCTTATTCCACTGAGCCATCTCCCTGGCCCCTGTGGTAAAATTTTAATTACATTTCCAATTTCACTAGCTGATATCATGTTATTTAGAATTTCTATGCTTTCTTTATTTAGATTTGTCAATTTGATTGTGTCTAGGAATCTGTCCATTCCTTCTGTGTTTCTCAATTTACTACTCTATAGGTTGCCATCCTAGCTATTGATGATCTAGATTTCTGTGAGATTCACTGTAATTTCCCTGTTTTCATTCCTAATTGCTTGACTTTGTGTTTTTCCTTTTGCCTTCTTGATAAGATTAACTAATGGAAATAAAATAAATCAATTTTATTTATTATTTCAACAACTAACTTTTCATTTCATTGATTCCTTCAATTATTTCTTAGTCTCTATTGTATTAATTTCTGCTTTTATCTTAATTTCTTCCCCCATATGAACTGTGGGTTTGATTTGTTGTTCTTTTTCTAGAAGATTGAGGTTCAACATTAAGTTGTTTATTTGCACTCATAGTTTGTTTGTTTGTTTGTTTGTTTGTTTATTTATACTGGGGATTGAACTCAGGACCCTGTGCTTGCCAGGCAGGCACTTATTCTACT
>NW_004524785.1:1548006-1549596 GCF_000260255.1 Octodon degus | reverse complement strand
TCAGATTCCCTTTTTTGGATTGGGTCTTTGAATTTGGGGGCCTGATTTTTAAAAATTCTTTATATATTCTAGGTAGGATTCCATTTTCTGAAGGACAGTCCACTATAATTTTTTCCAATCTATGAGTTTGCTTTTTATTTTGTCGGTGATTTCTTTTGATGTACAGAAACTTTTCAAAAAGATAGGATCCCAATTATTGACTCTTTGAAGTATTTCCTGTGCAGTTTGATTTTTGTTTATGAACTCTCTACCTAGCCCTATGTCTTTAAAATTGTTACCTTCTTTGTCTTGTAGAAGATCTATGGTTCAGTTTTAATGTTTAAATCTTTGATCCATTTTGATTTTGGTTTTGTGCATAGTGATAGAAATGGGTCTCTTTTAAGCCTTCAGCATATGGAGAACCAGTTTGCCAGCATCATTTATTAAAGAGGCTGTCTTTCTTCCAGTGAACATTTTTGGCACCTTTGTCAAAAATAAGGTTACTGCGTGTGTTTGTAGTTGTGTCTGCATGTCATTCTGTTTTCTTGTTGTGTGAGTTCATTCCTATAAATTTCTCTCAGAGGGATGATGTCATTGAGTTGCATAAGGTTTGGTATGTTGTTTTGGCATTATCATTTAATTGTATATACTCTTTAATTCCAGTTTCAATTTCCTCTGTGATGCATTGGTTGTTCATAAGGGTGTTGTTTAATTTCCTTGTGTTACTGTAGTTTTGTGACCTCCTTTTATTTCTAGTATTTGTCAAACAGTATGAATGAGGTAATTTCCATTTCTCTATACTTGTTTGAATATATTTTGCCAGTTAATATATTGTTTATTTTTTTGAGAATATCCTATGTGCAGCTGAGAAGTTTGTGTTTTCTGAATCTATATGAATACATTCTCATGTATTCATTCTATATGAATACATTCTCATGTATTCATATAGAACACTTTGTGGACATTTACCAAATCTATTTGTTCACAGGCTTGGTCTAATTTTAATATTTCTTTGTTGGTTTTTTGTCTACTTGACATATCTATGTAATAGAGTAAGGTACTGAGGTCCCCCACTACAATTGTGTTAGTGCTTATTTATTTTTCCATGTCTGTAATATTTGTTTTATGTTGTAGGTCAACCTGTGTTTGATGCATAAATATTTATGATTTCTATCTTTTGGAGATTTCCCTTAAAATGTGTGCAAGTGACCTTTGTTTCTTCTGATCAGTTTTGGCTTAAAGTTTGCATTGTCTGCAAGTAGAGTAGTTGCCTCTGAGTTTTTTCTGGATTCCTCACATGGAGAAGTGTTTTCCATTCTTTGACCTTTAGTTTATGAGCTTTTTTTTCCTGCATTAGATGTGTTTCTTGAATGCAGCATATTGTTGTTTCTTGCTTCCTTATCGATTTTGTCAGTATGTTTTTTTTTGTGAGTTAAGACCACTTACATTTATGATTATAACTGATGTGTATTGACTTGTTTGTTTCATGCTGTTTTCCTGTTGTTTGTTCCCTGTCTTTCTACTCTGTTTATTTGCTTGCCATGCCTGGTGGCTTCTTTCTAGTCCTGTGCTTGTGGTCTTTCTTTTTTCTCTTTCTTTCTTTCTTTCTTT
>NW_004524785.1:1541546-1547906 GCF_000260255.1 Octodon degus | reverse complement strand
TCTTTCTTTCTTCTTCTTCTTCTTCTTCTTCTTCTTCTTCTTCTTCTTCTTCTTCTTCTTCTTCTTCTTCTTCTTCTTCTTCTTCTTCTTCTTCTTTCTTTTTCTTTTTTTCTTTTTTTGGCGGAATCAGGGATTGAACTCAGTCCCTTGCACTTGCCAGGGAAGCACTTATTCTACTGAGCCATCTCCTTGGCTCCTTGTGTTCTTTCTTACTTCCTCTAAAATATTTTTCAGAGCATTCTGTAGAGCTGGGTAGTGGTAATAAATTTCTTCAGTTCTCTTCCATGGAAGTATCTTATTCCTTCATCAATTTTTAAAGAAAGTTTTGTGTGTTATATCAATCAGTTTGGGTTGAAGATTGTTTATATTTAGGGCTTGAAATATCTCAGTTCAGGCTTTCCTGGAGTTGAGTGTGTTGAGAAGCCTGTTGTAATTCATATAGGTTTTCATTTATAGGTAATATGCTTCTTTTTTCTCTAGCTGCTTTTAATATTGTGTTCTTGTGCTGAAATTCTGGAAACTTGATTATTGTGTGCCTTGGTGTAGATTTGTTTTGGTTATAGTTATTTTGAATTGCATATGTTTTAGTTCTTTGCATGTAAATTTTTTATCCATGTTTGGGAACTTTTCTGTCATTTTTGTGAAGAGGTTTTAAGTGGTTATTTCACTGTCTCTAACTTTCATACTAATTCCAACAATATCGTATTATTCTTTGTTTTATTTTGTAGCTATTAGATTGATTTTGATCATTTCTCTCTATTTTTAAGATTTTCTTTTTCTGTTAACTAGTCATGTTGATGCATTCTAGATATGATATTCTGGTTTGCCTTCATTCAACCTGCTGTTTATATTTTCAGGGAAATTCTAATCCCCTTTATTTCTGTATGGATTTGATTCATAAATTCCATTTGTTTTCTATGCTTGCATTCATGATTTTCATCATTTACTGGGCTTCCCTATTACTTTATCTGTGACTGCTTCAATGTCTTTTATTTTGATGGTCATTTCTTTTTTGTACCTTAGAGATCATTTTTCTGTGACCTCTTCTATTTGATTTTTCACTTCTTCTGCTGTCATTTCAGAGAGTTCCATTTATGCCCTCTGATTTCCTCTATCTATCTGTGCTCTGGTCTTGTCCTGGGTGGGCTGGGCATTTGGGATTGCATTTTGCTCTTTGTCTTGCCATTTTCTACTTCATTATTTTCTGTGTTGATGCTTACAGACTTCTGATGTTAGATAGCCTTATCACTGTGTTGAGGCTTTCTTAGGAGGCATCTGTTCCTTTGCACAGGTCTTCTAGGTGTAGGTCGGTTCTTGGTCTTTATATCTATCCCAAGAACCTACATTCACAATATATTAAAACTGAGAAATAGCTATCTATTTGACGTAGGGCCAATACCTTTGGTACTGGTGATGGTTATAAACCCTAACAATCTCAGTGTTGTCATATTTTTTTTTATTTTTTATTTTTTTTTAAAGATTTTTTTTTAACATTTATTTAGTGTGTGTGTGTGTGTGTGTGTGTGTGTGTGTGTGTGTGTGTGTGTGGCCAGCTCAGCCCACCAGGGGGCGCGGCTGGCCGGCATGTGGTGCTGGAGGATTGAACCGCGGTCCCTGTGCTTTGCCAAGCTTGTTTCAAGTAGGTGCTTTAGACCACTGAGCCATCTCTCCAGCCCCTCAGTGTTGTCATATTGTCATGATTATAGTAATTCAGTTGGCAATAACAGTAGACATAAATATAGTCTGGCTACCAACACACTGTGGTTAGTATTAAACCTATATCTATGACTGTAGGAGAAAGTCTACAGAAATACAATATATCAGAAACTTGTATGAAATTATTTTCCACTTAGTAGACTGATTTTACCCATTGCAGTGAGAATATTTAGGAGGATGGGGGTAGAATGGAGTGATAAATTAAGTTAAATATAGTAGGAGTAATGTTGAAGGATGCAGAATGATCATCCAGGTTTTGAGTAATTGTAGGACACAGGAGAGAAGGATTGGAGGAGGCCTAGGAGTTTTGATGTAAAGCAGAAAGAGAAGAAGCAATGTTTACACAGATGAAAATATTATGAAATCAAGCAAGATAGTGCTGACCAAATAGCTCAACAGATTAAAGCACCTGCAAGCAGGTGTAAGGTCTGGGATTTCGACCCCCGGGCATGCCATGTTAGCCCCAACCCAGGGCGCTCTGAGATGGTAGTTGAGACCGGATGTTGTGGTGCAAGCCTCCTAGCTTTTGGAAGGCTGTAAACAGGAAGATCACTATGAGTCTGATCTAGTAGTGAGAACCTGAACATCCTGTAGATCCCTAAAATGCAAAAAAAAAAAAAAAAAAAAAAAAAAAGAAAAATCAAGCAAGATGGTTAACAAAAGAGAGGAATCAAATGAGTAGGATAAAATAAAAATAAAAGTTAGAAATCTGTATCATGAATGAGAAAGAAAAGAAGGAAGAAAGAAAAAGGAAAGAAAAAGCAAAGAAAGAACCAATAAACAAAAATATCCTCACATACTGAAAAACACTGACACACAGAAAGAAAAACAAAACTGGATGAAGCAGGATAGAGAGAAAATGAGAAAAGAAAAGGAAAACAAACAAAGTGAAAATAAAAAGCCCACGAATCCAGCTGAATACCAGGAGGAAACCAATGAGTGTGAGAAAACTGAAGGTAGTGAAATTCTTCTAGTGTCTGCAGTTCCTCCTCTGTAGGTTTCAAGTTGGATCCCAGAAACGTGTACTCTGGCCAAGATTGCAAATGGGGTTTTGCTAGTTTTGGTTCTTATCTTTGACAAGTGACGGGATTCATTTTCTGAGTCTAGAGTTCTCCCCAGTTGTTTAGAAAAGAAAAAAGAAATAAAAATAGAATAAAGAAAGAAGAATAAAAGGAAAGAAGAGAAAATACAAGAAAGGAGCAGGGAGTGACCCTTCCAGTCCACTTCCACTTCTCGCATCTTTGTCCCCAAGCACAACACCATTCTTCTAACTTACCACCTATCAGCTCATATTGTTACTGTTTCACAAGACATTTCCAAGTCTCTGGCTCAGTCTGTCCATTGTGCATGCCTTGCCAGGTTCTACTGTTATTCTGCATTTCCAAAGGTCTCTGAGCTCTGAATCCCACCAGTGAAGGGAGGGAGATGAAGAGAGGGAGGGCCTGACCTCAAATTCATAAGGACTTGTCTACATCATAGAAGTTCAGGGACTGGTGAGATGGCTCAGTGGTCTAAAGCACCTACTTAGAACAAGTTTAGCAAAGCACAGGGACTGCGGTTCAATCTCCTAGCACCACACACCAGCCAGCCCTGACCCCTGGTGGGTAGAGCTGGCCACACACACACACATACACACACACATAAATAAATAAATAAATAAAAATTTTAAAAAAAGAAGTTCTGTAAAACTTTTAGCATGATGCCTGATATCAAACATTGATAAAGGTGAAATATTGAAAGACAACAATAAATATACTTGTGTTATGCTAATGATATTATCATCATTCTAATTTAAATAAAATTTTCTTCGAAGTAGTGTTCAAATAATATCTGTGATTTTGGCTCTTATGTTTCTTAATGTTTGTGATGATTTTTGGAGGATATTGGCTTAAAAATATCCAGGGAATAAAATATGTGCACCCATGTTTATAGCAGCACAATTGGTCACAGACAAATCTTGGAAGCAACTAAAATGCCCATCACCTGAGGATTGTATGAAGAAGATGTGACATTTTTATACAATGGAGTATTACTCAGCTATAAAGAAAGACAAACTCAAAGCCTTCATAGGTAAGTGGATGCAACTAGAGGCTATACTAAGCGAGCTAAACCAGACATACATGTCTAAATATTGTAGTCTCCCTAGTTTAAGAACTTGAAAGAAGAAATAAAATCTGAAAGTTATAACAGATATAGTAAAACAGAAAGAAACAGAACTTAAGGATTAAACAACAAAGATGAGACAAAGGAGAAAAATAGGAAAGAAGGCAGGAGGAAATATACAAGTATATAAACAGGATGGCTGATGTGATTATACGAAAAATTTCCATCAGTTTTTTGAAAATAGCAGTTAATGTGTAGAATTAATGCTGATATCTGTGATCTAAGCAACTACATCAAGGACAGCAATGTGTAATACAAAAATCATGTCTGAATCCTTGTCATCTTGGTCTTCTAAATGTGTACCATTACTATGTCAAATAATTATTATTATACTTTTTTCAAAATACATTTTTAAAAAGACAAAAAGAAAAACAAGAGGGGAAGAACAAAAATTCAAAGTTTCTGAAAAATGCACAATAACATGCAATCATATGTCCAATCGTACATAACCGTATCTGTTAATCTGAGCAACACATTTGATGATAAAAATAGATAACATATCAACCATTTTTAATCAGTTATTTTTGCTCTGAAAATCTGTAACATATGTATTGTTGTATGTTACTCTGCTTCTGTCATAGTTTTTGATTTTTGTTCTTGCTTTTGCATTTTTCAAAATGAAGTAATAAAATTAAATGTAATAAAAAGATTTCCAGGCAAGTCCATTTTGGGGGTAATTTTTTATTAGTTTGTTTTTGGAGTTAAATAATGATTATATTTATCTTGGGGAGTTTGTTTACATGTGTAACACATCTTAATTCCTGTTTTAGACCCGTCTTCCCTCCAAGTCTTCTTTCCCTATCCATTTGCAGAACCTCTGCTTCCAGTTTTTTCTTTTGACTCTGCCTTTAAAATCTCTTTTTCCTCCCTCCCTCTGTCTTTGGTTCCCTTTTCCATTTGAACAAAGTCTCCCCGTTTCCTAATATTTAGTTTTTATTTTTCTCCTTATTTATACTTTGTTTTTCTCATATAAAAGGAACAATGTTATATTTAAACTTCTGTAGGAAGAAAAAAAAAATAAAGAAAAGAAACCAGAAACAAAAACAAAGAAGTGAATTGCTTTTGTTACATATGGAAGCATTATTATGATTTGAAAATGTAATTTTCAAGATGAGGAGGCAGAATTATAGTGAGAGCCTCACTCAGTTTCCCATGGAAGGAGGGATGACAGGGTCACTTGTGTGAGGGGACAAGGAAAGGAGGCAGCTTGATGATCTCAGCAATGTCCTCACTATTAGTCCCATCATGGCCCTAGAAGATACATGTGCTGCTTCTTGTCTCTAAGCCTGTCACAGGGAAACCACAAGTCAAAGGCAGGGGTGACCTTAGCAAACACCTTGTCAAACTCCCTTCTTTCCAGAGTGTGTGGTGAACTGCTGTTTAAACAGTGGAGAAAGGTGTAACAGCCGTGTAAGTACTGTTTCTATTTTGTGTGGGTTTAGCTAGTCTAGGTAGGTTAAAAGGAACTACCTTACAGAGGAGCTGTGAATCAATAAGAACATTAAGGTATTGTGGAATCAGGACAATTTCCTTCTCTACATTTTAGTTGCTTCAACTGCACTGAGTTAAGACAATTAAATTAGAGAATGTCCCTATTGGCACTAGTGAGACAATGATACAGATTAATAAATATGGAACTCATGTTCAGGCCCACATTACTCTAGTTGATACTGTCTTACATAAATATCTCACTTAAGTTTTGCAATAATTTACATATTATAGATGGAGTTATTGAAGGGTAAGAGGCAAAATAAATGATCAGAGTACACAGTTAAGAAGTGGTGAGATTTTGTATATGTTCTAAGGCTAAAACCTACATCCATAATTTCTATGAAATTGTGCCTTGTTCAAAATCACTCTAATCCATAAGGTGTCACTGGACAAGGGCTGAGGACATCTTTTTAAAAGGGCTGTGGGGACTTCAACTCAGCCAGGGAAGGTCCTTGACATCCTTTCAGAAAATCATTTCAGGATGCCCTGGGGTGAGATGTGTGGACTGATTTATTAGAGTTAGAAGATAAGACAAGAGAGGAAAGAGATGTCAGCTACAGGGAGGAAGAGGACAGAGTTCTGATGAAAAGGATCATACTGATCCATCAACAAAGGAAGAGACCATCGTTTGTGGATGTGTTGGGGTAAGTCATGTACGGTTGATTGTTGTCTCCATTCTGGCTTTGCAGGATGGCTTAAATAGCTTTATCACAAAATGGATATATATTCCTTGCTCATGGATAGGAAGAACCAACACTGAAAATGGCCATATTCCCCAAATTGTTTTACGTCCTTATTATTTAATACATTCTCCAAGAGATGATGTTTCCATTTAGGGAATTCCAGGTTGCTACAGGTTTGGAGAAATAACTAGTGATTTCCTAGTATCCACTGGTAGTCAAATGTCTCTGTAAATCTCTCTCTCTCTTTCTCTCTCTCTCTCTCTCTCTCTCTCTCTCTCTCTCTCTCTCTCTCTCTCTTTGTCTCTCT
>NW_004524785.1:1539799-1541336 GCF_000260255.1 Octodon degus | reverse complement strand
TCTCTATCTCTCTCTCTCTTGTGCGCACTGAGGATTGAACTCAGGACCCTGTGCTTGCCAGGGAAGTACTTATTCTACTGAACTATCTCCTTGGCCCCAAATCTCATGTATTGATGGCTGAGTCTTTAGGTAGAATGTTGTAAACTATGAAAATTTGGAGATAAATGGCCAGGAATAGCAAGGATTTTTTAAAAAATATTTTCATTCTTCCACTGAAAATATTTGACTCTTTTTTCAAAGATAAGCTGACTGAATATGTTTTTAGTTTTCCCTGAGTCTTCTAATCTGTTTAAGTGATCCTCAGGTCTATTTTTTCATGCTTATTTTATCACAGTAGCTTTGTAGTGTAATTTCAGGTCAGGGATTGTGATGCCTCCTAATTTTACTTTGACTCTCAGGACTGCTTTTAAAAGCCTAGATCTTTCTGGATCCAGATCAATTTTAGGAAAGTTTTCTCTAGGTCTGTGAAGTATACTAATGGTATTTTAATTGGTTTGTATTGAATGTGTATAACAATTTTGGAAGTATGGCCATTTTTACAGTGTTGGTTCTTCCTATTCATGAGCAAAGAATATATAGCCATTTTCTGAAATCCTTTTGATCTCTTTTCTCAGAGCACTGTAAAAATCTTTTATTACTTTTGGTAGATTGAGTCCTAAATATTTCTATTTATTTTGCATAGCATGGTTTCCTTAATGTCTCTCTCTCTGTGTTCATTGTTTATGTACTAAAATGCTATTGATTTTTGAGTGTTAACTCTGTATCCTGCTATATTACTGAATTTGTGTATTAAACCTACATGTCTCTTGGTGGAGTTTTCATTGTCTTCTATGTAGAGAATCTTGTCACTTGCAAATAGTGATAATTTCACTTGTTCCTTTCCAATCATTATTCCTTCTTTTTCTTACCTTGTCTAATTGTTCTGACAATATTTCCACAACTGTATTGAGCAGTGTTGGTGACAGTGGACATCTTTGTTTACTTCCTGATTTTAAAGTGAAGGCTTTCAGTTTTTGTCCATTTAGTATGATGCAGGCTGTTGGTTCTCAAATATGTTTTGTGTTTTTTTTTTTTTTAAATCAGGTTGAGCTTAAGATCTTCTATTCTGATTTTCTGTAGGGTTTTGATCATGAATGAATCTTGGAATTTGTCAAAAGATTTTTCTGTATCTATTAGATTACCATGTGGTTTTTGTCTTTGACGCTTGTGATGTGGTATATTACATTTTTGGATTTACATATAGTGATCCATTCTTGCATTCATGGGGTGAATCCCACTTGCTCATGATGCTTAATCTTCTTGATGATTTGCTGTATTCTGTTTGCTAGTGTTTTATTGAGGATTTTTGCAGCTATGTTCATCAGAGTTTGGCCTGTAGTTCTCTTTTTCAGTTCTCTCTCTCTCTCTCTCTCTCTCTCTCTCTCTCTCTCTCTCTCTCTATGATACTTGCCTCCTGGAATGAGGTTGGGAGAATTTCTTATCTTCCAATTTCATTGAAGAGTATGAGAAGAGTTGGCATTAAATCTTTTCTAAATTT
>NW_004524785.1:1537957-1539388 GCF_000260255.1 Octodon degus | reverse complement strand
CTCCTCCTTCTTTTTTTTGGTGATACCAGGAATCAAACTCAGGACCTTGTGCTTGCTGGGCAAGCATTTATTCCACTGTGCTATCTCCCCGGCAAAGTTCATATAGCTTCTTGAGTCATCTTTGACATGTTTATCTAGGAAACTCTCCATTTCTTCTGTGTTTTCCCTCCTGGGAGGATAAAGATTTTAGAGGTAGGTATTGATGATCTTTGGAATTTCTATAAGGTCTGTAGTGATTTTACCCTTGTCATTTCTTTTCTTTTTGCATGAATTTTGTGTTTCTCTTTCCTTTTTTGATTAGGTTGGCTAGGATTTATCAATTTTATTTACTCTTCCAAAGGACCAACTCTTTGTGTCATTAATTCTTTTATTGTTTTTTTCATGTCCATTCCATTAAGTTTTTCTCTAATCTTTATAATTTTTTGCCTTCTTTGGACTTTGGGCTTGACTTGCTTTTCTTTTTCTAGGAGCTTGAGGTGCAGCACAAAATCATGTATTTGCGTCTGTTTTGGTTTCTAAATGTGTGAAATTACTGACATAAATTTCCCTCTAAGACAGCTTTCATTGCATCCCACATATTCAGGTAAGTTGTATCTGCATTTTCTTTCATTTGAAAATATCATTTGATTTTTTCTTTAATTTCATCTGTGTCCCACTGGTCGTTCAGGAGGTTGTTATTTAATTTCCATGTGTTTATGATTTTCTTTTCAATTACTTTATCTGCTTGGTGGTTCCTTTCTGTTTTCTTGAAGTTGTGGTGTTTTCTGTCTCTTTCTAGAATATCTGTCACTATTCTTGGTAGGGTTGGTTTGGTGGTCATTAATTTCTTTAGTTGTTCTTTGTCATGGAAGAATCTTATCTCAACATTGAAATTGATAGTTTTGCAGGGTACCTCAATCTGGGTTGGAAGTTATTTTTTTTCAGGACATGAAATACTTCGCTATGAACTCTTCTTGATTTGATGGTTTGTGTTGAGATATCTGTAATGAATCTGAAGGGCTTTCCATTGTAACATCTGTTTCTTCTCTCTGACAGCTTCTTGTTTTCTGCTCTTTTGCTGAATTTCTAGGGTGTTGATTATTATGTGTTTAAGTGTAGTTTTGCTTTGGTTATGGATAATTGGAGTTCTATATGCCTCATTTAACTGCATGTCAGATTCTTTTCCCATGCTTGAGAAACTTTGTCCTACTTCTTCTGCCAATAGTCTGTTTATGTCATTGTGTTGAATCCTGCTGTTTCCTTTACACCTATCAGTCTTATGTCATTTTCCTTTCCATGATACTTCAACTGTAGAATTGTTATTTCCTAGTTTCTTGTCTTAGGGGATCTTTCCTTTCAACTTCGTTAGCTACACTGCTGTCCTCAGGGTCTGAGTGGATATCTTCAATTTCCTTCTAGTGATTTTGTCAGCTTTCAATGGAACTCTTCATT
>NW_004524785.1:1536464-1537526 GCF_000260255.1 Octodon degus | reverse complement strand
TGGGCATGTGTCAGACTCACTAGGACCCTGCAGCTTTCCAACATTCACCTGAACCTTCGATGCTGGGGTACTGCTCCCGCAGATCTGTTGTGCCTCCTTGCCAGTGACATGTGCAGGCTGGCCTCACCAGGACCTCATAGCTGCCCACCATCCCCTTTAGTTCTCAGACTGTGGGACAGAGTGCCAGTAGATCCAACATGACGCTGTGCTGGTGACCCTGTATAGCCAGTTTTTAAAAAGACACTCCTGGGCTGGGGCGATAGCTCAGTAGAATAAGCGCCTGCCTGGCAAGCACAGGGTCCTGAGTTCAATCCCTGGTACTGCAGAAAAAAGAAAAGCCAGTTTTTAAAAAGACACTTACTAATTGATTAACCTGCATATATGCAAAGTTGTTCTTTTTAAAGCAAAACAGATTTTCATATATTTCAGAAAAAAACACAAATCAAACTTATTGAATACCATGTAAAATACCCAGAATTTTATTTGTCCTCTCTCCCTCTGGTATTTTTTTGTCTATTTCAAAATTGCAATGTTAACTTAAAGGATAAAGCCAAGTGCTTCATCCTAGGGGATTCTTCATTAATTGTGATATGGTTAAAACAAGGTGGGTGTAGTCTCTTATGAGTAAGCAAAGTCTTTTCCTGGTTATTTGGGTTTCTATATTGGTTTTAATAATTGCATAGTGGCAGAAAATGACTATATGTGAATAGGTAGGACAAGCCAGAAGGTTATTGTTCCCTGTTTCCAAAAAGAGGAAAATGAAAGACATTATTTGTGTAATTCTTATAGTTAAAGTTTACCATAACACATTAAACCATTTGAAATTGGTCTGGCTTCATGAATGAGTTCACTTGAGCCCACACAATGCAGTTACTTGAATATGATCATATATCAAAACACATGTGAGAGGTAATATTTAAATGTGCCTGTTATGATTATGTTCATGCTCTTTCCATATTATATTATAGATATTACTCTTATCATTTTACCTCCCTTGATGTCACCAAAAATAATAAACATTGCCGGTTCTCTCTCTCTCTCTCTGTCTCTCTCTGTCTCTCT
>NW_004524785.1:1525442-1536364 GCF_000260255.1 Octodon degus | reverse complement strand
TCTCTCTCTCTCTCTCTCTCTCTCTCTCTCTCTCTCTCTCTCTCTCATATTTATCATCATATCTGGAGTAGATCCCTGACTGTTCTTGCTTTTTTTGTATTGAGAATTAAATTCAGGACCTTGCATGTCTCAGTGCCATTAAGCTCTATCCCTGGCCCATGTCCTTGTTTTTGTGGGTTAGTGAGAGTCCTGTATAAATCCTCTTCCTCTTACCCATGATAATTAGAGTAATTCCCAGGACTTGATTGGACTGGAAAGACCCATGAATATTCTGAATTATTTCTCTCCCAGTGGATAATTTACTCACCAACACTGCTATAGAATAAATGCATGTAGAGACAAGCTTGTATCTCCTCATAACAAAAGACAGATGAGCATGCAGAAACTGCTCAGGACCACTGGGCATTTATGCTTTGAGGCAAACTTCAAGCCTGCCCTTTGTGCAGGTGCTACATTTGAGTTAAAGGAAATGATATGGAAGTATTGAGTTCATTCAGACACCAGCTGGTGTCCTCAAGAAGCAAATAAAACTTTCGCATCAGAGTCCAGGGGCTACTTCAGGCCCATCTAGGCTCAAAATGCTAGCCCATGAATGAAAGACCTGGCTTACAGTGCTTATTGAACTAGACATTATTTTGTGTCCTGCTGTGTTTTATTTGTACATTCATTCACTGTCTCATTCATTCATTTCTTCGCTCATTAAAATTCTATAGTATGAGAACACTGGTGGGTGGTGACACTTCAGATAGTGATTTGCCACCATGTTTTCTGTTGTGATGGATGAAATATATGATGCATAATTGTAATCTACACTGCTCTAGACATTTGCTTAATAAGAGTTGCTTTATTGTGCTACAACACTCTGAGAATGGAGGAAGGAAAATTAACAAACATACTCCCCCTTTGAGCAGCTAACCTGTTATGTACACCATGTAGTTCTAGGGACCCATAGTTTCAAGCCAAACTATTTAGCTTTTACACTGCAGCCAATTTGATCAATATTTTTCACTTAATCTCTGAAACAAGAGTCAGAGCTCCAGTTCCTGGAAAGCCAAGCATTGTTAAGACTGTATTTGGCATCCACAATACTCAGGCAAGCCATAGGAGCAGCAGAAACCAAGCTCTGAAACAGAGCCTTGCGTATGCATCTGGGTCTGCTGGGAACTAGTAAATGATGAAGGCCTATTCTTAGGTATATTCTGGAAAGGAGGGAACAGTGGACATTTACAATGTACTGTGAGGGTTAAATCAAGTACTGCGTGTGATTTCTTGTTATGTAGGTCTTGCTTTATCTTGCTCTTAACCATCCAGCTGAAAAGTATAAAAATGAGGTATGAAAAGTAAAGCCATATTAATATTCTGAGCCATAAGAGGCTCAAGTCAACCACTTCTGACATTGTTAATCCTATGGATAACCCACTACTAATATGGACTACTGGACTATCTTGGATTATTTTGCTGAATTCACACACCTACAATATTTAAATGGCAATGGAATAACCATATCTGACAAAACTAAGTAAAAAAGGGGATAGAAATGAAGGACCATTTAGTATCTGTATATACAAAATAGTTATGATAGATATACAGCTACTTTCTCTTAATTCAAAGAGAAGACAGATTTGTACTAATAGTGTTTGGACAGGATATCATGTCTGCATCTTGTACTATGAATAACTACCATGAAGACAACAATATACAATGCATTAATTATTGAAACTGTCCTAATAATCAGTTTTGAAAGTGTCTCATTGCTATTTGTTTCTTAATAAAATTCCTAAAAATGTATTACATGTGAAGTTCTGGCATTCAATAAATGTCAGTTCTCCACACTTGAAGCCATTGCTTAGTTTCATATAATCAGTATATATTTTTGAATTGGTTAGGTGTGAAACTGTGTTGGTCAATAAGTGACTTGTGGCACAAAATGCCCCTAAACAGGATTATATTTGCTTTCCAGCCTCATGAATAGACAGGTAGTGATTATCCCTGTCTCAGTTAATTTATTTTTTTCACTTATTAAAATTTTTCAATAGAATAAAAGCTAGAAAAAATAGAAATGATACAGAATTCCACTAAACAAAATAATAGGAATTAAATAGTTGTTGTTACATTGGATGATTTTGTCTTTAAATTAGTTGTTTAGATTACCAGATATAAGCACACAAAATTGGCTTTTAAAAGTTCTAAAAAATGTAGGGGCTGCAGAGATACCTCAGTAGAATAAGTGCTTACCTGGCAAGCACAAAGACTGGAGTTCAATCCCCAGTTCTGCCAATAAATAGATAAACAAATAAATATAAATAAAAGTTATAAAAATTAAATGGAAAGGAAAAAGATAACCATTATTTTCTCCTTTCAATAGACTGGCAGAAATCAGCAGTACAACTATCCAAGTTATAGTGTAAATACATAAGTATATCTTTTCCCTTTATTCTTTTTTTGTTTTGTCATGTTATTAAGCCAGTTGATCCTTCTCTTTGAACAGATTCTTTCCCTCCACAGTATGTATTGTAGCTTGCAGATTTTATTTACTTTTTCAGGTTCTCACACTATTGAGAAAATATGATGTTCGTACATGTGGGTCTAACTTATTTCATTTACCAGTGTGGTGTCTGTTACATCCATTTAATTATAAAAGCCTTGAGTTTATTTTTTTATAGCTGAGTAATAATCTGTTGTATAAAAATACCACAACTTTTTATCATTTCTCAGTTGATGGGCATGTGGGTAGTTTCCAGGATTTAACTATGACAAACTGTGTTACTGTAACATGGGGGCATATATATCACTGTGGTATGATGTTTTCAAGTTTTTTTCTTTAGGAAAAATGGCCAGTGGAGGAATAGGTGAGTTAAATAGAATATTCAACCCTAGATTTTTGAGGAATTTCCACATTGAATTCTATAGTGGTTTTACCAGTCTGTACTCCCAAGAATGGTGGAGAAGCGTTCCTTTTCCCTGACATCTCTTTCAGCTTTTGTTAATTTTTGACTTCTTTAATTTTTTAAAATTAATTAATTTATTTATTTGATAAAGGGTTTTATTGCACAGCTCAGACTCATACGAGCCTCTGTCTCAGGCTTCTCAGTGCTGGGATTACAGGCCTGCAGCACCACACCTGGTTTCAGAACCTGTATTTCACACCCAGGTTTTCAGGGCTGGCACAGCCTGATGCACCAGGATCACACTCAGGTCCTGGCACTTGTGGGCCGGGGCTTAGATGCCGCACTATCTCCCTAGCCCCAATTTGGTTGTCTTTTTGATAATAGTCGTTATTTCTGGGGTGAAATAGGATTCCAGTGTTGTTTTAATTTGCATTTCTCAAGTGACCTGTCCCATGGAGTAATGTTTCCACCGTTTGGCTTTCAGTTTATGAATTTCTTTTTGAGCTAAATGTGTTTCTTCAGGGGCTGGCAAGATAGCTCAGCAGACTAAAGTACCTGTTTGGGCAAGTTTAGGGACTGTGTTTAGATCCCCAGCACCTCAAGGCATGACAGCCCCGCCCCCAGAACCGGCTGAGCCAATCGGAGGCTGGGTGTGGTTGCACAGCCTGTAATCCCAGGGCTGGGGCAGCTGAAAACAGGACGCTCACTATGAGTCTGAGCTGCACGGTGAGAACCTGTAGCAACCAAATACATTAAAAGGATAATGAAGATAAAACAAAATAAGTGTTTTCTTCAATGCAGCATATCATTATATCTTTCTTCTTTTTTCCCCTGAAGTAAGGATATTTTCTTTTATTATCTAGAGAGAATAAAACATATTAAAAAAAACCAAAACCAAAAACTCTTAAGTGATATAGAGCTTTACCAAAAGCTATAGAAATTCAACAATAGTGGCTGTATTGCAAAATGTTGTCATAGGAGTTGCTCAGATTACCAGATATAAGTATGCAAAACTGTTTTAAAGAAAACAAAAAGATACAACTCTTGTTGCATAGGTCCTGCTTTACCTTGGTCTTAACCATCCAGTAGAAAAGTATGAAGTCGAAAAATAAGAAATAAAGCCATGCTGTTAAGTTGAGCTGTGGGGGACTCAGGTCAATAATTTCTGACATTGCCAGTTAAACAGAAGACCCAATGCTATTATGGGCTACTGGACTCTTTTAGAATATTTTGCTGAGTTTACACACCTATAATATTCAATAACGGAACTTAGAAAAAATGGGGTATACTGATGAATGTCCATTTTGTATCTGTGTATTCAAAGAGGTTGGGATAGATATATAGTTGCATTCTCTTAATGAATAGAATGATTTGTTCTAATGGTGTTTGTAAATAGGATCACAAGTCCGCATCTTGTACAGCAATTAACCACTAAGAATATATGCAGTGTATTATTTGTTGAAACTGTACTTCCGATTTGATTTGAAACTGTCTCATTGCTATCTGTTTATCAATAAAACTTTGAAAATAAAAAAAGAAAACAAAAAGAACAAATGTATAAGAAATTAAGAAGGATAAGAAAAAAATTTAAGCATCAACTGCTCCCTACTGTAGACCAACAGAAATCTTCAGTGTTACTGTCCAAGCCATCTTGCAAACATACTAAATATATCTCCTTCTCCCCACTCCCTTCATCTCCTGTCCTTTTCCTCATCCTGGTTTTTCTTTCCCTTTGAACAGATTCTTTCTCTTTCACAGTATCCATTGTACTTTGCTGACCATATTTACTTCTTCAAGTTCTTACATGAATGAGACAATATGATGTTTACACACATGGGTCTGATTTATTTCCCTTATGACTATATTCTCAAGTGGCATCCATTTATCTGTAAATGAATGCTTCAAATTTATCTTTTTTATAGCTGAATATTACTCCAGCGTGTAAAAATACTACATCTTCTTTATGTACTCCTCAGGTGATGGACATTTGGGTTGCTTCCAAGATACAGCCATGACAAATTATGCTGCTATAAACATGAGTGCCCATATATTGCTTTGGTATGATGTTTTCAGTTCATTTGCAAAGATGCACATGAGGGTAATAGCTAGGTTGAATCAACTTCTAACCCTCACTCTTTGAGAAATCTCCACACTGATTTCAAAGTGGTTGTACCATTCAGCACTTCTACCAACAGTGGAAAGGGGTTCCCTTTTCTCCACAGCCCCTCCAGAATTTGTTATTTGTTAATTTCTTGATGTTAACCATTCTTTCTGGGGTGATATACAATCTCAGTGTTGTTTCAATTTGCATTTCTTGACTGACCAATGATGTTGAACTTTTCCCCATATATTTGTTTTGCTTCGTTTTTAAATTGGTACTTTGAGATTTGGGGGCCTGATTTTTTAAAATTCTTTTTTTATTGGATAGAAGTACTGTGCTTGATTGACAGTCAGTCCAATTTTTTCCCAAAGTGTGTGTGTGTGTGTGTGTGTGTGTGTGTGTGTGTGTGGTTTAATGTATTTGGTTCAGGGTCTCACCACACAGCTTGAACTTAGAGTAATACTCCTGTTTTCAGCCTCCCCTGCATGGGATTACAAGCATGCGCCCGTATACCTGATCTTGGGTGGCCAGCTCAGCATAGCTAGGGTTGGGGCTGGTGCGGCATGTGGTGCCTGGAATTGAATCCTTGTCCTTATGCTTGCCTAAGTTGTGACACTTAGTCCACTGATATTTTTTGCCAGTCCTTGTTACTTGTTTTAAGGTGCAGAAATATTTCAAAAAGAATCAACAACTTGGATCTCCTCTTTTTGAGAAATTTCTACATGTCAAAAGAAATCACAAACAGAACATCTTGCTTTTAATGTTCTCTGCAAATCTTCCTGGTGAACTGAGGGCATTTACATTGGTGGTTTTTACTGCTGTGTATTGGTTTATCTTTGTCTTGTAATTTTTCTGCTGTAGGATCCCTACTTTCCCCCTCTGTTTAATTGCTTTCTGTAGCTAGTGGATGCTTTCTGTTATTGTACTTGAAGTTGTACTTGCTTTTGTCTCTTTCTAGAATATCTGTTATACTCTTTGTAAGATTCCTTTGGTGGTCGTGAATTTCTTTAGCTGTTTTGTCATGGACGTATCTTATCTCTCCATTAAGTTTGATACATAGATTTCCATGGCTGAAGTTGTTTTTCTTTGGACATAAAATATTTCACTGCAAGGTCTTCTTGATTTGATGGTTTGTGTTGAGAAATCTGTGGTGATTCTGATGGGCTTTTCTTTATTGATGATCTGTTTCCTTTCTTTAGCAGCTTTGATATTTTATTCTTTTGCTCAATTTTTGGGATCTTTATTATGTGCATGGGTGTAGATTTATTTTTATGATGTCTGGTTGGAGTTCTATATGACTTACTTATTTGCGTGCCATATTTTTCCACATGCTTGGGAAATGTTGTGCTACAACTTGGGTCACCAGGGCCCTGTAGGTGTCTGTGGCTCAGCTTGCCTTCCATGTAGGTGGGGGAGTGGCGGGCTGCAGCTCAGCAAATACCCAGAAAAGGTGCAGGTATGGGGCAGTGTTCCTCACAGGATGGTTGAAGTGATAGAATGCAGCTTGTCATCTGTATAACTTGTTCTTTTTTTGGCTAGAGCTGGAGCCACCAAGGAGGTCTATGGAGGCCACAGCCTGCCCCTGCCTGGACCCTTTGGCTGAGACATTGGGATTGGTGGCACCCTCTCAATCCCTGGAGCTACTCCCATGGTGAATGTTTTAGTGCCTGGCCCAATGCCACTTTCAAACCTGGCATGTGCATAATGATCTTACCCTCAGCATGAGGCCCTCAGGACTGAGTGGTGGCACCTGTGCTCCTAAGAAGAGCTCAACCCTGTCTGGGGGTGAGGCTTCTGCTGCCTTCCAATTAAATCTATAGTAGATCTAACTTTGTACGAAAAGACTGGGAATTCTTATTCAATTTAGTGTTTTATTTTTTGTACTGGGGATTGAACTTGGGACCTTGAACTTCCCAGGCACATGCTTATGCCACTGAGCTGTATCCCTGGGAATGATTGAGGTATTAGTCATAGCCAATTCGTTCTTGTAGTTCTTGCTCCTGTTTTAGTTCCTACCTTCCATGAGGATGTAGACATTTACTAACTGCTTGCTCAATTTGTGGATATATCAAGCACAGACCACTACAGCTGTATGCCACTTACTTCTGTGAATTTGTCTTTATGGCAACATTTGATTCTTTTGTCAGATTAGATTTTTCTCTTTTGCATTTTCTTCATTTCCAGAGCCGTTACCTATTTTTTTAAATAATAAGTTAAGATTCTGTGTAAAAATGTCTTGTAAAGCGTCTTGGATTATAGTCATTGTATTATATAGCTATGACTGATACTATGAAATCTTAGAGCTTGCTGGGAAAACCCAGAAGGTTAATATTTGATTACAAATCAAATTCACTACAATTGAAACAGAGCTTATGTCAGCAGACTTTCTTTAATGAGAAAGTAATTTTAAATGAAATGGCTGCAATATTTTGTCTACTGAAGGTCTAAATATGCAACAAATGCTTCATTCAGTCACATTAAATCCTTACTGTAAAGTATCTTATTTGAACACAGAACTTTTATTTAGTCAATTCCAAGTGCCAGTAAATAAGCATTATTCCATTATTCACATTTTAGGTCTGAAAAAGCAGAATTGAATTAAAAGGAATATAGGTCAAAGACTCCCAAGAATACAAACAACTTTATTTGTTATTAACTAAGATAATGACCAGTGTAAATCAGTAAAAAGTCTGAATACTTGTTATAAACATATCTTATTAGTATTTACAATGCTATGAAATTATTCAAAATGCTCCCTTGATTTATTCTACATTAGAAATTATTTGATAATCAGAAAGAGGGTTTTAAAATTAATTTTTATGTGATAATTATTGTATAAGGGAAATGGAGTCACTCTACAAATATGTTAAATTTGCATAATTTCCCCTTCCTATATTATAGAAACTAAGATTAAGAGAGAAAAATTGATTGGTAGTGATAATAGATACTATAATAATGATGAGAAAGTATTATGGAGTTGTTATGGTTCAATGCATCCTCTAGAGTTTGCATGTTGGAACCTTAATGTTAAATTTAAACATATCAGAAGGAGGACCCTAACCCAGACTTATCTGGAGATTGGATATTACTAATGCGAGTTTAAGCCTCTTCTTTCCTGCTCTTTCCCTTCTTGTCCCCTACCTTATGCGAAGGTTAATGCAGCCCACATTGGGGTGGGACTACAGTCTTAGGGCAGACACCGATGTTTAGACTTTCTTCAGCCTTCCTCCCTTAGTGTGAAGCTCCTGAGTGTAGCACATGCACAGATGTGTAAAAGTGGGAAAGAGTAAATCTTTGCTTCTTGGGACATGAATTCTGTAAGTAAAGGTGGGTAAACAACAACAACAAAAAACAAGAGCTACCTGGGAAAGATATTTATAGGTCAAGTCCTGTCAATCACTCATTAAATTATTTAGCTTTACTAAAACTAAGTATTAATTTAATGTTTGAATTTCAATAATTAAATTAATTATTTTAAAATTTACTTCAGAAACACATAGCACAGCCTGATTTTTCAATAACAAAATACTGTTTACACTAATGATTTAAAAAACATGACAGTGCTTTGAAATAATGTCCAGTATACTCTTTTCACCTACCTTGAATTTTTATTTCTAAAGATTTTTTGCTCTCTTACCTTCTTCGGGTAATATTCTTCCATCTAGCATTAAAATATTTTAATAACAACAACAACAAGTTAAGCCAAAAGACTGATTTTTTCCCCCTAGGTGATTTAGGATTAAATAGCCCAGTGTCATGACTTGTGTCTAATTGTTCCCCCAAAGCCTCTTTTTTAAAAAATTAATTCATTTTAATGAGAAAAAATAACAATAAAGCAATTTCAAAAGAGGTTAGTAGGACAGTTACAGTAAATAATACAATACATATTGCTGTGTTCATAGTAGTCATTCAGAGGACAAGATGCAGACATGATATCTTTCTAGACAATATTAGCATAGACCTTTCTTCTCATTGAACTAAGAGAGAGTAGCTGTATATCTATCCTAACTATTTTGTGTATACATATATTTTTTTTCACTATAAAATGGTCCTTCAATTATGTCCGCCATTTTTGTTTTGTTTTGTCAGAGATGGGTGTTCCCTTGTTATCAGAAAAGCTGTATTAGGCAAACTCTTTAAAGGACCTTTTCATCCTTGATGCCAGTTCAACTATTGTAGGTTCTTGAATTCAGCAAAATAGCCCAATATTATCTAATAGTCCATAATTGTAGTGGGCCCCCTAAGCCTCTTGCAGTCATGGGGTGGAGATGTCTAGAGTTTGTGATTAACTCAAGATCCGGGCTGGGATTGGGACAGATAAGGAGGGGAAAGACTTCCTCTCTGTTGTCGTTGTAGCTACTCTTCCCTTGTGCTTTTGCTCTTTGCCACAACCATAAAAGGTCGTTCTCTGCTATGTGCCACTCTGCATTTGAGCCAGGTAAGTATGGACTGAAACTACCAGTAACTGCTAAATAAACCTTTTCTTCCTTCATTTTGAGTGTTGGGTATTTGTCTCAGCAATGACAGCAGAGTAACTGAGACACCCAGGGAGTCAACAGTGCAAAAATAGCTCCTCTTTCTTTCACCAAACTCAGAGAAGAGCTTATGATCTTGCTTTCTGATTGGGAGTCATGCAGAACAATAGCCCTATACAAGAAGTAGCGCCAAGAGAGATCAAAAAGCAAAGACTTCATTAGTGTCTAGAGATACACCAGCCAGCACTCAAGGAGGGGGTGGTGCTGATGGTGGTGGTGACATAGGGAGGGGCATAAGTGAGCAGAGACAAAAGAGAAAGACAAAGACAGAGAGTGAGATTGCAGGAACAAGAACAAGAGCAAAAACTCAGGAAAAAATAAAAAAGAGAAAGGGATTAAACTAAAGATAATGATTTTAAAACAGTTCCACTCAGTAGCCTAGATCCAAAATTATGTCATTAAACCTGACTTAACTACAGTGAGTATCCTCTGGTTAGGGATGCAGTAAAGGAAAATACAGACAGAATTCCGCCTGAAGGCTAACACCAGATCCTTGCACATACACTACCTACCAGGTATGTGGAGAGTGTTATCATTTATTCCACTTATAAGTTTCTAAGAGTTTAGGAAAATTTCATAAAGCCAATACATTGTGAAGATTCCAGTAAAAGCTTGTCTGACAAGCCTTTTCCTGAGCCATGTGGGGCAATAATTCCAGTCCCACCAATCCTTCATTGTGTGACCTCTACCAAGCCAGACATTTACTAAATGCTTGTTAAATGAATATGCATGCCAAGATGAAAGTATCTGGTTTTCTCAAATGAAGACAGATGATTTCCCCTACTTGTTAGCCCTGCTCTAAAGATTAAATTACCAAGTGAAATGAATGGTCCTGGGCACTCTTCCTTGACTTGACTGCCACCACTCTTGCATTCTTATATAAGGGTGCTTTTAAAGTGACTGCAATGCAAGCACTTAGTTCCCTAAAGAAATTAAAACAAATTATCAATGTCTTGTGCACATAATTGTTTAACTGCTTGATATGAAATGATAATTCATAAATGAATAATAATGTATGCGAACCTTAAGAACCAGTAAACTACTAGCTCTCTTGTTTTTTTTATTTTTATTTTTACAACTTTTATTTTCTAAGAACCATATCTTAAGACTTTTTAAATAGGGAATATTGTCATTGAAAAAATGTGTG
Organism: Octodon degus; assembly: GCF_000260255.1. NCBI lineage: Eukaryota > Metazoa > Chordata > Mammalia > Rodentia > Octodontidae > Octodon > Octodon degus. The sequence goes on along the minus strand of NW_004524785.1, from coordinate 1,525,693 downwards.
TAATTCAAAGTCAATTATATTTTTCTATGCATTCAGTAGTTGCATCTGAGATGCTTGATTTTGGAGTTGTTTTCATTTGTTCTTAATTTCAAATAGTTTTTGTTTGTTTGTTTGTTTGTTTTTTTGTTTTTGATTTTATTTTATTTTTTTATTTTTCAACAAATAATACACTGCATATATTCTTCTTAGTGGTTAATTGTTGTACAAGATGCGGACTTGTGATCCTATTTACAAACACCATTAGAACAAAT
>NW_004524785.1:1510635-1518727 GCF_000260255.1 Octodon degus | reverse complement strand
CCACCGGCGCAGGGTAGCAGGAAGCTCTCCACACACTCACCGGACCTGGGCTAGGACTCTAGCTCTCTTGTAAATACAAGCTACCACGCAGTTACCTGTGAGCAAAGAGTCCCAGATAAGGCTCTGCAGAGTCTCTGAATTGCCCAGCGTATCACATCAATTTGAGTCAGTTGGGATGGCCAGATAGCTCCGTGGATTAAAGTACCTGCTTAGGCAGACACAGGGACTGGGGTTCAATCCCTGGCATGCTGTGCTGGCCCTGCTCCCAGGGTGCACTGTGAGTACGATTGAGACTGGGCATGGTGGTGTGCACCTATAATCCCAGTTCTTGGGAGGCTGAAAATAGAAGGATTACTATGAGACTGATCTGTGAGACCCTGTTGATCCTGTATTACATACATTTTTTAAAAAATTCAATCTCTGTGCCTGAGGTCACTATCCACCTAATGAAACCCTTTCAGTAAGACTTGGTTCTTTCACAAAAAGATTAATTCCTGTGGTATTTAAATTATGAATGGGTTTGTAGGACTCTAGCAGTACCATCCTCCCAACTTGAGTATAGCAAACCGCCTAGCATTTTGCATGCTTCACTCACTTAGCAAACTAAGACTACACATTGGTTCTATAAATTCGGGGTCCAACTAAATATTCTGTTTTTCATTTGCTACCCTTTGGCTTCGGAACTGACCTACTTTATCTTCACTTTTTTCTTACCTCTGCTCTAAGAGATTCTTCCCTTTTCACAGCTGAAATGTGAGAAAACACGGAAAAATTTACACCTTTTCTTTGGCTCTAAGTGACAATCACACCAAGAGAATTGAATTTAAGGTGCTAATCTGGTCTTTGCTCCTTTTAAAAATCAGCATCATTATTCATTTATGTCCCCCGAGGAGGGGGCACCACCTCTGGGAGCACATTTAGTCTGCAAACTTGGTAAGAAAACTTTACCAAGTGCAATCCTGGTCCCCATATTTTATTCACGCTTTTGACTTTCCTAGTCATTATTTTATTAGCCTTTCATTCCAGGCAGCATGTTAATATATATGACAAATTTGTCTGCCAATAACATTAAAAATTAGTTCATGTGAACAGAGGCATTAGGCTGTTCTTGGCCAGAGATGCAATTGTAAGTTCAGACTAATTCAAAAGGACTGAAAGTATTTGATGGGAAGGTGCTCAAACAAATTACATTTCTAAAATATGAATAGCACATATCAGAATTAAGCTCACTTTTGACATGCTAGTTCATAACCTCACTTTGGTGACATTTTGGATGAATGGATATTAATTCATTTTATTAAGATAATTGCATCATTCTTGCATATAAAACATTGAACTGTAATTGGTGGACTAGAAGACCTACGTTAGACACAGACCTGCCAGTAATTATCAGTGTGCTTTTAATTAATTAAATTAACTTCTTGGGGTCTTAGCCTACAGATGATGATTTGCATAAATTGATATGACATGCTCAAATGTACTGCTGAATGCATGTGTTAGAATTTAAAATCTACCATGCTGCAAAAATTTGATTTGTAAACCATTGAAACCTGTAGAATCTTACTTTCTCTTTCTTTTGGTTCTCTAGTACTATTATTCTCTTACTTCAGGTCACCATCTTTTCACTCAAGACATTTAGTTAAATATTGTATAAATGTTTCCAAGTTGCCTCTGACATTGCTCATTTGTTAATGTCGCCTTTAAAACACAATGAGGGTGATCTTTTGAAACACAGAGCTGACTTTTCACATTTATCCCTGAGGTGACTCTGTTACTCTTCCTCGAAAGTGAAACTTCTGTGCATGGGTTACCATGGACTCAGGTTTGCATTTCTGACTTTATGAACCTTACTGCTTCTTTCCTCTTTGAACATGTTGGCTCCTAGCCTGTCTTAGGGTGTGTTCTTTCATCTCTGGATCTTTGTACATAGACGTTTACTTTGCTTAAAATTAGTAAGTCCTACATGACCAAGGGGTTCTTTTACTCATTCTCCAAACTTGAATTTGCAATTTACTTACTCTAAGGCCATAATGATGTGCTGAATGTGGTGTTTGGTCTCCTTCCTCCATATTCCTGTGACATGCTATGCCTCCCCCATCTGAGCAGATCTTTTTTTTTCATTAATTTTATTGAGAAATAAATAGCAATCAGACAGTTTCCAATCCAAGTAATACAACAGTTTCAATAATTAATACATTGCACATTGTTGTTTCCATAGTGGTTATTCATAGTACATGATGCAGACAGAATATCCTGTCCAAACACTATTAGTACAAATCTTTCTTCTCTTTAAATTAAGAGAAAGTAGCTGTAGGTCTATCCTAACTATTTTGTATATACATATACAAAATGGTCCTTCATTTATCTCCTTTTTTTGTTTAGTTTTTTCAGAGATGGGTATTCCATTGCCATTTAAATATTGTAGGTGTGTGAATTCAGCAAAAACATTCTAATATAGTCCAGTAGTCCATGATAGTAGTGGGTTACTGTAGGACTGGCAATGTCAGAAGTTGTTGACTTGAGCCTTTTGCAGCTCAGCATATTAATATGGCTTTAGTTTTTATACCTCGTTAATATACTTTTCTGCAGGATGGTTAAGACCAAGATAAAGCAAGACCTGTACAACAAGAAATGTAACTTTTGTATCTGACAAAATCAGTCAAATCCCCTCAGGATTTACTCTGAAACCCTGCAATGTAATTTGTAGATCCTTTGGCAGTGTCAGCCCTGGTGATGAGTCACAGCCATTGCTTGACCAATAGCTCTCTGTGAAAGCCTGAGACAATGTTTTCTCTCCACGTGACTCTCCTCTGGCACACTCTACTACATCACTGATCACTTTCCTCTGTGACCCCATAAACTCATTGATGAGAAAATTTGGGACATCCTTGAGTTACCAGATATTAAAGTACAGGTTCTCTTTTGTCCTGAGTTCTCACTGACATTGAAAGGCTAGGAACAAAATATTGGCAGTTCTTGTAGCCTTTCTTTATCTCTAATTTTGGGTATGCACACTTAAGATGTTAACCCTCCAGAAGAGAAGCTATATTATTATTACACTATAATAAAATCAGATGAGCTTAACCTCACTGTCTGAATATCAAACATCTTATACATAGCATGGAACAGGTATTTTCCATCAAGTATTGATATGTTAAACTTTAAATCTCAACAGAATGTGCAGAAAAAAATAGAAAAATAAAAAACATTTAAAAATTGAAATAAACATTTAAATATTTTTGCACAGAAATTTAGAAATCTAACCATATACAGCATTGTAGCAGGACAGTCCTATGACTTTTTTTCTTGTCTCTTGTTTTCATTTATTACCCTTTTTTAAAAACAAACATTTACTTGAGGCACAGTATAGCAGTAATTGATATGACATGACAAGCAGTACATATTTAGAAGACCAGAATGACAGGCATTCCAAGCATGTCCCTACCATTACACATTGCTATTCAGTGCAGTTGCTTAGTTCACAGGTATCAGCATATATAGTCAGTCAGGGTGAGAATCCTACCAATTAACTTCTAGTTTCAAAAACCTGCTGAAAATTTTCAGAATCATTGCCTTAACCATCTTGTGCTTATAATTGAAAGGTTTTGCCCCTGTCATATTTCCTAAATTTTCTCCTTGCCCTCTCTTTGTTGTTTAATCTATAAGTTCTCACTTTCCATTTAATTGTGTTATACCTTTCTCTTGTTATTTCTTCTTTTGAGGTTTTATACTAGGGAGACTATATGATATTAACAAATGTGGGTCTGGTTTATTTCATTTATGAGTATATCTTCAAGTGGCATCCACTTCAATATAAAGGCTTTGAATATATCATTCTTTATAGCAGAGTAATACTCCATAGTATAAAAATATCACATGTTTTTCATCCATCCCTCAGATGATGGGCATTTTGGTTGTTTCTAGGATTTGGCTATCAAAAATTGTGCTGCTATAAATGTAGGCGCACATATATCACTATGATATGATGTTTTCAGTTCCTCTGGGAAAATTTCTAGTAGAGGGATAGCTGGCTTGAATGAGATTTCCAGTCCTTGTTTTTTAAGGAATCTCCACACTGATTTCCATAATAGTTGCACCAGTCTACATTCCCACCAGCAGTGGCAAAGGGATCCTTTTCCCCACAGCCTCTCCAACATTTGTTGTTTATTGATTCCTTTATGATAGGCATTCTTTCTGGGGTGAGATGGTATCTCAGTGTTGTTTTAACTTGCATTTCACTGATGGCTAGTGATTTGGAGCATTTTTTGACAAATTTTTCACTTCTATAATTTTGTCCTCTGAGAAGTGTGTGTTCATCTTGGATGCCCATTTCTAGATTGGGTCTTTAAATTTGGGGGCCATAATGTTTTTTAGTTCACTATAAATTCTAGAGAAAAAGACTGAGTCCTTAGTAGTTAATATTTTTCCCAATTTGTGGGAAATTTTCACTTCGTTGCTAATTTCATTGATGTGCAAAAACTTCTGAATGAGAGGAGGTCCCAGGTGTTAATTCTTTCAAGTGTTACCTGTGCGATTTGATTTTTGTTCATGAAATCTTTGCCTACTCCTATGTCTTCAAGAGTTCCTCCTACTTTCTCTTCCAGGAGATTTAGTGTCTCTGTTTTGAGGTTTAGATCTTAAATTCATTTTGACTTTAGCTTAGTGCACAGTGATAGGCCTGGGTCAAGTTATAGTTTTCGGCATGTAGAGAGCCAGTTTTTCCAGCACCATTTGTTAAAGAGGCTATCTTTCCTCCAGTAAGCATGTTAGGCCCTTAATAAAAGACAAGGTGGCTGAGTGTGTTTGTAGTGGTTTATGCATCTTCTAATCTATTCCATTGATCCTCAGGTCTATTATGTTGTCAATACCATGCTGATTTTATCACAGTATTTTAGTAGTATAATTTCAAGTCAGGAATTGTGATGCCTCCTGCCTTGCCTTTGTTGCCCAAGATTGCCTTTGGTATTCTAGGTCACTTCTGGTTCCAAATAAATTTTAGGAATGGTATCTCCAGGACTGTGAGATATATTGGTAGTAGTTTAATAGGGATTGCATTAAACCTGTACAGCAATTTTGGGAGTATGGCCATATTCATAATGTTGGTTCTTCTTATCAAGGAGCATGGAATAACTTTCCATTTTCTGAAATCCTCTACAATCTGTTTTTTAAGAGTATTATAATGTTCCTTGAAAAGAACCTTTGGTTTCTTTAGTTAGATGAACTCCAAGGTATTTCATTTTTCACGGGGCTATTATAAAAGGTATTGATTCTCTAATTTCCCTCTCAGTGTGTTTGTTATCTACGTAGAGGAATTTATTGACTTTTGGACATTGACTTTGTATCCTGCTATGCTACTGAATTTGTGTATTAATTCTAGTAGCGTCTTGGTGGAGTTTTTTGGGTCTTCTAAGTAAAGTATCATGTCATCTGCAAATAATGATATTTTAACTTCTTTTTTACATATTCTTATTCCTTTTAATTTTCACTGTTGTCTAATTGATCTAGCTAATAATTCCAGAGCAATAATGAATCAGAGTGGTCATAGAGGAAATCCTTTTCTTGTACAAGACCTGGGAGTAAAAGATTTCAGTTCTTCCCCTTTTAGAACTGTGTTTGCTGTTGGGTTGGCATACATTGCTTTTATCAGATTGAGGTAGAGGCTATCTATTTCAATTTTCCATAGCACTTTGAACTTGAATGAGTTTTGGACTTTGTCAAAAGCGTTTTCTGCATCAATTGAGATGATCATGTGGATTTGGAATTTGCTCTATTGATTTAGTGTATTACATTTATAGATTTGAGTATATTGGCACATCCTTCCATCTCTGTGATGAATGCTACCTGGTCACGGTGTACAATCTTCTTGATGATTTGCTACATTCTATTTGCTATTATTTTATTGAGGATTTTTGCATCTATGTTCATGAGGGAGATTGGCCTGGTTTTGGTAATGGTATAACGCTTGCTTCCAGGAACAGTTTTGTGAGGATTTCTTCTTTTCAATTTCATTGAAGAGTTTGAGAAACACAGGTATTATATGTTCTGTAAATTTCTTGAAGAATTCAGCTATGAATCCATCAGTACATGAACTTTTCTTTGTCGGTAGGTTTTTTTTATTACATTGAAATATTATTATATATTTATTGGGTTGGCTGTTATTGGGTTACTGAGAGGTATTATATGTTCTTGATTCAGTTTGGTAATTTGTACCTTTCTAGTAATCTGTTCATTTCTTCTGTGTCTTCTGTGAGAGTAAAGATTCTCAAAGTAGCTATTAATAATCTTCTGAATTTCCACTGGGTCTGTGGTAATTACACTCTTTTCATTCTATATTGCTTGTATTTGAATTTTTTCTTTCCTCTTTTTGATGAGGTTAGCTAGGGGCTTATTGATTTTATTTAGTCTTTCAAAGAACCAGCTTTTTGATTCGTTAATTCTTTGAACTGTTTTCTTCATCTCAAATGAATTAATTTCTGCTCTAATCTTTATGATTTCTTCCCATCTGTGGGCTCTGGGTTTGGTTTGCTCTTCCTTTTCTAGTTGTTGAAGGTGTAGCATTATTGTGTCTATTTGATCCCGTTCTGTTTTCCTAATGTATGAGTTCACAGGTACAAATTTCCCTCTAAGACCTGCTTTCACTGCATCCCATAAATTCTGATAAGTTGTGCTTGAATTTTCATTGAATTGTAGATATTGTTTAATTTCTTGTTTAAATTCATCTATGACCCATTGGTTGCTGAAGAGGTTGTTGTTTAATTTCCATGTAAGGTTTTTTTCTGGTTTCTTTTGTCATTTATTTCCAGTTTCATTGCACTGTGGTCAGATAATGTGCATGGGATAATTTCTGTTTTCTTTCATATACTTAAGCATGACCTTAGGACCAGTATGTGGTCTATTTTAGGAAAATGACCCATGTGCAGCTGATAAAAGTGTGTATTCAGCTGTTTTGGGGTGGAACACTCTGTATATGTCCACCAAGTCCATTTGTTTCAAGCCCTGTTTCAGTTCTGTTATTTCTTTGCTAAGTTTTTGTCTGTTTGGCCTATCTTTTCGGTATAAGGGGGTGTTAAGGTCTCCTGTTAAAATTTTGGTATTGGATATTAGATTTTCATGTCCAGTAAGATTCGTCTCATATAGTTGGATGTTCCCGAGTTTGATCCATATGTTTTTATTAGTGTTACCTCTTCCTCTTAAATTTTCCCCCTCACCAGTATATAGTGACCTTCTTTATTTTGTTTGATCATTCTTGGTTTGAAGTTGAGACAGTCTGAGAACAGGATTGCTACACCTGCTTTTTTCTGAGGTGCTGGAGCATGTAGTATTGTTTTCCATTTTTGATTTTCAGCCTATGAATTTCTTTATGAGTTAAGGGTGTTTCTTCTATACAGCATATTGTTGGATTTTTTTTCCTAATCCACTGTGCCTGTCTATTTCTTTTAACTGGTGAATTGAATCCATTTATATTGATGTTTATAATTGAGATGTATTGACTTCTTATTCACCTGCTGTTATTACTTCTTTTTCTCCTGTATTTAATTGTTTTCCATATTTAGTTAGTGGGATCCTTTTGTTCTTGTTCATGGAGTTCTGATCATTTTCATCCTTCTCTAGAATATCTTCTAACAGTCTGTGTAGGGTTGGCTTTCTCACCCTGAATTTCTTTAGTTGTTCTTTGTCATGGAAGTATTTCACTTCTCCATCAAACTTGATAGATGGAGTTTTGCAGGGTATAGTAGTCTGGGCTGGAATTTGTTTTCATAGAGGATATGAAGTACTCTTTTCCATGCTTTTCTTACCTTCATGGTTTGTAAAAAGATGTCTGCTGTTATTCTTATGGGTTTTCCTCTAAATGTGATCTGTTTCTTTTCTCTAGTGGATTTCAGTATATTGTTCTTGTCCCGGATTTCTAGAATATTTAGTATTATATGTCTCAGTGTTTTTTAATTAGGTTGATATTATTTTGAGTTCTGTATGCTTCAGTTACCTATATGCCAGATTGTTTCCCTATATTTGGGATGTTTTCTACTGTTACTTCTGCCCCTATTCTTTTTATATCATTTGTATTGACTCCTTCTTTCTCATTGATGCCTAT
>NW_004524785.1:1508199-1509168 GCF_000260255.1 Octodon degus | reverse complement strand
CCAGCCCTTCTTTGTCTATAATTGTCCCTAGACTGAGTTTTACTGAGAAATGCTACCTTCACCACTTTTGAATCATCAGTTCCTAACAAAGCCCCTGCCCCCCAGTATTTCTATATCTATATTTATATCTCTGTCTCTATATCTATATCTATGTTATCTCTCTGTCAATATTTAAAGAATATTTGCCAAATTGATTGATAAATGTGATAATTAGGGTATGATGTTTAGATATTCACTCTTTCTGTAGAACATGGAGGTAAATTTTGTACATACTTTTCAATTTGTACTTCTGATATAAAATGCATTTTATACCCACAAATAAATGAATAATATGTTTATTTAGATAGGAAAATATTTAAGTATTCAGAAATGGTAGCCAATGATTTCTGTCCTACTATTTACCATGCAAGCACACTAAGCTTGAAGTGATGTGGCCTTGGTTATCTTCACATAAACTTGGTAAATTGTATTAATAAGCTCTCTGGAGTGTCCAATGATAAAGCACTGCTAATAATGAACTGGAAACAGTAGCATCAATGAAAAAAGGATATTTGGAAAAAAAAGGTGACATTAAACCAAAACTTGATGCTCTTTTATTTAGTATGTCCAAAGAAGAAACTAAAAGACAATCATTTCAGGTGGCACATGGAGATTGTTTAATAGATGGTTCCTTAGATGGTATGGAAAGCCACATGATGTTAGGAAAAGGTAATATTGAGTGACTCATCCATATGGCTGACACTGACAAAGGTTCTACAATCTGAGGTACAGGATCTCAGGATAAATCCTGAGGGAATTTCACTGACCTTATCAAACCCAAAAGCTACAGCTCTTGTTGCATAGGTCCTGCTTTACCTTGGTCTTACCATCCAGCAGAAAAGTATAAAAATGAAGTATAAGAAGTAAAGCCATGCTGTTATGTTGAGCTGTAGGGGACTCAGGTCAACAATTTCTGACATTGCCTGTGAA
>NW_004524785.1:1487801-1507754 GCF_000260255.1 Octodon degus | reverse complement strand
AATTTGGCACAGGGTCTTGCTGTGCAACTTGAACTCATAGTGATCCTCCTGTTTTCAATCTCCCCAGCACTGGGATTACAGGTGGGTGCCACCACGTGAGGGGTTCCTTGGCTGCCATGGCGTATGGTACCGGAGAATAAGCCTGGATCCTTACACTTGCCAGATAGGCACTTGGACTGCTGAACTATCTCCCCAGCTCTGTGCATTGATATTTTGAAAGTAGTGTCAAAGGGATAGGCTGGGTTCTATGTAGGAGTCAGATAAAGAAAACAGTCAAAATTTCTGTAACTTATTTTTTCTTTATCTTTATTGGTCTCTTTGAGACAGGGTCCAGCTATGCAGTTCAGGCTGGCCTTGAGCTCACTTTGTAGCCCAGGCTGGTCTCAAACCTGCAATGATCCTCCTGCTTCTGCCTCCAAGTGCTGGAATTACTGGCATGTGTCACCATACCTGGCTGATATCTGTGATTTCTGACCTTAATAACTAAACAGATGCATTCTTATCAAGAAGTAAGAGAGGATTAAAGATAAATTTATTTTGAAGGTAAAGATCAGAAAAAGAAAGTGTCTATAGATATATTAAGCTTGATATCTTCACTAGGTATGCAAGTGGAGATTTGAGAGGCTAGAGGATAGATGAATCCAGAATTTGGGAAAGAAGTCCATGTTAGAGGTATGAGTTTGCTTCTCATTTGTGTGCAAATATCTAGGGCTGGGTAAGGTCACCAAGCCAGTGAACACGGACATGGAAGGGAAGAGGAGCAGCAACGGGGCCTTGGGACGGCATTGGTGAGTCAAAAAGAAGCAGGGAGGGCAGAGCAAGATGGAGTGGAGTGATCCAGAGGGAGCTTGGGGGGAAGGAACTGCAGACTGTTGAAACTCTCCACAGTCTGTACATCATATTTAAGAAAATTTCTGAGCCTGTTTAGAATGATCCTTTCCTTTTTCCTGGCCACTTTTCTCTGAACTACAAAAAACCCCTACTAATGAACAAACAGGGACAGCCATAAAGAAATGTATGAACTTGCATGGCTGCTGAAGGCACTGCAACTCACCTGTAAGCTTGCTGCTGCTGCTGAGGTCTTATTTTCAATGAGATATTCCGTGCCATGACGATATCTGCAGAGAAAAGTAGTAAATACTTTAATAATGATTATAGATCTCTCAGTTTACCTTGCTTTTTCCTACTGAAACGAACTACTGTGTTCTGAACACGGTGTTGCTTTGTGTTCGTCAATTTCAGTGCTCTATACATAAAATAAGAGGTTATTCCTTGCTTCTTGCACCTGTGGAAGATAATATAGACTCTTACAGGAATGGAAAACTGCTGTGAGATTTCCTTAGTGTTGTAGCAGTTGTGAAAGAGGCACACTTTATTTTATTTTGTTGATAGCTAATCTTGTGTGCTGTGATTGCAAAGTTAAAGGGTCACATTTGACCCAGTACAGGGACTTCATCTTTAGGTTAGTTTACAGGTACCACAGCCTCTTAGCTGCTCTGGAGCCATCTGCAGCTCTCATTTGCATTGCACAGGGTCCTTGCAGTGAAGCATATCCATGAGTGCCTCTGTCAGTGCCAATGTGTTCTCTCCTCCATGTGCGTCCATGTGCTTAATGAGCTCGTCTACTCCTTCTCTTCCTTGCTACAAAGGGAGCATGGTTTCTTCATTGTGAAGAAAAGAATCTCTGCAAGAAAACGAGACATTAAGTCCTTCCCATCAACATCATCCTTATCTTAATTAAAAGTCAAAGAAGTTAAGGTGTCTCTACTGAAGACTTTTCAAAATAGGACTTGATTTTTTAAATCAATGTTTCTTAATGAAATTCATAATAAAAAACACATGAACACATAGTCTGTCAAGATATATTATGAAACAGATATGATTTAGTGTATGAAGGTACTGTCAAAATATAGAAGAGGTACCAATTAGCTGTAACACATCTGAACCAGATATTAAAACAAGGCAAGGAGTTACTTGATTGACAAGTGGCCCGTGGGCAAGCTTGACAATAAGACCAGCAGCTGGCATGAACAAAATCTTAGAGGTTCACATGAGTCTCCATGCTTGAGTGATGTGCAGCTGGAATATTGAATGTGTAGAATGAATTTTAGCAGTGAGACTCATTATTGGGTTGCTAGATTAATACCGAATAAGATACATCGGGTTAAGACTTGTATTGACACTCTTCATGGAATTTTATTTTTTTTTCTCCTCCGGTAACTATTGGACACTTCCTTAGTAAAACACTAATCAGTTCTGAATGTTGATTAATAATAAATGGAGATTTCATAAGTACTGTACATCAGACAGCTGAAATGACATGATGCCTGCGTCTTGAGAGGGAAAGGCCTACTTGGCATAGCCCATCAGAATGCCAACTTCTTCATCACAGTGGCAGCTGGGGTCTGTTACTTTATTTTGTGATTAAGTTTCCTCCTCCCAGGATTGCTGTGTGCTTCTATGATCAAGACTATATTTATAATGGAAATAAAAGGCGCCAGATGATTTCTTCACACTCTTAGTTCAGCTCCAATGAGCAAAACTTCGATATGGTGATGGTCTCCAAGATGCTAGCCTTTCCCATGAGGCCAGCTAGCTGGAGCTCTTCGAGGGCAGGCTCCCTCATAGGAGAATTGACAGTTTTTATGACCCAATGCTGTCTCTAACATACACACAACATATCCTGTCTCCTTTGTTATCAAAGAGGATGGGAAAACAATTCCAAGGCAGTAAAGTTTTTGTTTTTGAGACAGGGTTTCTCAAAATAGCCCAGGCTGGCCATGAGCTCACAGAGATCATTTCTGCCTCAGCCTCCTGAGTGCTGAGATGACAGCCGTGCGCCGCCACTCTTGGCTAATGCACCAAAACCTTTTTCCCGCAGTGTGTTCGATTGTTACAGGGTCTCACTGTGCAGCTCCAGTGCATAGTGACCCTCCTGCCTTCAGCTCCCAGCACTGCGAGTGCAGGTAGGTGCCACTAGCCCAGACTCTGGCCAGCTCAGCCTGCCCTGGGGCAGGGCGGGCACGGCGTGTGCGGCCCGCTATCAAACTGCAGCCAGCAAGCTTACCTAAGCTTGCCTAAGCAGGCGCTTTAGTATGATGAGCTATATCTCGCTGGCCCCTGGAGTAAAACTTTTTTTTTTTTTTTCCTGCAGTAAAACTTTTGATCCAACTTTCTTATCCTTTAGCAGAAAAGTGCAGACATAGTAGTTCTATCTTCCAATTTAATCTCCTGCCTTTTACCCCAATTTCTGATCTTATTTTAATAAAATTTATATTTTAATTTATTAAACTATGTTACCTTGTGCACATACTGACAAAAACTAGTAAAATATAAGGGAAGAGATTTCCAGAGAGTGTATTATTTAAAATAAAAAATATGTATTTTAGCTGTTCTGGGCAAAAACACAATCGATATGAATAACATGGAATATGATTTTTTACCTCGGGTTTAAAATTCACAGTATAATTATTGCATAGTTTCCTATGTTGATATTTGCTCCACAGTAATTCTGATAGCTGACAGTTTAATTGAATTTTTATGTAGCGGAAGCAGATGGTACATGCTAGCTCCTCCAGCAGTGTGGCAATGTTAGTTCCACACATTCATTGGTGACAGCGTCCTCATTGTTCACTCCGGGGTGTCAGGCATATCACCAATTTACCAATGACTCATTCACACACAAACATCGGAGTTAATCAGAGCAGTAGCGTGTTTAATTATGAGTAGCCACCAAAAGAATCTTTTCAAAAAAGATAGAAGCCAAAAGTGTGATCGAAATGGTTTTAAAATGTTTTCAGGGATAGAGAATGAAACTATGTTTTTCACTGTATTATGTTCTTTTCAAATAATTCCAGTATGCCAGAAATTAGTTTGCTCTTTCTCTTGATTAATGTCAAAGCATGCTGTGTTTATTTTTGTTTCAGGAGTGAAATTTTGGGAGAAAACAGTTGCATGGATCATGAGGAACTAAAATAACATTGCCAATAATTATATGATATACAAAACACCTAGAACTTAGAGTAATTGCGTACAAACTTATAAATAATGGAAGAGACTTAATCACGTTGACCTTGGTCAATCATAAATGACAAGGCTGCCTTGATCTTGTTCTAAATGTCTGCTTATTATACAGGAACTTTTAAAAACCTTTCTACTCAAGCACATTCACGAGAAACTGAAGTGATCCTTTGGCTTGTTAGATTCCTTTGTGGGAAATTCTTCATTTCTCCCTTGTTCCCCATCATCTCTAGGTTTGGCGATTTGTCGCAGGCTGCAGTCCAGACTTTACTGATACGAGTGATGCCCCAGGTGTGGTTTGGGAGCTCCTTAGGCCAGAGGAACTCTTGCCCATGTAAAGAGTGTGCAGACTCCTTCTGTAGACGCTGGGCAGACACCACATGGAGAAGTGGGCAGCAGAAATGGCCACTGCTGGGTGGGTGATTACGTGAATGACCCATTCCTCCGAGGATTGTGGGAAATGATGCCTTTGGGCAAGTCGGGCATACCTCTGATGTGAGGATGATATTGAGTTTTCAAAAGAGTACATGGGTTTAGGGAACATAATATAGTATTAAAGGGATAACAAAATTGCATTGTGTGGGCCAGCGGGATAGCTCAGTGGTCTAAGCACCTGCTTGGGAAGCTCAGGGACTGGGGTTCGATCTCCAGTACCGCATGCTATGCCAGCCCTGCTCTGGGTGTGCTGAACTGGCCACTGAGACTGGGTGTGGTGGTGCACGCCTGTAATCCCAGGACTTGGGGAGACTGAGACAGGAGGATCACTAGGAGCCTGAGCTGTGTAGCGAGACCCTGTACCAAATACATTAAAAATTTCATTGTGCTGTCTATGTCCTAAGAATAATAAATGTATAGAAAGCAAAATTATATATATATATATTATATGATATATTATATCTATTATAATATCAATATAATTAACATACCATTATATGTTAAATATTTATATGCTATTGCCTAACGCTAGTCAAATGCTTGAAAAATTTGATGAGCTCATGAGAAAGGTATGACTACAATATGTCAGACTGGAATATTTTTTTCTTAAAATTATGCATACAGTGTGACAACGTGAACACAACTATATGTGTGTGAAAGCATGTATCTATGAAACTTTATAAATTTAAAGGGCTTAGATACACTAAAATATTAACAATGAATATTGGGTTTTTTTTGAGACATATAAAAGAAGAGTCATTTAAATACTACCTTAATACTCCTTGTATGATTGTTAGAATTATCTCTCAACTTAGAATTGCATAGGATACAAACCATGGCAACATCACCATGATTATTTACATGTAGAAGGTAGTCCTACATGTAGCTAATTTGAATTGAATTTCCGTGTGTTCATTTCATTCCAACAACGCGGACACTAGCAGTCAGGAACTCTTCTGATCCCCACACCCGCGCCCTGGGGGAGGGGTCACTAATAACTAATTATGAAGCTGCCATTTGTTTTCTGCATGAATCGCACTATGGGGTGAACAGTAACGAAAGCAATGGCACAATTATCATAAAAGATTGCTGTTCTTGTGTTAATGGGTAACATTGTTCATCCATGTGACCGGTGCATGAATAAATAATAGATACAGACATATTGTTTTTCACTCTCCGTGACTTTCTTGTGAGCTTGCTACTCTTATCAGTGGAATAAAATGATAACTACTCAAACAGAAGCTGGAGTATGAGCAATGAAAGCCGAATCCCTATTAGTTTTACCTGTTATTCCTGCAGCCTCATAAGGTTTATCTTGTGAAGACACCCCAGACTTATTACTAACCACTGAAGAAATACTTCTGGTTAACAGCAAAATTTATCAATAAGCAAATAAATGGAAAACAAATCAGCTTAGCAATAAAGTTGAAAAATAATCCCAGCCCCGTTAGAGGAAACCTTCAAGGTGACTTTAGAGTAAGAGTGATATCAAAATTGCTGGGATGTGACTTGAATTTACACTGCAAATGACTGTCATGGGGCCACACTATGAATGCCAAATGACGGTGCCATGACTGCTGAGCAAAAATGCACTTGTGCTTCGAGCTACACACACAAATGCCAAGAGCTTCCCAAACCTGGAGCCTCAGCGTACTTGTCGGGTGCCTTGGCTGGGTCTTGACCTCTGTGGGCTCTCGCAGGTGTGAAGACACAGTAAACTTCATCTCATTCCTGAGGGCCTCTGAGCTTCTGATGAAGATGGTGGGAAAACAAGTTGAAATTTTGCCTATTATAGGTGTGCTAGTCATGATGTCCTTGCTTTTAATACACTGCCTTTTAAATGTTTGCAGCCCATGTCTTAGTGCTTTTGCATTACACGGTATAATGAGCACGAGTCCCAGCGAGTTCTGGAGCACGGAAGTGTCTTACTAAGGACTGACTTCCTGCTCTAAGTATATATTTTATTATTATTTGATTGATAAGTCTGATCTTTTGGGTCTCCTTGGTTGTTACATTTTATTTAATTTCCCATTCCTGTTTTTATTTGTTTATTTATTTATTTTGGGTGGAACTGGGGATTGAACTCAGGCTCTTGTGCTTGCCAGGCAAGTGCTTATTCTATTGAGCCATCTCTCCGGCCCCCCATTCCTGTATTTAATACTCTCAAACTATATATGATAGTAGTAGGAAAGATTCTCAACTACTTGGTATGTGTTAAGCTCTATTCTATTTAAGTCCTTATATATGTGTATACGTGTTATCTGTCTACCACCAACGCCTTTCAGACAGAGACTACAGAAGCACCAGAAGACAACAAATTTGAGTGTATCTGTGTTGCAAAGAACAGGCATCAAGGGAAACTTTGGGTGCATTTCCATCATACGATGTTGCAAATAATCTAAGAAAGGATAGAGGCTTTAATCAAAAGCTCTTTGTGAAAACCTAAGGAGGAAGAAAATTGTTTTATACTGGAGGTGAGAAAAACATCAGGGACATTTTATGGTTGAGTATCTCATTAAATCTTAGGTAGTGATAGGAGTCAGAAACTTAGTGTCAGGAGGGAGCAAGGAACAAAGAACAGAGCCTAAGGAAACTGGCCTCTGGTGATTCCCACAAGCTGGAGACCCAGATTCCTGGAGGCCACGCCCTGTCTTCCCTTTCTTCCTTTATCTGGGAAGTTACCTACTAGACTAGTGATAGGTAAATTTAGAGTTTGATAAATTCTGGAAGGGGATGTAAATAACTGCTTGCTTACACCAAGTTAGTCCAGCATATTCCTTAGCCTGCTTGTAGCCCTCAATAAATGTGAGAAGTTTCATGGCTCGGGGCTCACTTAGGGAGAGACTAAGCTCAGCGAGACCTCTGCGGCTCTCTTAATCCAGTCGTCCCCTCCTTTCTTTCGGCTCTGGCACATAACATACAACAATCTCATGTTCAGAGAATGGAAATTTGAATCAGAATAGAGCTGTAATCACTTAAAGGGGGCTGTCACTCAGCAAAAAGACATTTGGCACGTTCTGTCTGCACAGTAAGCTTTTTAAAATATCAGTGATTAAACACAACTAGGATGTGGTTTTACTTTGTCTTACTTTATCATGGAATTAGAGTAAAATTGTTTGATGTTAGTGCTTTGTGAATGCATCTTATGTCCTGCAGGAAAATAACGTGACTTGGCTATGAGAGCCAAGTAAGCTTCCAAATGTCAAGGGTACCTCTGTCTGTCTGCCTGTCTATTTGTCTAATATCTATATCTAACTATACTCAGGATACCTGAAAGACTTATACTATAATGTTTCCTATTTTATAGATACTTAAATGGAGGAACAGAGAGAATCACTTGCTCAGATTTTGAACTAATCAGTGAGATACCTGAAATTCAAGCTCAGGTGGTTCGATAATCCATGCTATTTATTAGGGCACTAACTTTAACTGTCAATCAACCAACCTAATAAGTAATCCATTCTCTTTTTTAATTTAATTTCATGCATTCGGTGCAGGGTCTCACTATGCAGCTCAGACTCATATTGATGCTCTTGTTTTCAGCCTTCCCAGGGTTGGGATTATGGGTGTGTGCCACCATGTCAGGGCTCGGTGGCCAGCTCAGCGGGCCCAGAGCTCGGGCTGGCATAGCATGTGGTGCCAAGGATGGAGCGCTGGTCCCTGCACTTGCCTCAGCAGGTGCTTAGTCCACAGTAGGCTATCTCTGCAGCCCAAGTAATTCATTCTTCCATCGCATATAACAGACACCTTTTAGTAATGGTCCTCTATGTTTCCTCAGTGCAGAAATGGTGACAGGCAGGAGGAAAGCATTCTTGTCAAGGCAGAGTGGGATGGAGAAAGATTTTTTTTTTTTTTTTGTGAAACAGAAGTGTAATTAGAATGACATTTTGAAGGTGTCTATCTGATACTCCAATCCCTGAATGCACTCTGAACAATTTATACAGTATAAGCAACAGAGATCCAGAGATGGAGCTTGATAGCCTGTCTTTGTAGCCTTCTCAGAGAGGAGAATTTGGGCATAGAAGAGGGAAAGCCAGCTCTAGTACTTGCCTTCCAAACTTAGGATTCCAGGAGAGGGAGACGGCCCACTTGTAATGGTTAATAGCAGCATCAACTTGAATAAGAGAGACAGTAACTCATTTAACCTGGTTCTGGGTATGGTGGATTTCCTAATCATGGAAGACCCATCCTGGGAGTGGGTAGTGTCTGTCCAAGGCTTGTTGTCTGGACGGAATATGTAGGCAAGAAGAATGAGGCCTTGTTTCTGCTTCCTTGCAGGAGCTCTGAACGTCAGCCTTCCTTTTGGATGTCCATCTGTGGGCTTCTAGCACAGCTCTTCGATGTCTTGATGTCCACTAACACAGGATGCTGCAATAAGCTCCAAGCCTTCAGCTGCTCACTGGATCATTCAAAGCTCCAGTGCACAGATGGTCTTGTCACTGTGTTTAGAACCTGACTCTGCAGGCAGCTATTGCGGAGCTACCTTATAAATCTTTTATATAGTCTCTCCTCTCTCTCTGTTTTTATGTCTCTGTCTCTCTCTCTGTCTCTGTTTCTCTGTCTATCTCTCTCTCATTAAATTTATCCTCTAGTTAACCCTACACCACAGCATAGAAGCTGGGAAGAGAGATGACCAGGATACACTTTTGCATTCTGTCACTGCTTTGGCCTGGGAATGTCTGGCCAATAGTAGCTGATCTCTGTGCTTCTCCATGAGGCTTTTCCTTCTAGGAACATAAGTGTGTCTGAATTCTGGGACAGCAGAAAGGGATACTATGAGAGCCCTGTACTCATGGTGGAAGCAAACAGCAGGAAGGATAATACTATTGCATGCATGATCCATGCTCTTTCTTTTTTTTATGTGTTTAGTACAGGGGGGTCTACAGGATCCCGCTATGTAGATCAGACTCATGGTGATTGTCCTGTTTTCAGCTTCCCAGTGCTGGGGTTGCAGGTGTGCACTACCACACCCAGTTTCAATCCCTGTTTCAGTGCGCCCCAGAGGCGGGGCCAGCACAACAAGCCAGGGGTTGAACCCCGGCCACTGAGCTCTGCCTAAGAAGGCGCTTTAGTCCACTGAGCTATCTGGCTGGCCCATGCCCTCTTTCTTTATCTAAAATATAAAACAAAGCAAAACCACTTTTGTTTTTCTATGAGAACTTCCAGGTTACCGAATTAAATAAAATGGCAAGTCAAAATTGGAAGAAACAACCAACATGTTAATTAAATTGAACGGTGTCACAGAGCCCGTGTTGATAACTGTGGGTTTATTTCACTTTCAGCCTGTCTTTTCTTCGTTTATTACATGTACCTTGCAAGGTGCCTGTGTTTCAGGCACAGTTCCAGGAGTGGGGACATGACAATGATTAATGAGACAGCCAGGATCTCTGCTGGCTGCCAAGAGGGCCTCAGACACTAGGTCATACTACTGATTCAACAGCAGTCAGCCCCAGAATCTTAAATGCATTCTGAGAGCATATATGAATTTGAATTTTGAAGTATTAGATTTTCACAAATCAGACTGCGAGGTGGTAGTCAGCTTATCTACTTGGAAGCAAAGTAATCTGAGTTTTGAGTCCCTGCCTTTCCAGAGTGAGCCATTTATATCTCTCACTTCTTCAGGAAATCCACACATGCCTGGCTCTCTAGGGCTGCCCTTGGCTTCCTGCATGATTAGGCGGCGTGGCTTCGTGTATTCTCATCTTTCTCTGCCATTGCTTTCTGCCTCCTTTTTTATGATTTAGGAGCTGAAGCCTCATTTGAGTGAAGGCTTGGTGAGGTGTGTGGTGGAGTGCAGTTGCTCAATAAATGAAAATAGGATGTTGTCAGTGTAAAGCAACCCTGAAGCTGGGTGAATAGTGCTTTCTAAGTGCTGCCATAGAGCACCACTCTCTTCTTCCTTCTGAACTCTCTCCAGGGAGAATGGATTAGCTGCCAGACCCCGACCTGTCCCACCTGAATTGAGTCTTCCAAATGGCCACATGAAGACATTCCCCCAAGCCTCCAGAATTGGTCTATGATTCTAGTCACAAAGACGCATTCAGGGATCTTGTTTCCCAGTCTAAAGAGAGCAAGGGGAGAAATCACCCTGATACTATCACCCTTTTAGCTTTAATTTCTCATTAGAGAGATATTTCAAAAAGTCTAAGAAAAAAAAAAAGAAAATAAAAGGAAAAAAAAAGTCTAAGAAAAGCCTTTAATAGCTTGACATCTTGTGAATACAAGCTATTGTGCTGCTTAAATGTCCATTCATGTCAGAAAACACAGGGTCTGGATGCATTTGTCCTGTTGATCCACTTTAGATATCTTTTTATTGTCTCGAAGAAACCTTTCATCACAGACCTCTTCCCTTCCCTTCCTCTGTGGAGTGGTTGCAGAGCTGTTAAAGTGTGGCTCCTTTTCTGAGAAAAATGAATTGCAAGGCTCATTTTAACTTATTGTCATTTGTAAACTGATAGCTCATACACGATCAGGATGTGTGAAATGCTGAAGGACAACAGCTCCTTGAGTTGCACCATCAGATACCTGAGGATGAAGCTACGGCCACAGCAAGACCAAGCCTGTTAAATACAAAGCGCAAGACCCCAGTGCAACAAAAAGAACAGAGAAAAAGAGCAGAGCAAGCTCTTCTAATAATAATACAAGGCAACTTTTGTTCTTTCTCAGGCAAACATCTCCACAAGTCTTACACAAGCTACAATGTAAAATTGTATTTGCTTTAAAATATAAGATCAAACCTAATACCTGAGAGGGGCATAGAATGTCAGGACAGCAAAATTGGGGAAAATAGGGGAAAGCCAGCAAGGTCTCGGGTCTCCAGGGCACTAACACCTGTGACTCAGTTTGTAGCTAGCAAAGAAAGTGTCCTCCGTATTTGTTTTCAATGAATTTTAAGGAGCAGTCATGTTTTGATTGAAGATGGAAATGACAATTTAGTTGAATTGTCACAGGGGCACCACGAGGATACCAGTGTGGTGTAGTCCTTTCTTTTCTGTTACTAAAACATCTGGTCTTTCACCTAATCAACGTTCTTCAGATCTCATTATGACTGCTATAATTACATAAGCACAATGTTAACAGATCCTATGCAGAGGCTCCTGTGAAGCACACGAGTTGAAGATTTTCTGGTGTTTATGTGCTCCTTGCAGATACCAAACTGTGCAGCTGTTATTCTTAGTGATTACGTTTTGCTTTTGTTTCTTGTTTGTTTGTCAGTTGAGACAAGGCTTTGCTTTTTGCACAGGCTGAAACTCTTATCTCCTCAGCTTAAGCAGCTTTCACTTGGTCCAGAATGCTGGAACTCCATGTGTACTGTTGCCACGTGGGCTTTTCTGAAATTTTTAATGAATCCTAATTTATAATACTTCACGCTGAGATGCAGACTGGGCATGGTGGCATGCGCCTGTGATCCCAGCGCTTGAGAGGCTGAAAACAGGAGGACCACTAGGAGTCCGACCTGTGTAGTGAGACCCTGTAGACCCTGTACTAAATGCATTAAAATAATAATAATAATTTGCAGTGCTTTACCTTTCATATTGTTTACTTTTTAATAGCTCAATTTTCAGATGTCAGTTGCATAGTCAATGCTCCAGAGTTACAGAAAAGGAAGACCAAGTGAGTTAGGAGGGAAACGCTTCCAGCTTTTGAGTTTTTCATTTCAATATAAGTAGAGCCACATCTTAAGCAAATGTGAGCCACCTATTTTAACCTACTTTTAAGTGTTGCCAGATGGGGAATTGAAGCTTTTCAAAGACTTCAGAGACTCCGTAAAGGCAGGTTATCCTACACACGGCTCCGAATCCCTGCATCCACCATCAGAATTTCTTCTTTCTCTAGGATTCTACCTCCATGAAACACCTTTGTCAGGTCTTCCACCAAGTGGTACCAGAATTTATAATATTTGAATTTCTTTTCTTTAGAAAAATAATTCTACATTCACCCCCACCCTCTGGAGTACCCCTTGAATGCAGGGCCTTCACACTGAGCTATATTCTTAGACTTTATTTACTTATTTTTTTAATCTTAAGATTGGAGTATACTAAATCACCAACTTGCCAGGCTGGGCCAGGCTGGGCTTGAAGTTACTGTCCTTCCTCAGCCTCCTGAGATTATAGGGGACCACATTTACCTTGTGTTTTTCTTTTTGAAAAACAAAAATTGTGTATGCTTGTGGTATATTACAAGATGTTTTGATGTATGCATCCATTGCGAAATGATTACTATGGTTAAGCTAATTAACATTTTATCACTTCACAGTTATTTCATTTTGCTTTGTTTTGGTGCTGGGAGAGAATATAAGATACATTTTTTGGTAAATTTTAAGAAGTATAATAACTATATTTATCATGTCATGCATTATAACATAGAGAAATATTAATTAATATGCTATGCTGTAAAAGGCTCAAGTGAACAACTTCTGACATTGCCAGTCCTATGCATAACCCACTATTATTATGGACTACTGGACTATATTGGATTATTTTGCTGAATTCAAGCACCTACAATATTTAAATGGCAAGGGAATACCCATCTCTGACAAAACTAAACAAAGAAAGGGGATATAAATGAAGGAGTACTTTGTATCTGTACATACAAAATAGTTAGGATAGATATGCAGCTACTTTCTCTTAGTTCAATGAGAAGAAAGATTTGTACTAATAGTGTTTGGACAGAATATCATGTCTGTATCTTATACTATGAATAAGTACTATGAAGACAACAATATGCAATGTATTAATTATTGTAACTGTCCTACTCACCTGTTTTAAAACTGTCTCATTGCTATTTGTTTCTCAATAAAATTAATTAAAAAAATAAAAATAGATCAGAAAACTTAACACATGAATTCATATTATGCAAGTCTTGTAAGTGTATGAATTGACTCACAGAATCAAAAGACAATTTGTGAACCACAATTAGAAGGATCTGGCCACAGGGGAGCTCTTGGGAAAGACAGGTAGGAAGGGCACATGACCATCTCAGAGCCCACACTGCTGCGTCAGCTTGGAGCATCTTTTCAGTTCTTTTCACAGCACCCTGACGATCTCCTTGCTCAAGCTTGAATCA
The DNA here is from genome assembly GCF_000260255.1 of Octodon degus. Taxonomy (NCBI): domain Eukaryota; kingdom Metazoa; phylum Chordata; class Mammalia; order Rodentia; family Octodontidae; genus Octodon; species Octodon degus. The sequence goes on along the minus strand of NW_004524785.1, from coordinate 1,494,233 downwards.
CAAGTCACTCATCCCTCTTACGAGGGAAATGAAGTCATTATTTATGGTCCACCAATACTACACAGAGCTGCAGAGTCAACTTAACCAAAGAAAAGAACAAGTGCTCTTTTCAGAGGAAACAGACTGCTATGCAGCAAACAGGCACCCCCGAAGAGGCCACACTCTGTGACTTTGCAATTAGGGGGAAACTGAGGCTCAGGTGTTATGTTCCAAAGCAACCTAAAAAATGATAAGTCTAATAGTAAATTCCTCATTTCCCTGTCTAAATTATATTTCTTTGTTAATCTCTTTGGGTTACGTTGCAAAGCTCTTGCATCTAAAAAAGGAAAACTTACTTCTTATTAAAGATCATTCTATGTTTGACGCTCCTGCTTCACGTGTATGACTGTGTTTGTCAAACAGAGATGATGACTTCCAAGTGTACATTTGCAACCTGAAACTCTGGCACATTGATGATGGCATCAGATCTCCCTCCTCCTCCTCCTCCTCCTCCTCCTCCTCCTCCTCCTCCTCCTCCTTGCCCTCTTCCTCCTCCTCTTGCTCTTCCTTGTCCTTCTCTTCCTCTCCCCCATCCTCCTCCTTTTTCTTCTCTCTTTTCTTGAGCCAAAGTCTTGACGGCAATTATAGGGAATAAATATGTTTCCCCAGAGATCCTCTATCCTGATCCATGCTGTGTCACTCTGTCCAGCTCACGCATCAAATATCATTAGGTATGAGCACAGCCTTAGAGCCCTTGCACAGCCTGTTCAGTTGTGATCCTAATTTTTTTACCAGCCCAGCTGTGTTCATCAACAGCATCACACTAACTGCTAATATGTTCAAAATATATCTTCACAGATGCTTCCTCCATTCTCAGCGATGGCCTAGGAAGACAGGTGTTTATCATTCCCATTTTACAAGTGAGGCAAAAGAGACTCAGACTGGTTGCTTTATTGACCAAAATAACAGAACCAGTCAAGTAAATGATAAACCCAGATCTTCTGCTTCAATTTTCTAATGGGAAGCACTTTTGGCCTCAGGATCTTATTTTCTACTGTTTTCTTATAAATTTAAAATGATCATTCACCAGGGCCAGAGAGCTCAGCGGACTCAAGCACCTGCTTAGGTAGAGTGCAGGGACTGGGGTTTGTCCCCAGCACCACAAACGGTGTTGGCCCCACCCCCAGGGCATGCTGAGATGGTGACTGGGATTGGGTGTGGTGAAGTGCGCCTGTAATCCCAGCGCTTGGGAAGCTGAAAACAGGAGGATCACTATGAGTCCAGTCTATATAGTAAGACCCTGTAGATCTTGTACTAAATGCATAAAAAGTAAAATAAAATGATCATTCACTGCGACTCTAGACATAAAAATGTTGAACACATTCATAATACAGACCAGTTTTTCCTCCTTATTCAGTGTTTATTTTCTCCACTCTGTCACTCTTCTTTTGCTCTTATTTTAATCAATCTATATCCCCAGTTTACTTTTACATTTACTGATGTATTTTAAGTCCTAGCAGGCATAATGTTATCTATATTCATATAGGACCTTGCTAGTGTAGAGAATATTTACACAGATCTTCCCATCTGATTTCAGGTGATTTTCTTAACAATTCTTTTCTTTGTTTTTCTTTTTTAACTCCTAACAATTCTGTAAAATAGTTATTGTTATTTTCAGCTTCCAGAGGAGGGAACACAGAATCAATGAACATTAGTATCTATTTTCATTTCAAATATGCATGTGATATAAAACAAGGAAGGGAGATTTGAATCCAGACCCTCATTAGATTGCACTTTCTGTTCCTCCCCCACTCACAGCCTCTCACAGGAGTCCCTAGATTGCAAGCTAGAGGCTGCAGGTCTTGCATGCTCTTTCAGCTGTCCCCTAATGCTCTGCTGTCCAGGCTATCTTCTCATTGGGAAATTATTAAACTTCACTGAAGCAATAAAGGAAGAAAAGTAACTTTCTATGTTCTCAAAATAGTACTATTGTCTATATATTTCTTAAAATATAGCATTTCTTTAGTCTAATTTTATTTTGGGGCAGTACTTTTGGTGAAGAAATTGTAGTCTACATTTTTATAATACTTGATTTGATTCAAATTTGCTTTACTGAAGGTCTTTTGCAAGGGAATGCCATGTGATGGATTTCTAACTGGTGATGTGCTTCTTACACCCAGCTGAATTGAACTAACGTGGTGCTGGGTGCAGGAGGCCCATCTAAGTGTTGTTGCCTGCAGCATAAAAGGCAGGATGACAGAAACTGCCAAAAGATCTGTTGGGGATGCAGTTTGGAGAAGCTATTGTAGTTGTTGGAGCCTGCTAGTTCTCTTGGGTCATTCTGCTGGAGGACCTTGGCCTGTTTGCTTTCTTGATGAACTTTGGAAAAGCTTGGGTCCTCATCTTGACCATCACTTCCTGGCTTTAGAGGAGAAGATGGTGCATTGCACAGCCTCCTGAAGAAGCTTGTCACATTGGCTTTCCTGAGGGGGACTTGGCTTTCCTCATTACTGGGGAGCTCGGGACCTCACTGTTGCTGAGGGCGGCTATGGTACTTTTGGGGGAGCTCTTGTGCTTACCTTGAGCATGGCTTCCTAGCTCTAGTTCAAATCCCTCAGCCTGCTAGCTCAGATCCTTCATCCCACTAGCATAGACTTCCTAGCTTCCACCACTGACCTTGGACCTTTCCAGCACAGATCCATGAAACGGACCTGTGTGAGACTTTGTTTTGGCTCCAGGCCTTCAGTTGGACTTGTGGGAGGCATTGTTACGAGCTCTAGATTTTCATCTGGACACATGCTGGACATCAGGATCCAGTCCCTAAGCTAGAGTATGGATAGTACTTAGTGTATGGATAGATTTTCTGTACTTGTATATGGTTCTTGGGTGATTTCTTAGAAACTAATATTATAAAACATGTCCTGTACTATATTTTTCACCTTACAAAAACCCCAAAGCATGACAGACTACCTGAGAACAAATGAATTTTCCTACACTGCATAGTTGAGCGGCAGATGAACATTCACTTACTGCTTTTATACAAAGCATTCATATTTCCTGCTGGAGTTAAGCTCTGTTTTATCAAACCACAGATCCCTTGCAAACTTTAAGGGTCCTTTTGATTGGTTATGTGCAGATTAGAAAACTTTATAAAGACAAGTGTGCTATAGGTAACAGTGATATAAAATAGTGATATTTTAAAGTGATTTAGTTTAGTTACTTCTAATTTAGGTGGAGTACATATATTACTATTAGAAATCGAGTTTTGCAGTGAAATATACACAGATATAGTAATTTTGCTAGCTCTGTGGCCCTGAGAAATAAGTTACAAGAACATAGTTTGTTCATCAGCATCTTTGGAGCGGTAATTACATGTCATTCAATGTCATGCAAGTGAGAATAATGCCGGCAAAGATCTAATGGCAGCTACTTGGTGTATGACTGCTATAATGGTACAATTAAAAATGATATATGAAACATAGAATCCATCTGATTGATGTACCCAGGCTTTCCCAAGCATTTAGTCTTTCATAAATTTTTACTTTTATAAAACTTAATTTGTCTCATTGTACTTCTGGACATGCAGCAAAGGGCTGGCCTCACGAGTATGCAACCTGTGTAGTGGCATGGGACACAGTGATCGGAAAGTCCCCACACTTGTTTTAATATTCTGCTGCCAGCATCTCAAACTTTGTCACTTTATTTTAATCTTTTGTAAGCGATGTCCAAGAGACAGTAGAACTTGTGAAGGAACAGAGCAGTTGTATATAACCCATAAGGTTGCCGTCCTTCATGTCCCGTTTTCATGTTGTGTTCTCAGGGCCACTTCAGTACAGAGGCTGGGTTCCTCATGGTGTGTGGGAGAAGAGGGAGTCTGACAACAAGAAGAGGCCAGTGAGGCAGAGGCCAGGTTAAGCAAGCAGGGCACTGAAGGTCCTGAGAGATGGCACTTTCCCTTCCAACCTGAAACTGCTTTGAAAGTGGATGGCAATGGTGTTGTGTGAACCACAGTGGCCGGGAATCTGTCTGTCTGTCTGTCTGTCTGTCTGTCTGTCTGTCTGTCTGTCTGCCTGTCTCTCTCTCTTAATTTTATTGAGAAACAAATAGTAATGAGACAGTTTCAAAACAGGTTAGTAGGACAGTTACAATAATTAATACATTGTATATTGTTATCTTCTTAGTGGTTATTCATAGTACAAGATGCAGACACAATATCCTGTCCAAACACTATTAGTACAAATCTATCTTCTCAATGAATTAAGAGAAAGTAGCTGTATATCTATCTTAACTGTTTTGTATATACAGATACAAAATGCTCCTTCATTTGTATCCCTTTTTTGTTTAGTTTTGTCAGAGATGGGTATTCCATTGCCATTTAAATATTGTAGGTGCATGAATTCAGCAAAATAATCCAATATAGTCCAGTAGTGCATAATAATAGTAGATTATCTATAGGACTGGCAATATCAGAAGTTGTTGACTGGAGCCTTTTACAGCTCAGCATATTAATATGGCTTTACTTTTCATACTTCATTATTATATTTTTCTGCTGGATGGTTAAGACCAAGATAAAGCAAGGCCTGTATACCACATCTTTCATACTCACATTGCTTCCTCACGTTGTCCAGCCAATTATGTTATAAAAGGCAGCAAGCAGAAAGGAAGAAGAGGGTGGGCTGGGATAGCTTTGCCTTTCTGTTCCTCCTTCCTACCCTGTCAGCGAAAGACACATATTGGAAAATGCCCACACATTGGAAAATGGCAAAAGGTGAAATAAAAATTGTGTAGCTCATTTTGATCCATTTTCCCATTTTTCTGTAAGAACAAAAATACGTATGTGTACAACGACAGAATACATTGTTTAAAACTTAGTGATTCTACACCTGACTTAAGTACTCTTGTAGAAAAAATTCATGCTGATAATTTAAATGTGTAATTCTTTGCTTACAAAATTTAATATCAAAAATAATTTTTAAAAAGTCTCGCCATGACAGAGATAGAGGCCAAAGGAGAAAAGTACAAGCTTTAGGTTGAGCGCATTTTCCTAGAGAATGCTGCCCTGCTGCTTTCCTGACAAGGATCATCATATTTCCACTTTGATCTGAGTCCTATAGTTAGAATATTTTTCTCAGTTTTGCTTGTAGTGAGGTGTAGCTCTGTGACTAAGTTGCAGCTAACATAAAGTGAGAAAGGGTATGTGTACCAGCTCCAGATTCATAGAACAATTGTACGTGTGAAACCACAATTTCAACTAAGGGCCTGAGAAAGCCTAGGATAACCCAGGCAAGCATGCTTTCGAGATGAAGTGGCCTCTGAGTGCCTGCATTCCGACTGGCTATGTCATAGAGTCCTCCAGTGTACAGGTGTTCTTTCAACCCTACAAGTAGCATGTGCGAAAGTCACTCAGAAGAACATTAATTTATACCTTAGTCCATGTGCTATTCTGAACCCATATTTTGGCTTATCATGACTGTGTGTTTGGTAATGGGCTTCTCTTTCTTTAAAGTCATCGTTTTAGTCCCTACCAAAAACTTGGTAAATACTTTGGGTAAATAAAATCTTCTGTTATTTGAATTTTTATGCTCTTCTTTCTCTGAGTTCCAGTCAGTTACAAATGAAGACCTTCTCTCTGTCCACTGGGCATGTGGCATTCAGGCCGACCCTCCTCCTCTGCTATGTTGAAGACATCACATTAGTCAAGTGAGTTCTTGTGAAGGCACTGGAGTGTGGACGGCGAGCCTGGCAGTGTTTTGGGCTCTTGCTCATTGGTGAAGTAGTGTAGGCCCTGTCGGGACACATTTTTCAGGACGCAAGTTTTGTTTCTTATAGATTCAAACATTAAGAATAAGATATAGAAGCTCTTACCACTTCTTTGTCTTTTGATTTTGTACCAGGGATTGAATTTAAGACCTTGTGCTTGCTAGACAGGCACAAGGCCACTGAGCTATATCCCCAGCCCTTTAGCACTTCTACAGTTTGTAAATGACATATGCCGTACTTGAAAACTCTATTTCAACCTGTTTAGAAAGTCACTCAGAAGGTTGCAAATTTGAGTCAGACCCAATGTAAAGATGGCTTTACCACAAAGTAAGAAGTCATCCTCCTTTGAGAACAGAAGACCTGCATTTTCAGTGTTGCCCAGGGTATTTGTCTTGGATCAGAAAGTTATGAGGAATCTACAGACCTCAGTGGAAAATCATAGCAGAAGGCTTGGAGAAAGGGTACATCTTCTGCAGCAAAAATTAATTGACTCAAAAGGCGATTGCTTGGGATGGAGAGATAGCTCAGCCATCTGAACACCTGCATGGCAAGCACAAGGACCTGAGTTTGATTCTTGGTACTGCATGCCATGTGGGGCACTGAAACTGGGCATGGTGGTGCACGCTTGTAATCCCAGCACTGAGGAGGCTGAGACAAAAGATCACTATGAGTCCAAACTTATGTAATGAGACC
>NW_004524785.1:1484388-1486641 GCF_000260255.1 Octodon degus | reverse complement strand
ATCAGTCAGGGCCAGGGAGGTGGCTCAGTAGAATAAGCACTTGCCTGGCAAGAGCAAGGGCCTGAGTTCAATCCCTGATTCTGCCAAAAAATAAAAAAATAAAAAAAATTATGAGTCAGAAACTGTAAGTTTGGGGAGGCTGAGTAGCAATATGTAATAGAAAAGGTGTGTAGAGATAAACTGAACAGCCCTGAGGAGCATGGACATTGACCTGAAAGGATAACCCAGAATCCCAGGTTACTCACACCTGCTGCACTGGTACCCTTCCTTCACCTCAGGCTTGCAGCCTGATTCCCTGTGACCTGACAGAGAAGCAAAAAGCATAACTTTGTGTATCATCCAGAGGGACAGAGGGACACAGAGAACTGGTCCAACCTTGTTGATACTCACATTGTTTGCTGTGCGTTTTGTGATATAGTTCCAAGTTTCTGCCCGGGCTTCTCATGTCTCATGTTTTCTTTTTCTTTTTGTATTTTAGGGAAGGGTAGGTCTACAGGGTATTCAGAGTCTCACTACTAGATTGGACGCAGAGTGATCCGCTTGCTTACAGCCTCCCAAGAGTTGAGATTACAGGTGCGTGCCACCATGCCCAGGCTTAATTACAGTCTCAGTGCACCGTGGGGGCAGGGCTGGCACAGCAGGCCCCCAGATTGAACCCCTGGCCCCTGCGCCTGCTTGCAGGCACTTTAACCCACTGAGCTATTTGGCCGGCCTTCATGTCTCATGTATTCAAGAAACAGCAACTGCTACAGTGAAAGAAAACAATGCTTGCTGTACACATTATAATATATATATATGCACATATGCACACATATATATGTCCTATATGTCATATATATACAATGTATGCATGCCTGTGTGTCATATTCACATGCATATGTAATTAATGTTGATATACATTTGCATATGCATATCAACAGCTGCCTGTGTGAATGTTTCATGCTGATAATTTTCTTGATTTCAGGGCCATATTCTATATTGCTACAGATAAAATATGTTGTTTATAATCAGGAATGAAACAATGATGTAATTTTAAGACTAAAACTAACAAAAGCAACAGAAAACCTATCACTGACTCATAAATGGATTTTCCTAATATGTTAGTGTGACAAGAGTAGGAATTCTGGGGCCGGGGAAATGGCTCAGTAGGATAAGCGCTTGCCTGGCAAGTGCAAGGGCCTGAGTTCAATCCCTGGTACTGCAAAAATAAAGTAGGAATTCTGTCCTGTTTATGTTGCACTAAGAGAGAAAAGGCAACGTTGAAGAGAAATCCTCTTAATGGGCAGAGCTGCGAAGAATCACGCTCTACGTAGCTTGATCAGAAATGAGAATGATGACATGCAGACTCCTGAGCAATGAGAGGACATAGCTGAGCTGCTGTGGTGCCTGCAGGAGCAGGGCTGGAAGATAAGTCATGGGAGTCTAGAGAAGAGTCCATGAGCGGGCCTACAGGAGGACGTAACACATGTGAAGCTCTGTTTTGACCTCACCCACTAGTGAGTTCCTTGCTGGCAAATTCTCAGATAGTGCTCAGTGATCTCTTTCTCCTCCTCTAGATAACATGTACCATCTGATCCCTTCAATGAAGGCCTGTCCTAGGTGGTATGTCTAGCCCAAAAGTCATGGCCAAGGCAAAGATCCAAGACCTATTGAAGCTGTTATATGCATCCTTCCCCAGGGAGACTTCAGATGAAATTCCTGTCCTCACATACACCTTCTTGTGCTTTGTGAGGTACGTGAGAGAAAGGGCTCAACTAAGTGTCACCTAACTTACAAAAGCTATGACATGATTAATGTGAACTGATTCAAATTGATAAAGTTTGGGTGTAATTTGTTCTGTACTGGTGGATAGCTAGTAAAGGAATTGCATTACAGAAGAGCCATTGTACACCTAGGTGGGCAGGAGACCCATTCAGGCTATGCCAGCCAGCTTCTCAGCTATCCCAGGGTGCAGAATGGGCTACCAACAGTGTTTTTAGGGTGATTTTGATTGCAAATGTGCAGCAGTTGATAAGTATTGGTTCATGTCCCCAAGTCAGACCTATTTGTCACTGGTAATGGACATCTGACCTGTCGTAGCAGAGGCCATGCTGAGACATCAGTGATAGCCTCCATCTCTAAAGGAGGCCAAATAGCTACTGGGGTTGTCTGAGCTCAGAATGTTATATTATATAACTGTGGTGTGCATCTCAGAATTTTAAATCAAAATGTGAAATCAATTTCTATAAAACTTATTATAGAAAAAAATTTCTA
>NW_004524785.1:1481848-1483073 GCF_000260255.1 Octodon degus | reverse complement strand
GCTTCTCTCTTCCTTACTGATGAGTGCCTAAGGGACCTTCAAACAAAAATGTAGAGCTCCAATAGGAAAAAGGTCCCTGTGAGAGAGAAGTTTGTTGTGGCTGGGCCCACAGAGCTTGGGTTCACCCACAAAAATCACTAGTCCCACACACCATCCTGGCAGTTCACAGAAGGGCCAGCTGGAGAGCAGGAAAAACTGCCCCTTAGTACCCTTCCCTGTGAGACTTTTCTTTCCACAGTACCCGTTCCTGACCAGAGATGCTGCTCCCTTGTTCCTCAGAGGTAATTCAGGTAGGGGAAGAGTTTGCTCCTTCCTTTGGAACAGGGATCGTCAGACAAAGAGCAGGCCTGTGCAAGTGAACTCTGCAGTCTCTGCAAATGCCTGTATCCAATGCACATGCCACTACTCCCCACCCACTGGAGACGGGTGCACCTAAGGCCCGGAGTTCCTGGTGGGAGCGTGTGGTGCATGGGAACAATGGCTGAGGCGGAACAGAAAGTGAAGAGTCCTAATGTGGGTGTGGCAAAGATCAAAATAATGGTGTACACTTTCCAGAGATTTTTTTCTGAATGAATGGTAAGTCATTATCCCTATTGCTAAACTGCATGACTAGGCTTCGAGCCTTGTAGCTGGAACACCTGCTCATCTATAGTGACCACACTGGATTAAAGAAAGACATGCTTGTCTGCTAAAGACAACTTCCAGAAAGACCCGCCTGATTCTGTGAGGTACCTGATCTGAGTCCCCACAGACTGATCACTGTATGGTTTGTTACAAGACTGGCTTTTCTCAACTTCTTACATACTGTACAGGGGGCCCACCAACTTGTTACAGACAAGCCTCAAACCTTTGAAATACTTGACAGCCTTTATCTTCAGCTCCAAGGTGGCATTCTCGTCACACACAAACACGGTGCGCGGTGCTGCTGGAATGCAGACACCATCCTCATGTGGCTTATGCCCTCCTCGATGGCCTTGTACAGAGAGAATGCCTGTGAGCACCTGGGATGAGGATCGTCACTTCTCAGGTCTCCATGACAGTGCCCACACCCACCATCAGGGTCATAGTGGGCACCTTGGCAAGATTACCATTGCAAAACCTAGCATTGGCCAGGATGGTGTCCATGGCCAGTGTTCTCACACGGGTCCTGGACACCAGACTGGAGCTGGCTCATTGAAGGCAGTGTGTCCACTGGGCCCGAGGCCTCCAACAAACAACTCGATCC
>NW_004524785.1:1453235-1481103 GCF_000260255.1 Octodon degus | reverse complement strand
GAGTTGCATTGTGTTGAGGACCATCCCCGCAGCTGCAGCAGGGAGGACTGAAGCTCTGTAGTATTTATCCTGGTGAAGCTTCTTAAAATTTTGCCTAATAAAAACATTTACAAATGATTAATGAAGGCAGTATAATTCCTTTTCTGGCAATCAGAAGTGCAGTGGAACAAGAGTGAACTATTAGGACAGTGAGACATGTGCAGGCTAAGAAGAAGAAATAAACATCGAAGAAAAGAATACAGTGTGGAGACTCCTCAAAAAACTAGGACTAGAAATCCCTTTCAATCCGTTTTATTCCCCTTCTAGGTATTTTCCCAAAAGAACTGAAAACATCATACTGCAATGATATTCGTGCACCCATGTTTATAGCAGCATACTTTGTCATAGCCAAATCTTGGAAGCAACCAAAATGCCTCTTATCTGAGGAATGGATGAAAAAGATGTGGTGTTTTATATGATGGAGTGTTACTCAGCTATAAAGACAAACTCAAAGGCTTCATACATAAGTGGATGCAAATAGAGGCTATACTCATAAGCGAAACCAGACCCACATGTATACATATCATACTGTCTCCCTAGTGTAGGAACCCAAAAGAAGAAATAAAACTGAAAGGTATAACAGATAGAGTAAAATGGAAAGAAACAGAAGTTAAGGATTAAACAACAAAGATGAGAGAAAGGAGAAACGATAGGAAAAAAAGGCAGGGGAAACACATGCAGGTATATATACAGGATGGCTGAGGTGATTGTACTAAAAATTCCATCAGCGTTTTGAATATAGTAGTTAATGTGTAGAATTTTCACCGTGACTAACTCTGTGTGCTGAATCTGCAATCAAAGCAGCTACATCAAGGATAGCATCGTGTAATACAAAAACCATGCTTGAATGACTGTCATCTTGGTCTTCTAAACATGTACCATTTCTAATATCACATCAATTGTTCCTATATTCTCTTTAAAAAATTTTTTTAAAAAGGTAAAAAAAAAAAAGAAAAAAGAAAGACAAGATCAAAAATTTAAGATTTCTTGAAAGGTAATATGCAATCAAATGTCTAATCTTATGTACCAATATCTGTTAATCTGAGCAACAGTGTTGATGATAAAAATAGATAATATGACAATCATTGTTGATCAGCTATTCTTGTTTTGAAAATCTGTAACATAAGTATTGTTATAATTTACCCTGTTTCTGTCTGTATTTTTGATTTTTGATTTTTGCTTTGGTTTTTATTTTTCAAAGTAAAATACAATTAAATTTAAAGAAAAAAATAAAAGAATAAAGGAAATGGTAATTAAGACTCTAACACCACTGGTGTGGGGGCACTTGCCTATAATCCCAGTTACTTGGGAAGATGAGGCAAGAGGATTTCAATTTTAAACTTAGCTTGGACAATTTAGTTACAAAAATACATCTTGTCACATAATGAAAATATTATGAAGGACTGGGGATTTAGGAATGGATGAACTTTTTTTTTTGTATTTAGTGCAGGGTCTACAGGGTCTCACTACACAGATTGGACTTGTAGTGCTTCTCCTGCTTTTAGCTTTCTAAGTGCTGGGTTTACAGGTGCGTGCCACCAGCTCAGTCTTAATCACCATCTCAGTGCGCCCCAGGGGTGGAGTCAGCGGGGCAAGCCAGGGATTGAAGCACCGACCTCTGCATCTGCCTAAGCAAGTGCTTTAATCTGCTGCGCTATCTGGCTGGCCCTATTGGATGAACTTTTTAGAAATTAAAAAAAAAAATTGAAGAACACAAAGTGGGAAAGTAAAAAATTAGATATGATACAAAATTTCATTAAACAAAGTAATAAGAATTCAATAATGGTTGTTGTACTGTATAATGTTATCTTCAAATTAATTGTTTAGGTTACCCAAGAACTTTTTATTCCAGTTCCAATGTTAGATGGTCCTTTCCTTTTTCTTTTCTTTCTTTCTTTTTTTTTTTTTTTTCAGAACTGGGGTTTGAACTTAGGCCCTTGTGCTTGCTAGGGAAGAGCTTTTCCACTGAGCCATCTCCCCGGCCCCTAGATAGTCCTTTTCTTACTTGATGTTAATATTTTATTTAGAAAACTGGATCAGATTTATGTCTTTAATAGACAGTAAAGAATTTCTGTTAATTTAAGCACAATATGATATCATTATTATGTGTACTAAATCTACTTTATTGAAAATATTCTGATTTAATTAAGCTTTCTTCTCAGGTGATACACATGTCGTTGTCTCCTAGAGATTAAATATCCATGCTGTTTTCATTCTAGCCATTATAAAAGTAAACACTTCTCATTTTTAACAATTCTATAAGTTAATTATAACTATAACAAGAAATTATTGAAAAGTAAATTCAGCACTTTTGGGTGTGTGCAAACACACCAAGGCATCTGTACACATTTTCTAGGTTAGCATTTCCTCACATTTTGTAAGACAAGATTTCTGCTTCTACTTCTAGAAGAGACCCTGACATTCTACTTCTCTTTCCCCTGTAAGTGACTAGGACTTTGGGGAAATTAATGAGACAATGATTTTATGACATCTTCCAAGAAAGCAGTTGTGTGAGTGGGTGAAAGCCGAGACACGCCCTGTGGCCAAGCGCTTTTGGGTTTCTTCTCCTGCAAGCAGTCTGTGGTCCTGGCCCCACGAGGCAGAAGGTGGGGACTGGGTGGGACTGCCGAAGTGTGAAGTGGGACGCTCACAGCAGAGGCTTAGCAGAGTGGACTCCACAGAACAAAAGATGGCTGAACTGAAAAACCCTGACGCAGACACACAGATGATGACACTTGGGCAGAAAAAGCAAGAAAAGAAAAATTAAGAAAGCTTCACCAGGTGAAAAATAATGTGCAATTGGGCCCACAGAAGGAGCAGATCAAGGAAAAATATTACTATAATATACCTAAAATTTGTTCTCTCCTTGACAAAAACTATATATAAAATCAAAAATTTTAAGAAACTCTAAGTAGTATAAGCTTTAGAAAGCTAAACAAAAATTGGTCATGTACAGTCAACTTTCCATGTAAATAAAATTATAGAGAGGGACAGAAAAGATGAGGAAAACCTCAGGATTTTTAGCATTAAAATAATGGAAATCTGAAACAAATGAAAGGAATTTTAAAAGTAATTAAAGAAAAATATTCTTCAACCTTGAAATACACATGCAGTAAAACTACATTTCAAAAATGAAGGCAGAGACTTTTTCAGGGAACAAAAGCTAACAGAATCCTTTGCTGACAGACCTGCACTATAAAAAATATTAAAGGAAGTTATGCAGACAGAAGGAAAACATTACCAGATGGAAAGGTGGATCTACAGAGATGAATAAAAGCAGCGGCATAACAAATATCAGGGAGTTTTTACTACTTCTTTAATGGATAAACCACTGTTTACAGAAAAAATAACAATACACCAATACATTAAATAGAATAATATTATTTATTAAGGGGGAAAGGTTTATTTAGCTCTCAGTTTGTGGAGGTTTCAGTCCATAATTGGCTGGCTCCAAGACAGGATGGCCTGGCCGACGGGTAACCTTTTCATGCAGGTGGAAGACAATAAAAGCAACCAGACAGGAGAGAGCGCCTCTTTTGATTCCTTACATTGCACGCGGGCTATCCACCATATAATGTGTGTAGCACTCACTCCCCCAATCCAGCACTAGACCGTGAACCAGTCACAGACTCTAACTGCCTCTGAAAAGCCTGCCTCTTTTACCCTATGAAGCTTTTGGAGGGAGCATCGAGACACAAACCATGACATAGATAGATAGATAGATAGATGATAGATAGATAGATAGATAGATAGATAGATAGATAGACAGACAGACAGATAGATTGAGATATAGATATGCTGCACACTATCCACTTTGAAAAGAACTAGTAGTACATCTAAAAACAAACAAAACAACAGTGGAGATAAAATGCAATGAGAGAAAGTTCAATTAATCAAAGGAGAGAAAAAAAAGAACAAAAGAATAACATATAGAAGCAATAATTAGAAAACAAGGTTATGGATTGAATTATCTAAGTGGATAAATATCGTAACTATACAGTGTCTTACACACTCCATTTGAAAGGAGAGATTGACAGAAAGGATAAGAAATGCTACTGCATCAAAACACCAGTAAACATGAAACTACAAACAAGTTCATAGTAAATCAATGGAGAAGTAAAAGTGAATCAACAGAGAGTGAGACCAAACATTTCATAAAGTAGAGATTATTAATGTGTAGGAGATTTTCTGCATAATGATTATTAGGAAGACTAAATGACTTTCACACATTCCATAGCAGAGTTTTGAAAGAATAGATACAAAATCCAACAGACCCTTACTTCATAGACCGAGGGACAGAAACACACTGGTAGAGGAAGAGTTCAATTCCTCCAAAGATCTTGGCACTCCTTTAGGGAAACATCTGTGTATCTATCCCTCTGATCTCCTGTGAATTTCCTTATTTGCACTAAATCATCCCTAACATATTCTTCCTATTCACCAAATGTCATGAGGGGCTTTCTGACATCATGTTGAAATTTGACCAGGCACAGTATATACCTAACTCAATGAAGGAGGAAATGATTATGTCATAAGTCATTTATTCCTGTTGAACCTATGAAATCTAATAATCAGGGTTATTTGTTTGCTAAATGCTTACAAAGTCTCTTCCCAACAATTCCTTCGCAATTCTTGTCTAAGATCTCAATAGCAAGTTTCTCTGATACTAATGTGACACGGAGATAGTGGGGAAAAATTATTTCACATTTTCTTTTGACAAAATGTTATAGCATTTAACAAGCATGGACTAATGCAGTTGAATTTTATTTTTAATAACAATTCACAGGCTGGCTTCCACTTAATCCATTGTCCTTTATTTTATTGAAATGTATGATTAACTGAAGAAAAGATCCTTCTTTGGAGTATGATATCATAACATTAGAGAGCTTGCTCTTCCCTTGCACTACTGTTTTGTGTCAATCTGCACAGCTGTGTATTTGTCATGAAAGTGCTTGCATCCAATTTGATGTACTGAGAAAATAAACTTTTCATTTTAAACAAAAAGATAAAGGATGTCCAGTTCAACAAGGAAGAGTATTTATCCAACACAGGTAGCAGGAAAGTTATTCTAGGCTGATGACTCACTTAAAATGTGGTTAAGCTCTCAAATATCTTTGGGAATGAGCACACGAATGCCTTAGAGATTTTAACAGGGAGTCAAGCAGTGCAGTACTGTAAGAATTCCTGTGGAAAGTTAAATTGTTGAAATAGAAATTTCACTGTAAAGGAAGTAAGGCTAATTGGATATTTGGCTAATTTATATTGAGGACAGATAAGGACTAATTTTCTATTTGAAAACTTCAAAGTTGTCTGCATTGATGTATAAAAGTAGAGAAAAACCAGAAAGACCACATAAGACTTGACCCTGACTTGCTGACATTTACGGGCACTCCGCACCACATGGGAAGGTCTGTGTTTTTTGCAGTTGCATAAGAAATAATTACTAAGGTAGATAATATGGTAGTCTACAAAACAAATCTTGATTCATTTAAAATGTTTGAAAACTTAGAGCAGGCTATGTATACACCGAGAGGTAAATTAGAAATCTAAGGATGTTTCTGTATGTTAGGAAGGACAATTTCTTGACCAAATATGCTAAGAAATTTCCACTTAGACAAGTAGTTGAATTGAGCTCTTCCCCCACCTGTGTGCTTGTGTCCTTCTACCCATGAGCCCATCTTGAATTTTCCGAAATTGCTGTGTGAAACTATAATGAAAATTCTGTGTGGTTCTATATGTTTCTAGCTATATTTATCTATATTAAAGATCTCATGCATTATATTTTAAACAAGATTGTCATGCTTAAAATGATTATACTTGGTTCAAAAATGAGAAGAGTTTTTAAAATACTTGGTTTCAGAATTGTTACCCATAAGAACTCAAATGAGATTGAAATAATAGACTAACATTTAAAAGAGACAAAAGAATGTAGGTAAAAAGTTTGTTTTGTCGGTTTTATAATAAAATAATTCTCCTAAAGACATAATATATAAAATTGTTTAAAGAGTTTTGGGTGATTTTAGGGTTTTATATTATAACTATAAAATAAATTAATCTAAAATGCCTGGTCATAATAGCAAAATTAATAATTCTTATAATTTATTGACTGCCTCTCCTTCTTCAGCACTGGTAAGATCCTTATTTAAATTTATCTATAAATCTCATATCCACCCTTCATTTTTAATTTTATCCGTTTGTAAATGAAAAAGCTCAGCTCTAGGGCTTAATTAACTTCCCCTATAGTAGTAAGGACTGAGAGTGGGTTATTAAACCCAGATCCATTTCTCTCCAGACGTGTGCACCTTTTCTCTTCCTAACTCTATAGTGTGATGTCAGCATGCATTAAGGTATAAAAATAGCTAACGTATGGAATGTGATGAGCACTTTTTAATTTGAGCCACTCAGTTCAAATTAGAGATTTCACTCCACCTCAGACTCAAAGTCTAAGAGAAAATGAATGTACTTTTAGAGTACAGGTAATAGGAAGAAAAGAGATTTAAAATCATTTCATATGACAAGCAGTGATAAGAAGCAAGGGTTTGGACCTAGAGAAGTGAGGACCCTAAAGACCCATCGTAGTTGTCTTCAACATATGAAGAACTAGTACTTAAGAGACGATTACATTTTTCTTTGGTGTATGAAGTGAAACTACAGTAGATAAATGAAACCCATGAATCCGGGTTAGGATGACATCAGTTAGAATTTTTTTAAGAATTGCTGTTGAAATGTCGAGTCAGAATTCCATGTGGGGCTGAGCTAATGGGCACTGGAGGCACTTGAGCAGAGGGCAGCTGATCATTTAGCTGAACATCAGGGTCAAATTGCAAGCTGATTTTCAAATTTCCATGCTATATGAGGAGATTCAAGTTTTATAGAAATAGCAACATATTTAGCATGCAGAAATTAGCACGCATTTCTTATCAAGTAACTTTTTTGGAGAATTTGGATATGAAACCAGATTAAAATAGAAACACATGAACAATCAAAAAAAGGACATGACCACACCAGCCCCTGTAAGTTGAAGCAGGCAGGCAGTTGCTTGTAAGAAGAGAATTAACAGGATTTAGGGGTTATTCCATCTATTGTTCTATTTGTTGTTGTTGTTGTTGTTGTTGTTGTTGTTGTTTTTGTATCAGGGATCAAACTCTGGATTTTGTGCCTACCAGGTAGGCACTCATGCTGCTGAGCTGTCTCCCCAGCTCATTTACTGTTCTAAATACTTGCCAAACAGTAACTGTTTAGTTCTGGATAAGATCTCTGGTGTGTATTTCCAACGTCCCTTGAAGGAGCTGGCTGCTGAATGTTTTCATTTCTATATCTGGTTTGAATCCTTGAGTCTTGGCAAAGGGACACACCATGGGACCTTTGCAGAAGACAAACGTTCTTAGCTGCGATGGGAGCAACTGTGCTCCCTGCAGCTTGCTTTTCCCATCCTGCACATTGAAAAGACTCTTTTAGAAAGAGCTCTCAAAGCATCAAATTCCACATGGCCTCTATAGGTGACTCCCTTAACACTCTGTGGAGGTTGAGTCTGACCTCCTAAAGCAGCCTCAAAAAATAAAATATATCTTGTTCTGTCTACACCCCCAATACCTGCAATTCCATTTTCTTTATTGAGCTATTATATTATTACCACCTGTCCAAAAGCAGCTTGAAGATCTCACTTTCTACATTTCATGTTCTTGTTATTCAATATACAGTTTGTGGTTCAAACTGGGAACTTACAAATGCAGGTTCTTGGTCCTTGTACAAAGACTACTGAACTTGAATATAGAGCTTAGGAAATTACCTAATTGTATGCACATTAAAATTTGAGATGCACTATTTGTTCACTACTCATAAGCTCATTATGCATTTCATAAGCATATTTTGAGATGTGGTTATGTGATACTTTCTCATTTTGTTCCAGTTTTACTTTTCTTTTTTTTTTTTTAATGTTTCATGAAGTACTATTCCTTAGCTTGAGGTCTGCGAGACTTTTTTTTTAGGGTATTTAGTACAGCATCATCAGGGTTTCACTACACAGCTTGGACTACTAGTCATCCTCCTGTTTTCAGCCTCCCACTAGAATTACAGATGTGTGCCACCATGCCCAGTCTCGGTTGCCCTCTTGGGGTGCCTTGGGGGAGGGGCTGGTATGGCATGCTGGGGACCAAATCCTAAGCAGGCACTTTAATTCACTGAGCTATCTGGCAGGCCCAAGGCCTGTGAGAGTTTTAAACTATTGCCTAATCTAGAAACTTAAATCATTCCTTCAGTTTCAATAGTCAAAGCCAAAGAGACAACAAATGCAGAAATAAATTCTACCTCCATACTTACTCTTGTCCACCTCCTGCAACAGCCTTGAGTCTGGTATTGTATCATCTCAACCCGGAAGACAAATGGCTTTCTGGCTCTACTTTTGTCTTTTCGCACCCACTTTTCAAGCTGGAGCAAGCCACAAACATCTTTATCTGACATAATGATGCAACTCACAACTCTGCATCCACATTCTCTTCTGAGTGACCTGCAACTCCCCTTAGGTTTCTCCTTTTGCCCTCATTGCTACCAAGCACCTTCATTCTGAATTACAACAACTCTGGGTTATTTGTGCATTACCACCTTCCCAAAAGCCCATCTGTTCACTTCCTCCCCTACTTTCTAGATTCATGATTTTTCTGTTGCCATACTCCAGTGCTATTTATTTTTTTCCCCATACATTGCTAGATTCTGAGCATTTGCAAGGAAAGAATGAAGGAAATACCATGTTTAGTTAGAAAATGGATCAGCAGTGAAAAAGTATATCAAATTTCACTTTATTGTTTACTATTTCATTATGTATAATGTAGGCATAATTCTATCTATTTGAATGGGTTTTATGATAATTAAAATAAAGCAGGAGGTTTTAGCTTATGCTGTGTTTCAGTTCATAGTAATGACATGATTTTGTTCTTGGAAAACACATCATACTAGTGGTAACCAGGTAGGGGCAAGGATTTAGTCATTGAAGGTCACAAGGAATCCATGTATAAGATTAGAAGGCCACAGTGGGACTTGGTAGGAGTAAGAAACAAGCCAAAGCTTTAGTACCATGAGCTAAAGCTCAGGTTCACAGTGGTAGTGACTCTGAGGTCAGATCCCAGTGGCCCAAGTGAGTGGGTGCAGGCATGCAGAGCCGGAGAACAAACCAGTCCTTAGAAAGTGGCATGTGGTTACCTGTATAATGGGGTTGGGTCATGCCTTCCACTTCATTTCTAATATCCTTTCTGATGGCACTCAGAATTTTGTGACTCTTGTCATGTAACAAAAGCTTAATTTTTTTCTTCTTTTTTCTTCCCTTTCCTTCTGACTCCCCTTTCCCTCCCTCCTTCCATTTCTTCCTCTTTTTTTTTAACCCTCTCTCTCCCCTCCAGTTTGCAGACAAATAATATTTGTCCAATGTGCACTCAGTGAAGACCAACAGGTAGTATGCCCAGTAGGAGACAACTGCCTGTCAGTATCAGAACTGTCAGATCTGAACTAATGTTCAATTTTGGAAAAGGTAGCCTGCTACTTTCTAAGTCATGGGTAGTGATTCTCCTTGGAGACATGATCCTCGTGATAACATACTAAAACCTTCCATCTTAATTCCTCAGTTGTGTCCACAAGACTTGATTATAGACTACTTTTACCATACAAGAATACTCATGTACTTCAAAATGAAATAGAAACTGAGAAAGAGGCACACTTCATGGATTCTAGCCTCATTAGACTCACACAGATTTCAAGATTCCAGGAGAAACACCACGCATCTTTAGACTCCTTGGCTCATGTTCTTCCTCAAGCCCCTTGGCCAGCTGAGCTGCAGTGCACTGAAACATTAGGTGTTCTGATATACTACTGAGTACCAGCTTCCTTTCACAAATATGCAGCATATTTTAATTAATGACCATTTATTTTTATGACAGCTGACTGCATATACTGTTTTAGGAACATGACAGGGGGTTGAGTACAATTTGCTGCAAGAAGATGAGGCAGCATATGATGCCAAACTGGTGCTGAAGGAGAGGTGGACCAGCTGAGGCCTTATTCTTGTGAGTCAGGAATGAGTACAGGGGAAAGGACAGGCTTACATCTACAGTGACAACACGTGGTTGGTGAATATGCTTGAATACCTACTGTGATAGTATGAAAAAGTGTACCTGGATGCTTTATGCAGCAAAATGACTGGGTTATGGTTTACTTGTCTAATATTATTGAAATCTTTTGTTCTTTACAAGTTCTACCCACAATTCTGGGACTTACATGTTCAAAGACAAATAAGTTAACCACTGCAACAATGCCCTTTAATGACATTTATTTATTTATTTATTTATTTAAATTTGAGAGATGTAAGTGTGAAAGTTCAATCCATGGCTACACTGTACCATACTAATACCCAGGCATTGTTCATTCAACTTCATTAACTTCTCAAAATCATTCAGGTAAGGATCAAAATTGCCATTTTTTTAAAGCAGCTGAAGTTTCAAGAAGCTGACAGATCTGGATCATAAAGCGAGCAAAGCTGAAATTTAAATCCAGAATGCTTGACTTCACACTGTAGGCCTTTCCCCGTTACAGTATGTGCTTGCTCAGTCTTGTCATTCATCTAGAAGGCCACAAACAAAACCCACTCTCTGATTAAAACATTCTTGTATTTTTGCATGTTCTCTATCATCCTTCTCTCTTGGATGATAGGTAGAACTTAACACGTGAATTTGCTTGTTTTCATTTTTAATTCACATGTTGTCTCCACATGTTTCTCATTGCTGAACAAAATGCATGATGGCCACAACTTAAAGGGGAACAAACTCACTTTGGCTCACAGGGTCACTCTGTGATTAGATGACCTCAAGGAAGAAACAGGATGGTGAAGAGAGGTGGCAGAGAAACAGGTGCTCACCTCTGGCAGACAGGAAGCAGCGAGAGAGAGAGGAGGAGCCTGGAATAAGGACACACCCTTCCCAGTCACTCCCAGGGACCCAAAATGAATGGATGACCACTGATGAGTGTACTACCCATGGCCTGATCCCCTCTCTCACACATGAGAGTTTGGTGCCATATTAGAGTCAGTATATGTTAATTATCCATGGGTTCCCCTGTGACAAGCTTGAGCCACCTGGAGAACAGATGCACCCGAAGACCATAGCATTAAGTGAGATACACCAGCCACACACAGTTAAATAGCTCATAATTTAACTTATATGTGAGACTTGAAATTTAAATGAGGAGCCCAACACAAGACAGGTAATAAAAGTAGGGAGAGAGTGCTTCTTTGAGGGGAAAGAGGATCCAGACATGGAGGGACTGGGGATGTAAAAGAACAGGGATGATGAAAGACTTGAATTGTGCTGTACACACGCACCAGCTCCTCCCAAGGAATAAAATCATTATACTCTGCAAACACATACTAACAAAGAATGAAAAAATAATAATTCATCCTTGCTCACAGCGCACTTTCACACTTATCTCATCATCCTGGCCAGTTTTCGTCATGATGGAAGTCCTGTTTAATGAGTGTGTTCTTAAGCTGTGAGTGAGGTATATTAAAGGCTGCTACCTAGTGTCATGTGTGGGCAAAGCAGGCTCAAGAAACATAAGGATATCCTCATCCACTGTCTCTGAATAGGGCACCTTACAAACTAACTATTCCCTAAAATCAAAAAGAATGTGAAACTATCCAGTTTGAATTTTTAATTGCTTTTTGTTGTTGTTGTTGTTGCTACATGTTTGCTGCATGCAGTGATTATGCCCTTAATGGGGAGTTGATACTTGAACATAGCACCTATGAATGCCTTTGGGGGGCCCAGCCAGATAGCTCAGTAGATGAAAACACCCGCTTAGGCAGACGCAGGGACCAGGGTTGGATCCCAGGTGTGCGGTGCCAACCCTGCCCCTGGGGTGGGCTGAGATGGTGATTGAGACTGGGTGTGGTGCCCCCCCCCCATAATCCCAGTGCTTGGGAGGCTGAAAGCAGGATGATGACTACAATTCTGATCTGTGTAGTGAGACCGTGTAGATCCTGTACTAAACACACACAAAAAGAATGCAAAATGATTTTTGCATCTCTTTCGTTCCCCTTCCTCTGTATCTGATCTCCCTTCACTTTTGCAAAAGATCCACCTCCCTATTTCTTGTTATATATCATGTATTTTATTCTTTACTTATACTTTCAGTTTCTCATGTAAGGAAAATCCTGTGATATTTAAGATTATAATTTAATTATATTTACCATCAAGGTTTCAAGGTACATCAATTTACTGGCAGATGACTCCTGCTTATCTTTCTTCATAAGAGAGTAGTACACTGTTGTGTGTAAACATCACATTTTCTTTATTTGTTCATCCCTTGGTCCACACACAGGATACTCCAAGATTAGGTGTTATAAACTGTGCTACTATCAACATGGGTTTGGAGATAGCACTGTAATATGATGTTTCTAATTCTTTCAGAAATATTCCTAAAGGGGAAATAGTTCCTTTGAATGGAATCTCTAGTGTCAGATTTTGAGGATGATCCATATTGATTTCCAAAGAGATTCTACTAGTTTATGTTCCCTCTATCAATCTAGAAGCATTCTTTTCCAGAGTCCCTCCAGCATTTGCTGTGACTTGGTTTCTCAATGATGGACATTGTTTCTAGAGTAAAACTGAGTCTCAGATTTATTTAAAGTTATGTTTCTTTAATGACCAGAGCTGTTGAATTTTTTTTTCATGTATTTATTAGTCATTTGTACTTCATATCCTAGAATTGTCTTTTCATTGTAATTGCCTATTTCTTATTTGGTTTTTTATTTGGTGGGAGTCTCATTTTTTCCAGTTCTTTATATACACTCACTAATAGTCTCCTCTATTATGAATAAGAGGCAAATATTTTTTTCTATTTGCTAGATTATCTATTCAATTTATTGTTCATTCCCTTTGCTAGTCAGAACTATTTTCAATTGAAATGATTTTCATTTTCTGATTTTTTTTTTTTTGTGGTACCAAGGAGCAAACTCAGGATTTGCTGATTCTTGATGCTATTTCTTGTGCAACTGGGGTTCTGTCTAAGAACCCCTGTGTCTTCAAGAGCTCTAGTTGTTTTATCTTTCTGAAGATTGTTTCTGTTTAAACATTTAGATCTTTGATCATTTTGATTTTAGTTTAGTAGCTGGTGCGAGACAAGGATGTAGATTCATTCTTTTGTATGTGGGTATCCAGCTTTTCTAGCCCCAATTGTTAAAGAGCCTACCTTTCCTCTAGCACCTATTTTGGAAACTTTATTGAATGAAGATAAGCTAGCTGAACGTGCTTGAGGTTCTTTCCACAACCACTATTCAGGCGCATGCCAGTGGTGTGTCTTTTTAGATCATTGTAACTTTGTGATCTTGCCTAACGTCCAGAATCATGGTATTTCCTGTTTGTTATTGTAGTCCAGGGTTGTTTTGGTGATCAGAGGCTCCTCTAATTTGTGACTTTTAGAATTGTTTTCTCCAGCTCTGTGAGGAAAACTATTATTTTGATTGGGGTTGTGTTAAATGTATTTAGCAGTTTTGGAAATATAGCCTTTTTATTTTTTAAAGAATACAAATTAGTAATTTAGAAAGCACCATTACAAATGACACAAAGTTTCACTAAAGAAAATAGTAGCAATTCAATAATTATTGCTGTATTGCATGATGTTATCTTAAATTAACTATTCAAGTTAACAGATATAAACGTGTAAAGTTGGTTTAAAAAAACAAAACAAAACACACCAAAGAAAAAAGTTATAAGAAATAAAAAAGAAAAGGAATAAAAAATAAAGAAAAGAATTTTAAGCAAATTTTCAAAAGATAAGCAGAAATCAGCATTACAGTTATCCAAAGTCATAAATTCCCCTTCTTTCTTTGTCCTTTTCCTTATCCCAGATTTTCTTTCCCATTGAAAAAATTCTTTCCCTTTCACAATATCTATTATAGCTTTCAGATTTTATTTACTCTTTCATGATCTCACACAGCAAGGCAATATTCTGTTTACATATATGGATTTAATTTATTTCACTTGACATACAGTTTCTACTTGCAATCATTTATCTGCAAAAGCCTTCAAGTTTATCTTTTTTATAGCTGAGTAATATTCCATTGTATAAAAATACCATAATTTTTTTATCCATTCCTCCATTGATGAGAATTTGGGTTGTTTCCAAGATTTAGCTATGACAAATTGTGCTGCTATAAACAGGGATGCACACATATTGCTGTGGTGTGATGATATCAGTTCTTTTAGAAAAATATCTAGGAGGGGAGTAGCTAGCTTGAATTGTACCTCTGATACTAACTATTTGAGGACTCTCCACAATGATTTCCATATTGATTGTAGCAGCCTGTACTCCTACCAACAGTACAGAAGGGTTTCTTTTCCCACAAATTTTCTCCAGCATTTGTTATTGGTTATTTCTTATAACTTTTTTCTTTGGTGTGTTTTGTTTTGTTCTTTTTAACGAACTTTACACGTTTATATCTGTTAACTTGAACAGCTAATTTAAGATAACATCATACAATACAGCAATAACTTCTTTTTTTTCCCCTAATTTTATTGAGAAGCAAATAGCAATGAGACAGTTTCAAATCAAATTGGTAGGACAGTTTCAATAATTAACACATTGCATACATTCTTCCTAGTGGTTATTTGCTGTACAAGATGTGGACATGATATCCTATTTACAAACACCATTAGAACAAATCCATCTATTCATTAAGAGAATGTAACTATATATCTATCCTAACCACTTTGAATACACAGATACAAAATGGACATTCATCTGTATGCCCTTTTTTTGTTAAGTTTCTTTATTTGAATATTATAGGTGTGTTAACTCAGCAAAATATTCTAATAGAGTCCAGTAGCCCATAATAGTATTGGGTCTTCTGCTTGACTGGAAATGTCAGAAATTGTTGACCTGATTCCCCTACAGCTCAACATAACAGCATGGCTTTACTTCTTATATTTCGTTTTTATACTTTTCTGCTGGATGGTTAAGACCAAGGTAAAGCAGGACCTATGCAACAAGAGTTGTAGCTTTTGGGTGTGATAAGGTCAGCGAAATCCCCTCAGGATTTAACCTGAGATCCTGTACCTCAGATTGTAGAACCTTTGTCAATGTCAGCCATGTGGATGAGTCACGGCCATTGCTTGGCCAATGTGCTCTCTGTGAAAGCCTGAGAGAATGTTTTCTCTCCATGTGACTCTCCTTAGGCACACTCTACATCATCGATCATTTTCCTCTTTGGCCCCATAATCTTCTTGATCAGAAAATTTGGGACACTACTGAGTTACATGTTGTAACAGTACAGGTTCTCATATGTCCTGAGTCTTAATTGACCTTGGAAGGCTAGGGCCAAAAAGTTGGCTGCGATTTCTTGATGATTCATTTCTTCTGGCATAATATCTTATCTCAGTGTTGCTTTAGTTTACATCTCTTGAATGACCAATGATGTTGAATATTTTTTCATATATTTTTTGCCATTTGTATCTCTTCATTTGTGAAGTGTATATTCATCTTAGATGCCCATTTTTGGATTGAGTCTTTGAATTTTTCAGGCCAGATTTTTAAAAATATTTTATATATACTAGATTGGAGTTCACTATGATTTTTCCCAGTTATAGGATTTCTGTTTACTCTGTTGGTGATTTTTTTTTTTGATGTGCAGAAACTTTTCAAAAATGAGATCCCAAGGGGCTGGGGAAATAGCTCAGTAGAATAAACATTTGCCTGGCAAGCACAAGGTCCTGAGTTTAATCCCCAGTTCTAAAAAAAGGAAAGAAAGAAAGAAAAAAGAGAGAGATCCTAATTGTTGTTTCTTTGAAGAATTTCCCCTGCAGTTTGATTTGTATTCATAAACTCTACCTACTCCTATATCTTTAGGATTTCTACCTACTTTTTCCTCCAGAAGATTCAGTGTTTAATTTTTAATATTTAAATCTTTAATTCATTTTGAGTGTAGTTTTGTGCATGGTAATAGAGACGGGCCTATTCTTAGCCTTTGTTATGTGGAAATCCAGTTTTTTCCTGCACCATTTAGTAAGGACACTATTTTTCTTCCAGTGAACATATTTGGTTCCCTTTTCCAAGATAAAGTGCCTGAGTGTGTGTGTAGTTGTGTCTGTATCTTCTAATCTGTTTCATAGGTCTGTTTTTCTGCCAGCACCATGCTGATTCCATGACAGTAGCTTTGTAGTATAATTTCAAATTGGGGATTTTTATGCCCCTGCTTTTCCTTTGCTACCTAGGATTGCTTTTAATATTCTAGATGTCTTCTGGCTTCAGATTAATTTTGGGAATGTTTTCTCTAGCTCTATGAGATATACTAATGGTATTTTAATTGGTATTGCATTAAATCTGTATAACAATTTTGTGAGTATAGCCATTTTCAAAATGTTGGTTCTTCATATCCAGAATCAATTAATATCCTTCCATTTTCTGAAATCCTCTTCCATCTCTTTTTGCCAAGTACTATAATTTTCACTGCATAAATTTTTTACTTCCTTTGTGACATTGAAGTATTTATTTATTTATTTATTTATTGTGAAAAGCATGGTTCCCATAATTTTTCTCTGTGCATTCATTGTTTTTGTATAGAATTGCTGTTAATTTTTGATTGCAGACATGGTATTCTGCTATACTACTGAATTTGGCTAACAAATTACAGTCTCTTAGTGGAGTGTTTGGGTCCTTTATGTAGAGTATCATCTCATCTGCAAGTAATGATAATTTTAATTCTTCTTTTCCAATCATTATGCATTTTATGACTTTCTCTTGTTTAGTTGTTCTGCCTAATGTTCTAGAACTATATTGAACAGGAGTGGTGACAGGTGTCATCTTTGTCTTGTTCCTGATTTTAAAGTGAAGGCCTTCAGTTTTGGTCCATTTAGTGTGATATTGGTGTTGGTTTGTCATAGATGACTTTTATCAGATTGAGGTGCAGACCATCTATTCCAATTTTCTGTAGGGGTTATCAATTTTATTTATTCTTGCAAAGAACTCTTTGAGTCATTAATTCTTTGTATTGTTTTCTTTGTCTCTATTGCACTTATTTCTGCTCTGATCTTTATAATTTCCTGCCTGCTTTGGGCTTTGGGCTTAATTTGCTCTTCTTTTTCTAGAAACTTGAGGTGCACATAAGATTATTTGTTTGGACACCTTCTGTTTTCCTGACAAGAGAATTTACTGCTATAAATTTACTTGCCACATGTTCCAGTCAGTTGTATCTGCATTTTCATTAGATTGCAAATATTGTTTATTTTCTTCTTTAATTTCATCTGTATCCTATTGATTGTCTAGAAGGGCATTATTTAGTTTCCATGTGTTTATGGAGGTCTTGCTGTTTCAGTTGTGAATAATTTCCACTTTCATTGTACTAAGGTTGGATAATATGCATGAGGGAATTTCAATTCCTTTGCATTTATTTATCTGTTTTGGATCCCATGTGCAGCTGTCCCATGTGCAACTGAGAAAAATGCATATTCTGATGCTATTTGGGTGGAACACTCTTTAAAGCTCTACTAAGGTCATTTCTTTACAAGTTTGGTTTACAAGTTCTGTTATATCTTTACTGATTGGTGGTCTATCTCTTTGTCTCAATGGAGTATTAAAGTTCCCCAATACAATTATGTTATTGCTCATTAGATTTTTAATGTCTGTTAAAATTTGTCTTATATAGTTGGGTTCTCCTACATGGGTGCATGTATATTTATAATTGTTGTCTCTTCCCTTTCAGTTTTCCCTTAACAAGTATGTAGTGACCTTATTTTTAATCATACTTGGTTTGAAGTTGAGGCTGTCAACAACCAGAATACTTACTCCTGAATTTTTCTGGGTTTGTGCCACATGAGATATTATTTACTTTATCTTTTTGAGTTAAATATTTATAATATATATATATATATATATATATATATATATATATATATTACAGGGTCTATAAGATCTTGCTCCACAGATTGCACTTGTAGTGATCCTCCTGTTTAGCGTCCCAAGTGCTGGGATTACAGGCATGCCTACCATGCCCAGTCTTAATCCCTGTCTTATCATCCCCTGGGGGTGGGGCTGGCACAGCATGTGGTGCCAAGGATCAAACTCTGGTACCTGTATCTGCCTAAGCAGGCCCTTTAGTCCACTGAGCTTTCTGCTTGGCCCTTATAACTGATATGCAGTGGCTTACCTTGTCATGCTGTGTTCCTATTGTGCCATCCCTACTATTCCCATGTGCTTAATTGTTTGCTCTTCTTGCTGGTTCTCTTCTGTTGTTGTTCTTAAGCTGCGGTCATGTTTGTCTCTTTCTAAAATATCTGTCAGTACTCTTTGTAGGGTTGGCTTGGTTTTCATGAATTTCTTTGGGTGCTTTTTGTCATGAAAGTATCTTATCTCTCCATTAAACTTGACAGATACTTTGGCAGGGCACATCGATCTGGGTTGGAAGTTGTTTTCTTTCAGGACTTGAAATATCTCACTCCAAGCTCTTCTTGATGTGGTGGTCTGTGTTGAGAAATCTGCCATGATTCTGATGTCCTTTCCATTATAGGTGATCTATTTGTTCTCTCTAACAGTTTTTAATATTCTGTTCATTTGCTTAATATCTGAGATCTTGATTATTATGACTAGGTGAAGATTTCTTTTTATCATGCCAGCTAGAGTTCTGTATGTCTCATTTAACTGTATTTCAGATTCTTCTCTCATGCTTGGGAAATTCTATGCAACTACTTCTGCATACAGTCTTTTTATGTCATTTGTGTTAATTCCAGCTGTTTCACTGATACCTGTTAGTCTTATATTATTTTTCTTTACATCATCTTGCAGCTGTTGCATTGTTACTTCCTGGATCATTATTACTTTAAGAAATCTTCCCTTTCTTGTTCAGTATCTACAATGCTATCTTCAAGGTCTGAAATTCTATCTTCTGTTTTGTTCAAGGAGTTAAACAGCTTTCAGTGGAATTCTTACTTTCCTCTATATCTGTTTGAGTCTGTTTTATCCATTCTAGTTCTTTTTCTGTGTTGTTCATTCAATGTTTCCATCATTTTACTATTCTCTTCTATTTTTATCTATGTCTTTCTTAGATGTATTTAGTAATTCTTTAATGATTGTTCTCTTTTCTTTTTTTACACGAGAGGTTATTTCTGATTTGATTTCCTCCATAGCCTGATGCAGTTGCTTCTTCACTTCAGTTGCTATCATTTCAGATATTTCAGGTGTGTGACTTCCAAATTCTTCTATGACCTTTTCTCCTGGATTTATTTTAGGTAGGTTAGAGGCCTGAGCTTCCCTTCTGTTCCTGTTTTATTTATTTATTTTTTGTCATATTTGAAGTCCCTGATATTCTCTCTGGCTCTGCATTAATCGTGGGGGGCAGGGGGTGGGAGAGCAAGGCTCGCAGGAGAGTGGGAGGGCAGGGTAGGCTCTCCGAAGCTTCTGCTGTGTGGCACTCAATGTCGCTTCCACCTAGATGGGCGGGGGGAGCAACCTGAGTTCAAGAAGGATCCAATGATGATGAGATGATGGTGAGTGCCGGCCAAAGTTCTGCAAGGCTCTCTCAGTGGTGGGTGGACACTGGCTCGGGCTCACAAAGGCTCTTGCAGGTATTCCTGACAGTCTTCCAGGTGCCTGCTTTCTGGCAGCTATGGCAGTCTTCCAGGTGAGGACGAGTGACCAGGGTAAGAAGAACCCCCGAGAGGGTAGTATAGCCATTTTGACACATTAGTTTTGCACATCTAGGAACAGAGATATATTTCCATTTCTCTGTCTCTGTCTTCATCTCTGTCTCTGTCTCTGTCTCTCTCTGTTTCTCTCTCTTTATGGAGTATGGTAGTTAGATTTTTTTTCACTTCCTTGCTAAGGTTAATTTTTAAGTATTTAATTTTCCTTGATGCTACTTTGAGTAACAGCCTTTTCCTAATTTCTTTCTTGGTGAGTGCATTATTAATATACGAAAATGATATTGAATTTTTGGTTGATTTTGTGTCCTTCTAAATTGCTGAATTTGATTACTAACTCTAGGAGTCTTTTGATGGAACGATAAGGGTTGTATATATCATCTACACATATTATTTTTAATTCTTTCTTCTTGATGTGTGTACTGGATTGACGGCTAACTGGTTGTCAACTTGTAACACCCAACTGAACAGAACCAACGTGGTGCTGGTGTGGGAGGCCCATCTGAGGACTGTTGCCAACAATATAAAAATAAGAACTAGAGAGGAAAATTGAAGCTGTTGGGAGCTGTTGGTTCCCCTGGGGCTGTTGGTTGGCCTGGAGGAGCTTGTCATGCTGGCTTTCTTGATGAACTTAGCTATTCTTATTGTCAAAGGAGCTTGGGACCTTGCTGTCCCAGATAATGGCTATGGTTCACTTTGGGGGAGCTCTAGTCTTTATTAGCCAGGCAGAGATGCTGGCTCTGGGTGGTGGTGGTGGCAAGATGGGGTGGGGGAGAGGGAGATGACATCTTTTTCAGTGTCTTAGAGAAGCTTGTCATGCTGGCTTTCCTCATAAAGAATCAACTGTTCTCATCATCAGAGGAGTTTGGGACCTTCTTATTTCTACGTGTGGCTGTGGTACTTTTCAGGGGAACTCTGTTTCTTACTCTGAGTGGCACTTCCTGGCTGTAGTGCAGATCCCTCAGCCTGATAGCACAGATCCTTCATCCTGCTGGCATGGACTTACTAGCATCCACTGCTGATCACTGGGCCTTCCCCATGCACGAGACATTGTTGTGCACTCCTGGCCTCTAGTTGGACTTACAGAGGACATTGCTATGGGATATAGACCCTTAGCTGGATTCCTTTGGTCATTAGCACGTGAACAGATTTCTTACAGTCTCTTTATATATTACTTTTGGAGTAACTATTATAAAATAATCTTATAAATTATGTGTCCTGTATTGTATTGTTTCCCTTGTAAAATCCAAAACTACAGTAGTATGTATCCCTTTTAATTATTCCTCTTGCTTGATTGTTCTGGCTAATGTTTCATGTACTACTATATTGATTAGAAGTCTAATAATGGACTTCTTTGTCTTCTTGATTTTAGAACCATTTAATATGAACTTGTAAGGTTTATCTTAGTTTTCTTTTTTCAGAATGGGATAAGATCTTTATGTATTTTCCTTGTGGTTTTTATGATTAATTAATGTAAGTCTTTCTAAAGACTTTTTCTGTCTCTACTGAGGTAATGAAGTATTTCTTGTCCTTGCTTCTACTTATGTGATGCATTAAATTGATTTATTTGCATATTTTGAAGCATCTCTAGGATGAACCTTACTTGGTCATCTTGTATAAAGTTTATGATACTTTGTTGCATTGTTTTTGTCATTGTATTGTTCAGAATTTCTGTGTCTATGTTGGTTGAAGAGATTGGCTTGGGTGGGGGGCTCTCTTTTGTGGTTGTGCCCTTGTCTGGTTTTATAATCAGGACAATGTTAGATTGCACAACTCCAGTATTTTCTCTAGACTCACTAAATATTTTGTTCATTAAGTTTGCTGTATGTTTAGTTTCTTTGAGATGTTGAGCACACTATTGATCTTTGTAATATATTGTTTATTAAGTTGAATAATACAGCTATGTGGCTCTTGATTTCTTCCTTGTTGTCTATAGATCAGTTTCAGGGGAGTTCAACATTATTGGAGGAAAACCTTGTTACCTTTTCTTTTCATTTTTCTGAGTAGCTTTTCTAAATTCTCTGTCTGGTGGGGCTACTATATGTGTTTGTTTCTGTCCCAAGATCCAACTGTTCTATTAATTCAAGAAGGGTAGATGAAATGCAATTGGCTGTTATGCTTTGTGTCTAGATAGTCCCCCCAAAGAAAGGCCTTATTCACTCACATGTTGGGGTTTTGGGGAGGTTTCTGGATCTCAGCTGTGTAATGTTGGATTAGGGTGTTGTTACTTTAGCATAGTTCTGCATATGGCTGAATGGATTTACTAAAGACAGAAGCCCCGCTATGGATGTGGGAAGCTCCAACCAATAGACCTAGAGTCTTCAACTCTAGTCTTCCATGCAAATGTACTCAATAACTTGACAGCTATGGGCTTTTCTTGGTACATAGTTTTGCTGTCTGTTGTTTCTCCCTGGAGCTGCCAACCCTGAAGAGTCATCTGTGTCTCTGGAGAGAGGTTCTCTCTCTGTGAGGCCCATGGTGTGCTTTCCACACTTCTCCGTTTTCTCTGCATTATGTCCCATTTCTCCATCTTCTCTAGAGTTTGTTCTTTTCCTGTCAGCTGCCTCTCAAGTTTCGGAGTCCTTCTTTTTTACATCCCCTAAATTGTTCTTTTCCAGGAGCCTTAATCCCAGGTCCTGCGGGGCTATAATTTTCTTCTGATCACTGTTGGGCCATATGTTTCTCCTCTGATACTCTCAATTAATTTAGCATATTGACATGGATGTGACACCTCGACCAAAGAAATCACTAAGGAGAACCTCCAGAAATGATTCAGAAAGTGGCAAGAATGGTGGGGAAAGTGCATATTTAGCAAAGTGGAGCATTTTGAGCAGAATGAATGGCAATGTAACTTTTACTGTAATACATTTAAAAAATTAAACATTCACCAAAGGTTTTGAATCTAACGTAGGTACATCTGACTCCTGTATAAATTTTACAAAATAAAAATCTGGTGTAGATAACATTTTTGAACCTTAACAAATTGTAGGAAGTTCAGAACTGCAGAAGAGTCATGACTTCATTCTTACTTTCTGTTTTATGTCACCACATGATTCCTTTCCATGTTCTTCTCCTTGTTTTATTATTATTTTTTTCATGTTTGAGGAAAGTGTAAGGTGTGGAGACATGGAGAATTGATCACACACCATAGGTGTCTGATCTTCCCTCCCTACCATTTCTCATAAGGAAGCCTTAACTAGACACAGTGATGATACCTCCACATTTACTCTGGAAGCTGCTACTTACATATGGCGTCTGGTGGCCATTAGTGCCTGGTTCCGAGTTTATTGGTGAGGCCTCCACTGGGCCTTCTGACCTTCCTTGTAGAATGAAGCTATCCCGTAAGCGATGTCTTGGGAATTCTACTACGTATCCCTAAAGGCACCAAGTCAGAATTTACTCTCCTTCTCTATTCCAGGTTGCTGGCTCTGGCATGTGGCCTGGTGTCATCTTTCCTTGGACTCTTGAAGTGTGTGCACACTGTCTGAGTTACTCTTCTCTCATTGCTGGGACAAAATACCCAACACTCAGAATGAAGGAAGGAAAGGTTTATTTAGCTCAGTTACTGGAGGTTTTGGTCCCTACTTGGCTGACTCCTAGACAGAGTGGCACAGGGCAGAGAGCATCCATTCTTAGTGGTAGCAAAAAGCAGAGAGCAAAATGGAGGAGTAGCAGCAACAATGGCTACGGAGAAGAGGTCGTGTCTCCCTTAAGTTGCATTGAGGCTCTCTGCCATAGGCTGGGTGTAATATTCACACCCTAATTCCAGCAGTACTAAAACCCATAATCCCAGTGGCTCATGAGTTAATCTCAAACTCTAGAAGTCCCTGCCTCATGACTGCATAAGGCTTTGGGGAGACAACTAGACACAAGCCATAACACACATGATGAATTTGTCCTCTTTGAACTTGTGGGTAGCTGTAAAAAATAAGAGAATTAAGGTTCTTGTATGCTTTCACATATACCCTTTCCTGACTTAAGAGGAAAAAAAACAATGAAACATTGTTACACATTCTATAATTGTTCTTCAGTTCAATCACAGAGTCCCACACTTACAGTATGTCAATACATAGCGTTTCAGATTCATCATTTCAATGTAGCAGTCCTCGACGTCAGCATTATCCACAATGTCAGATGGAAAATGGAGGCCTTCAGGAGATGTTTTACTTTCCAAGAGATTTCAAACCTTGTGCTGAATGCAATGTAGAATTATCAGGCAAAATATCACACATGACTTACTATAAAGAAACACAACCTTTTAAAAACTAGGTATTATGGCAGTACTATTACCATTTACCCACATTATAGATGAACAAACATGGTAAAAACCCTTGTCTTGATTTCATCCAATTATATCAACTAATTTATAAAATGTTGGGAATGAGGCATACATCTGCACATTGCTGGAATATTTTGTTGTAGGGAGTATGCTGTAGGGGTTATGAACATAGAATGAGGTCATAGAAGTCTACCTTTGAATTCTTGTTCTACTCTAAGTGAGTGACTTCACTATGCTGGTTTGGATCTCAGCTACCAATCACTGTGTGAACCTCTAGTCCCTCCATAGCTTACTTTCCTAAATTTTAAAAGGAAAGTACATAATTTGTACGTAGCAGTGTTTGAGAACTGGTTAGAATCATGGCTGCATCAGGTAGAAGCTGGGCTCTGGCTCACACAACGGGGTTTGGCTGTCAAGTGTACACTCCCCTTCATGTGTCTGCCTCAGCCAGCTGAGATGAGGAGGCTTGAAGCCAACCACTTTTGCACCTATGAGGTACCGGCTTGCTGGCCAGGTCCGTGTGCCCTGTAAGTGCAAAGATATCTCACTGTGGTCTTGCGGCTCAAGTGGTCGTGCTTGTATCACATCAACACTTGAAGGCGACAGCTCCAGAACAGCAAAAAAGCTGGACACTCTCCAGGTAAGTAGATGCCGTGAGGAAGAAAGAGCCGCCTTTCAAATGCAGATTCACTGTACGGCATTTTATATAAGATTTCCCAAGGATGGTGATTCTCAGGAGAGAGGCATTTGGCCTCCTGGTGTTAAATGCGGCTGGTTCTTTAGGTTGTCAAAGATTAACTAGTCCATGAGAATCTAGAGAATGAGGACAATGTGAAACTGGAGTTGGATAAAATAAGGAGAAAAGTCAAATTGCAAGCAGGTATGTTTATCTTCAAAACATCC
This sequence comes from Octodon degus, assembly GCF_000260255.1. NCBI lineage: Eukaryota > Metazoa > Chordata > Mammalia > Rodentia > Octodontidae > Octodon > Octodon degus. The sequence continues at coordinate 1,456,212 of NW_004524785.1, read as the reverse complement.
TGCTGGTTCACTAAATACATTGAGATTATTTAAATTAATCAAAAATGAAAAACCAGTTGGAGTCCTAGTGAAGCTATGTTGATGTAATTAATTCTTATTATTTAGAGGCTACTTGGGATTTGGATTTTCCAGCGTCTGGGCCTTTGCTTCTTACACTCAATTGCCTGCTTTGTATTAATCTTCCTCTTAACACTACCTTAATACGTGAATGGAGAAGGTAAATAGGTCCTGGAAGGTAACTATTATTTTAATCTAATATCTTTGTTTGAGCGTGTAGGAGACACTCAAGAAATTTTACTAGGTGAAGGAAACATGCTGCATATTAGCCAGCAGCGCCGGCTTAACTTGGTTCTGGAGTAGCCGTGGCTTCTGTTAATCCGTTCTGCTTTCTGTGTAGGCATCCAGGGAGCCACTGGGTTCCCAATGGGTTTCAGAGATTCTTCATGTTTCTGTGATAACCCAAGGGCTAGAGAAAGTATTCAGATTTGGAATTCTGCGAAAATCCATTTGTACCTGAGACAATAGATTACCTTAGCCAAAATAAATTTTAGTTTCCTATGAACTCATAAAAACCAATATTTGTGTGCCCCATTTTGGAAAGTTTCACACCCTGCTGTGGATAGAACTGCTTTATGTATTGTCAGATCTCCCCATCAGACTGCAAGGCAATCCTTTGTTCTTTTTTGTTTTATCTCCAGAAGAGTCTAATCAAAGTATCATGTGAGCCAGATCTGCAATCTTAAACTTTCTGTTAGTCATGTTATAACTAGGTGTCCCCCACACCTCCGCAAAGCCTCATGTAGTCAGAGGGTGGGTTTTCTGAGTTTGTCATTAATTTGTGGTCCAATACTGGGATTGTGGGTATGAGGGCTACACCTGCCCTGGTGCGGATAGCCTGAATGCAATACAAGGGAGGGAGAAAGGCTTGCTCTCTGCCACTGCTCTTCCCTTTTTGCTTTGGCTGTTTGCTGTTTTCTGCTGTCTTCCCTCTGCCATGGGCCACTGTGCCTTACAACTAGCCAAAAATGGCCTGAAACCTCCATGAACTATGAGCTCGATAAACACTTCCTGCCTTAATTTTGTCAGGTAGTTCGTGCCAGCAACGAGAGGAAAGTAACAGAGACTAATCAAGCTAATAAAAGTAAGAACACAAAGTGGATGTAATGAACTTTAATAGCTAGAAAAGTCTTCAACCTCTCATATGTATGTGAGGGTTAGGAACATTGTGATTCAGACAAGCCAGATTGCAAGGACTCAAAGCACAAGTGACTGGCAGCTTCCACACCTAGTAGCCCAGTTCCAAAAAGCTTTACCAGTGGGAGTAGTTTAGGTTGAAGCTATCAAAAGTAGAATATATGGGCTCAGATGCACTCCTCTGAAGTCTAGGGCTCAGCAACTTCATTTTTCAGAGTAATATTGCACGTGAAGACAGCCTGTGTCATACATTGCATATTTGAAAATCATTTGTTAAATAGATTGAAATATTTTTTTTTTCAAAAGAGATTGTGTGGCACATGGTGTGTTTTAAATAAGGTAGCAATTCATATCATTGCAATAGTAGCTAGATACTAGAACATATTCAATAAAAATGTTTACTTCATGTTTGCCGGTAAAGTTTTAGTCATTTTTCATACAAATCACAAAATGGATCTTCTCTGTCCTTGATCTCCCAAACTGCCTCCTTCTGAATATTTTCTTTCTCTGGCTTTCCAAGAACTTGATTTCTTATCACAATGTAAATATCTTTGTTTTCTTTTCTCTGTAGAGCGCTGGTCTCTACGTGCAGGAGCATTGCCTTAGTTATGTGTCCCTCATTATATGTTAACCGGCGCTTGGTAACCACTCTGTACATTTTAAGCACAGGAGACGTGCACAAATGTATTTCTCTGCAGCACGAGAAGTTGCGAACTCTTTCAGAAGATTGCTGTGGTCTGAACAGAACAGAAAACATTGCTGGAAATGAAGATGATTTCAACTTTGAGTTTCCTCGGAAATATCTGCTGAGCTGATGGAGAGTTCCTGAAATACTGAAAGCGATAATTACTTCAGTAGGAGGGGTAGTGGGCCCTGAGGATGCGGAGTGGCTGTGTGTGCTAGACAGCGTCCACTCTGTAAGTCCCTGATAGGAATATCACTGACATTTCCAGACTGAAAATAATGTTCTTCTTTTGCTGTGGATCACAGCTGCGCAGGGCACGAGCTAATTGAGGAAAGGATTTTCCTTACTTAGGTTTCTACTTAAATTAATCCCAAGCTTATAGCTGCCATATTGGTGAGAGTTATTCTGTCTCAAGGCGCGGTCTCCTTGTGCACCAGGTGCTCAGCGATTAGGGCACATACATATTTTCTCCAAAAGCTTTCCATTGATAAAGCTTATTCCTTAATTGTCGCAGATCACACATGGTGAGATTGGATTCGCAATTTCTGTGTTAGTTCAATATTGTGTGTTAAGATCGTATAGGAGATAATGTACTGTATTTGTTGTTTCTTTCACCTCTGCTTACCCTTGCTGCTGTTCCCATCCTCTCAGGCTTCAGACCAAGCAAAGGCAAACAGTCGATTCAATCAAGTAGTCAGTTTCAGACACTGAAATTTAAATCACCCTGTAAGGTATGGGGCACAGACATTTATAAGAAGTGGCAGAGGAAGTGGACAAACAAAATTGTAAGCAGGTGCTGTGAAAACTTGGCCCAATTCAGTGTAATTCTGTGCAGATAGCTTTGCAAGTACAGATTAAGAACAATCAGTGATTGTTACATATTAGATAAATATTACAAAACACCATTCAGTAGGCGTTCTTTGGGCCTGGTGATGTTAAGCAGGTTATTCTAGTTAGCCCTATTTCTTCATTGGCAATACGGGGATTATCAGTGTTTAATGCCATGGATGTAATTGAACCTGGTTGGGAAGTAAAAACTGGGATGAATGAAAGGACAGGAGAAGGAGGGTGGGGATATATATATATATATATATATAT
>NW_004524785.1:1442508-1451510 GCF_000260255.1 Octodon degus | reverse complement strand
GGTGACATCTCTGCAGTGCGTTGGTGTGGGCATGAAAGTGGACCCGTGCCTCTCTGGCTTACTGATGTCACCCTACTGCTTGACACCCATTGGCCAATCAAAACCTATTAGATTGAGGGACTTGAATAGAGAAGGAAACAGAAGCTAGAATAGGAAAGAAAATTAAAGCAATAATGCCTTTATAGCCATTAAAATTAATTGTAGAAGATAAGTGATTTCAAAATGGGAGACGAGGACTGGGGACATAGCTCAGCAGCACAGCGCCTGCCTGGCAAGTGAGAGGTCCGGAGTTTGAGTTTCTGTACCAAAACAAATAAAAGAATAAATCAACAAAGAAAATGTTGGAGTAAAATGACTTCCACTTTTTCCTCTGCTTGTAGTGTACTCCCAAAGCAAGGAGAATAGAAGACCAGCTATAAATACTGCCTCCAGTGAGAGTGTATGGTTTATTGAAGCTTGGTGGTGAAGCCCTAGCACAGGACAATTCAAGTTGAGTGTCTGCAGACTGAGACGCCAGTGGGAAAGATTGCAGTTTACGCCATAGGCTGGTCCAGTCATGGAACAGAGGGTGCACCAATCCCTGAGAAAATAAAGCTAATGTGTATATGTATGTGTGTGAGTGCGTGCGTGTGTGTGTGTGTGTGTGTGTGTGTGTGTGTGTGTGTGGTGGGAGTTTCTCTGGGTATCTTTCTCAGAAGCAATTAGATACCTAGATATTCATGTCTACACACAATAACTAGTGACTGCTAGGATGGAGCCAGAGAGGAGAGAGGGGATGGCTAACATGAGAAAACGGTTCCAGAACCCTGAAACAGAAGGCAGAGGAGCTATTTGTGGGTCCCAGTGAACAGGACCAGGTCCAGAGCTTACCAGCCAGGGTGGTTTTTCTCTAGAAAGAGATAAGTGGAACCTTTCTTGGAAAACTAGCACTACTGCAGAGAAAAGCTAACACATCCTATTGGACGTACACAATGAGAAAGTCAGTTGGCCACCAGGTCATCGCATAGCGGCACATATGGATTGACAGGGCTCGCTTAGCCTTGGTTCAGGACTCTTGGTTTGGAATTTAGTGTCCACTTAGGAAACTGTAGATTGCCAAAGCCATCAGCATTTGAGTAAAGCCTCTCATGCTCAAGCCGCAAGGAGATTACAGCAACCAGCACCTAGCTAAGAACTACGTAGTTAATAGGTTAATGGAAAACTTAAAGCAAACAGAAAATGCAGAAACAAAACACCCTCCCATTAGCATATTTTTAAAATTTAATTAATTAATTTGATACAGGGTCTTGCTACACAGCTCAGACACATAGTGATCCTCTGTCTCAGCTTCTCCACAGCTGGGATTGCAGGTGTGTGCCTCCACACCTAGGCTTGGGGCTGGCACAATGGGCCTGGGGTTCCTGGGCCAGCACAACACGCGGTACCAACGACTGAACTTGTGTCCTTGAACTTGCCAAGCGGGTGCTTACGTTGCCAAGCTATCTCTCCTGCCCCCTTCACATTTTTGAAGAGTCATGAAAGTATATTGTGTCTATGAAGCAAGAACAATATATTGTGAAATAGCCTAGCAAGCAAAAATAGACTTCTAAATATTAAGAAAGTTAATTTTTTAAATTAAAATGAAGAGCTATTCGTTTAGTCATACACATGCATTGCATACATGGTTGAGGCAAAGCATTTGTCCATGCACTGGTAGAATGTAAACTTGTCTCACGGGGCACCAAGTAGAGATGGCTGATGATTACATGCACATACAAATGAAACAGAAAAGCTATCATCGGGGTGATAGATGGCACGGATGTTGCTCCTTTAAAAGGAGTGGTTGGGGAGCTCTATATGGTCAGGAAATAGTTGTGTGAGATCTGAGGTAATTCAGCTAGAGAGTCATGTACATCTCTGAGGGGAGAGTGGTGTGGGCTGAGAGAAGAGTTAGGGCTAAGGCCCTGAGGAGAGATTTTTGCATAGACTCGAGGCAAGTGTTCTATTGGAACTGGAAGAGATACCCCTCCATGGACATCAGAAATGACACAGGACGGATTGTCTGAAGTGTGAAATCGGGCACAATGGCCCCAAACATAGCAAAAGTTTATCAGTACCTCTTGTACCCTCTGAAATGAAATTCATAAATAATAATAACAGTATTTACACACCTAAAAGAAAAAATGCAATTCCCTAATAGTATGATAGAGGAAAAATCAGTAAAAATGTACACCCACTCTCTGTATAATTATACCAGCAGATAGCCAAGTAATGAAATACCATTAGTTGACATAAATGTGACAAAAATGTACATTGATTCAGAAGCCATATGGTGGAGACTCAATTATCCTGAGTGATGTTATTACTGATGAAATAACAGCTTAAAAAGTCACGATAACAAAAATGAAGTGTTAGCGCTTCCTAATAAAGTTCCAAATGAAGTGACCTGTGGTGTCCAGAGAGGACACCAGAAAGCCATGTGGGAACAAGAAGGGTTTCCATTGTGTGGGTCAGGAGTCTTGCCATTTTCCTAGATGGAGAAAGGTGGCACTGATGGGGCCAGCATGAAATTTTACCAGAAGTTTCATTCATTGCGTTGGCACCGAATTGAGAAACTCATTGCTTCTCAATGAGCAATACCATAAGCAGTCGTTTTGGAGGTGATCTAACTCTTTTTAAGAACCCCTTCTTGCCAAATGGAAAATAGTCCATACTGGGTCAGAGCCAAGGTAGAAGCTGTACTAGGAAGCAGCTCTGGAATCACAAGCTGACGAGAAGTACCTCTAGATGACAAAACTGGCAGCATTAGACAGCCAAGCTCCTCTGACGCAGGGTTCTATTGCACTTTTGTCTGTCAGGGATGATTTCTTGATATGGAAGCAACTTCATAGCTGCTGATTGCTGGCTGCGAAGGCATACCCTGTTGTGATGTCACCATGTTTTTCTTTCACTTGTCATCCGGAGCCATTAATGAAGACAGAAGATCTGACAGGACATCAGACTAGCTTCTCACCCTGGATTCCTTAAAGAACACTTGCTCATGGTCCAGCCCTGTAAACCCATTAACCTGAGTCTCCCACTGTACTACCTGATCATCTTAGCATCACACAACTAGTAAATTGGAAAAAAAGGTAAAATGAGCTTTCTAGTCCCCAAGGGAATAGGCTCAGCATTACATAAAACCCGTCTTTTATGGACAAAATCCACTAACTATAGAAGTTCATTATTAAAAGCAGATAATAAATAAAAATTAAGGCGAGCTCTTAGGGTAGTGTTTTTACAAATACTCCATATTGTAGTAGAGTAGAATCAGCTTTTTCCACTAGTTGGATGAACTAATATAACTAAAATGACTTTCGGTGGGTAACAAATGTTTCACAAATCATGGTTTACCTATAAAAGTCACATAAATATTAAATTTTGCTTTCCTTTATTTCTACACTTTTAAAAATAGAAAAGTAGTATTTTGAGTTATTTGCCATGAAGTAAAATTGTGGGACTGGGTAAATATATTGTTTTTATCTTGTGGTTTCTTATAACCATGTATGCTGCAAGATAACTGAAGGAATTTTGTGTTTTGTTGGATTAAAATGATGGCATGTCTCAGTTACTTTGATTGTTGCTAAAACAAAAACCTGGCATCCCAAATTAAGGGAGGAAGGCTTTATTGGGCTTACAGTTTACAGAGTTTCGGTCCACGTTGGGTGGCTCTGGGAAGGGTGTGCATGGTGCAGGTGCATCACAGAGGAGAAACTGTTCATGGTGGGCAGAAGGCTGCAAAGCAGCAAAACAGCAGCAGCTAAGAAGCTAGCCTTTATATTTCATCCAGGTTACCTGCCCTTTGGTAGAGTAATCTATACCCAAGGTGCGGCACCTTTAGTCCAAGCATCATACAATCACAGTGCCACACACCTAAATCCAGCCACCTTTGAAAAACCCTACCTACAACAACATAAGGCTTTGGGTGTAAGTATCTAGATATAAGCTGTAACACAGCATGACAAAATAATTATTATAAGCAGAGCCCAGTGAAGGAATTATTATAGATGGGACAGGCAGAATTAAGGAAAGCAGCATAGAATGGTGAGACAGTATATGGTAGAAATATAGCTTCTCCAAAATATGTGTTTGTGTTTTAATTTAGATAACTGCAATTATGGCCTTTTATGCAAGATGACTGAATATTGCCTTTTTTGATAACACATATAATTAAGGTACATGTTTGAGATAAAGAAATTATCTGAAAAACTCAAAGAGGCCTCAATTCTTACACAGGTGTATTTAAAAGAAAGAGCAAAAGGGAGAAAACAGATGAACAGGAGACAACATGAAGAGAGGCTGGAGTGATATGGCTTCAGACTGTGGACAGTAGATAGTCTTCAGTTGATCAAAGTCAAACAATGAGTTGTGAGAAGAAATTTTTACGATTTCAGGCAATCCACTTCCATAGCAATGCTGGGATAGTTGCAGTATTAGTTAAGATAGGTGGCCTTGGCTTAATGATCTTGAGGGACCATTAGTATTACTGGACCTCAAGGTGCAAGGAGGGGGACGCGGCTACCAGCATGAGTGAAATCCTTGGAGCATGCCAAGCTTTATGGCCTAGCTAGATGACTGTTCCCAGAAGCGGGGAGCAGGTTTGCAAGGGAAATACCCTGAGGCTTCCTTTTCAATGTTCACTATAGATCTTTTCCCCACTGAAGCCACTGAAGCCAGTCTGAAGCTTAGCATCAGGGGAGCCTGACTGATGCCCAGGAATCCACAGGCATCAGCCTCCCAGGGCCATTACAGCAGAGGAAGGTGAAAGAAGGGCCCAGGAGGTAAATGAAGTATATATTGCTATATTTGTAATCAAGCTTGCTTTCTTCAGCATGGTGAAAAGCACTGCTTTATGAGTCAGGAGGTTCAGATTCTAGTCTTTCTGCCACTACTTGCATACACAATTTTTTTTGTAGTTGTTGTTTGTTTCATTTTATAATCTACTAAAAAAATTATTTTAAAACTTTAGAAGGTGGAAAGTTGTCATATCTCCAGAATTATTAACCATCAAGAAGCTGACAAAAGGAAAGAGACTTATGTCACATGATGGAACAGGTCAAAAGAACAAAATCTCACATAGTTTAGTGCTCAGAAGTGTTTCTAGGTTGTGGTGCACTGCCAACTGGTAGTCATCATATAAAACCCAGATGAACTGAACCAGCATGGTGCTGGATGTGGAGGGCCCCACCTGAGGACTCTTGCCAGCAATACAGAAAGGAGAACTGGAGAAGGAGGGGGAGGGGGAGAGGCAGGAGGAGGAGAAGGAGAAGGAGAAGGAGAAGGAGAAGGAGAAGGAGAAGGAGAAGGAGAAGGAGAAGGAGAAGAAGAAGCAGCAGCAGCAGCAGCAGCAGCAGCTTTTGGTGCTCTCCTCCTGGAGAAGCTTGTCATGATGGTCTTCCTGATAGGAACTTGATCATTTTTGTTGTCGTAGGAGTGCAGGACCCATTGCTGAGGATGGCTGTGGTCCACTTTGGGGGAGCACTGCCTTTCAGTCTCAGCATCAGTTTCTGTCTCAGTAGGGGAAGATGGTGTGCTGTCGCTTCTGTTGGAGAACTTGTCATTCCGGTTTTTCTAATTTGAACTCAGCCATTCTCATTGTCAGAGGAGCTGGGGACCTCACTGTTGCTGAGGATGGCTCTGGTACTTTTCAGCCGGGCTCTGGTCCTTGCTTTGAGTATCATTTCCTGGTTATGGTACAGGTCCCTCAGCCTTCCCAGCATGGATCCTTGAAACAGACTTTCATGAGACATTGCTGTGGGCTTGTTGGCTTCCAGTTGGTCTGTGGAGAACACTGCCATGGGCTCTAGGTCTTCAGCTGAACTCATGCAGGATTTTGGCATGGGATTCAGGCCTTCCCATGGATTCTTTGGATCCTTAATGTGTGGACAGATCTTCCACACTCTGAGAAACATGAAAAAACTATAAATTATATGTCATGTATTTTTCCTTTGCAATCCCTGACTGCAACATAGGCTCTGTGAAACAGATTGGACATGGTGCTATTCTTGGACTAAGAGAAGTGGAAACTGCTACATGGGTAAAAGGTGAAAGAAAGCCTCCCTCTTGGAGGCTGCAGGCAGGAGGGTTTCCTTCTATTTCCTGTAAAGTGTTGTGTGGCTTTGCTTCTGTTCCCTTCTCTAATGTGTTATACTCTGTCTCCTTTTCCAATTTTGAGTGCATCTTACGTTAAACCTCGGTTCAGTTCTTTTTCTCAGTTATGAATTTACTGATTCACAAGAATTTCGTTAACCTTATTTGGGGTCCAACTAAATATTTTATACATTTTCCTATCATTTCACTGCACTGTAATCTTCTCCCTACATGTTTGACTCTGCTCTTCGACAGTAAGACACTAAAGACAGGAATAGTGCACCTCTCTTTACCTTCCAGTCCTGGCATGGTGGCTGACACCTGACGTGTCAGTGTAATTATTATTGCATCAATGAATTAAATAGAAAAGATGTCTATAGTCATGTAAAGGAATGACTCTCCTACAATCTAGATGTGGCTAACAATCTCTACTGGATTCAAAACTAGGTCACACAAAACTTAATCCCTTCTCTGTCTCTACTGTTCCACTGAGTAGTGTTTCCATACTATCCTGGAGAAACTTCAAGTTAAAATACATCCTGTTGCATGAAATTCTCTTTCTATAAGCATTTTTAAGTTTCTGTAAGTTTTTCAGAATGTAGCTGAGTATTCAATATCTCTGCTATATTGGGAGCTCGCTGAAGATGAAAATATATCATATTTCTAGCACATAGCAAAACGTTCTGCATGACATAATGTTAAGGTTTATTAAAATTAACTGAATATCTACATATATAGGATTAATTTTATTTTTGACAATTGGCATTACATCATACAAAAGTTGTATGTAAACTTTTACTAATCATTAACGGTATGCATGATACTGTAATATATAAATGAAAAAGACAATGGCATATGCAAGATGTGTGTTTGCAGGTGTCTGAGGGTGCACTGGAGGAAGTCCTTGTCTGGAGTCATTCTCCTCATGGTGGGTGAGTGAAATGCAGGCGAGACGTGGCAGGTGCAAGGGAAAGAAGCTAACACTAAATGGAACCCCAGAGCTAGTGTTGCTGGACTCGGCTCTTTAAACAATTAGCATCGATTGGTACCCAAGCTGCTTCTGTACTTGGCATCTCTGTTGCCAGCTCCAGGGTAACTAGCAGCAGGGATATTTAATTTAACTACAGGTAGTGGCTCTCAGCAGCTACAGGAGGTAGCCAGCTAATTGGTCTGACACCAAGGATCTTCCTACTGGTCCATTTGCTCTTCCCAACAACCCTAAGAAGAAGTTATTTTTGTCTTTAAGTCATGTAAGGAGGCTGAAAAGGTTTAAATCACTTGCTCAAGCTCACAGAACTACCTCTAATGACAATAGTAGATAGCCCACTGCAGTACGCTGAAGTCAGCAGTAAAAACTGTCACAGTAGGTTGGTCTCTCAGGGGATTCAAAGTGGTGGTGAAGAATCAGGTCCGCTTGAGCTCCCTGTGGCTGAGCTTGAATGTGAATGAGAGGGAAGCCAGGGTAATAGTGCAGGGCTCACCATTGGGCACACACACTCTGAAGGCTGTGATGTAGCCTTTGTCTCTTAGTCTAAGTCTAAATCACAGTGAACGAATCTCTCGAGAAGCTCAGAAAGAAGTTTTCCTGAATTTGAACAAATATTTTAAAAATTTCCCCGATGTACTTAGCGTTGGACAGTGAGCAGGGAGTCAGGTCAACTGAAGGGAGACTAGGAGATTTGGATGGTTAAAGGGAAGCAGTGGAAGAAGGGAAGCTGTGGAAGCCACCAGGCAATGTCTTCTCCCCACTGCTTCTCTCTGGTTCTGTGGCTTTCCAACAAAGCTGCTACTATCACTGAGTCTTATTTACCACCAGTTCCCTCTAATCTGCCCTTCTTCCTGCAGGGCACACTGGGAGTGACATGAGTGATTCTAAATAGCAATTTTCCATTGACCCATTGGACAATGTGATTGAAGAACAGGGCAGCAGGCAAAGGTGACCACCAGTAAGAATCTGAGAAATGCGGGAAAGATGAGGAGGAAATCTTCTGTTTGGGTCTGTGCTGCTGAACAGCCAGGAATCCTACCACTTCCAGCTCTCACCTGATCTGTGAGCTTTGTGTCTCTTGTCTAAACTGCTTCAAGGGACCAAGTAGGATGATTTAGAATGAAAATGTGACTGTCAAGTAACAATTCAGAGAAGCCACAGGTGTACCTCTGGGAGAAGTGAATCGATACCACACAGTGTCATGAAAGTGGACTATTAGACACTTTGTTCTCCTAATGTTAGCTGATGACCACCAGAGTTGGCTTTATAAACAGAGTTGAGATGCAAATGTGTATGTACTGTGCTTGTTTACCTGCTGTATAGCTTTGGAAAGTGATTCTTTTGAATCTCAGTTTATTCGTGTGTGCACTATTGCCTTTGCATGTAGTGCTGTGGTGATTGTTTACAATGTGTCAATGCCTACTATGTGCAAGTGATCATTGATACTAGCTTCTAACCTACCATGTTATTTATTTTAGTTTATTACAACATGGGTGCAGTCCTAAAGTTTGTGTTCCTTGTGGAAAGCTTTTGCATGTCCGTAACATGGTAATTTATTTTCCATCCCTTTCCCCTGCCTCCCTTCCTCTGCACCAATCTCTTGATCTCCTTCCCTTGTTCCATTTTTTGTACACTTGTAGTACATAGTGTTTACAGATATTGTATGCCATTGGCACTTGTAACTGTCATACACCACATCCTTAAGGTTAACTGCTCATTAGAATGATCTGAACAGATTTTAAGAACCCCAGTGCTAGACCCACTCCAAATTGATCAAATCTGTGCCTCTGATGTTGAGCCACTGGCATAAAAATTGTTAAAAATCTCTTCTGGCAATTCTAACATGTGATGAAGAATGAGCACTACTGCCAAAAATAATAATAATAATAATAATAATAATAATAAT
>NW_004524785.1:1434254-1438618 GCF_000260255.1 Octodon degus | reverse complement strand
AGGAGGAGGAGCGGCAGCAGCAGCATTGCAGTGGTTAGTGCTGAGCCCATGAGCTCTCTAACATGGATTTGCCTGACTCATGACCCAACTAGAGATGTGGATAAACATAGCCTTGGTGCCTATGGGACTCAAGAAGTGAGGAAGCATTGGAAAGCACGGCCTGTCCTTTGCTGAGATCCAGCCTGCTCGCCAGGCCTGGGAGAAGCCCTAAGAAGCATTCTCACAGAAGGGCTCTGCTGTCTACCATATGGGTTCTGACCCTCTGAACACATGCACCTGTGGCTGGGGGGATACAGAAGTCCTGCTGATGGCTGAGATGCTCTGTGAGACGTTCATCCTGAAAGTAACAGTTCTGTCAGCAGAACTCAGCACAGGCCCAGCTCTCCAGAGCATTTTGTGCCACATGGTCATGGTGGAGGGTGTATGCTTCACAGTTTTTATTGCTAGGGAAAGATGCAAGTCTACTAGAACAGCTACCTTTCTGGAGGAAAAACCAATATTGAGAGGCTTACCTACATTGTAAGTAAATTTGTAGATGTCAGATCAGCTGGAACAGAAGTTAGGCTGAGAATAACTAGAAGCTCCAAGAGATGCAGGTATCATGAAGAAAGAGGCAGTGTCCACATGGGTCAGCTGTGAGTACATGGGGTCTCTCCAGTCTGGGCAACTCCACACTGAGTCAGGCCTGCAGTAAGAGTAAGAGAGAGTTCATCCGGGTCCTCCTTATTCAGGAAGGATTTCTATGCCTTCCTTCAATTCAAATCCTCTGCAGATGAGGGGAGCCACCACGCAGGATGCGGGTCACTGCAGTGTCTTCTAGACAGATGACAGAAAGGGGGTGCTGCAAGGGGGTGTTCTCCAAAAGAGGATGTCTCCTGCTTCCCACTTATTCAAGAAGGCAATTGTGAAACTCGCCAAGTGTCCTCTGTACCATGGGAGGGTCTCGTGCAGCACTGTTTCTCACTGAAGAGGAAAAATGTCAGGTTACCAGATATAAACATGCAAAATTGGTTCAAAAACAAAGCAAAACAACCACAAAAAGTTATAAGAAATTAAATAGAAAAAATAATAACAAGAAAAAGAAAAAAAAATTTAAGCATTAACTGCTCCTTTTAAAAGACCAGCAGAAATTGACAGTGTGCTTATCCAAATCATCCTGCATGTATACATAAATACATCTCATTCCCTTCTTCATCTTGCTCTTTTCCTCAGCCCAGTCTTTCTTTTCCATGGAACTAGTGATTTCCCTTTGAGAATGTCTATTGAGCCTTTCAGATTTTATTTACTCTTTCAGGTTCTCACACTAGCAAGACAATATGGTGTTTGCACATGTGGGTCTGATTTATTTCACTTACCAGTCCAGTCTCTAGTTGCATCTATTTACCTATAAAAGCCTCGAATTTATCTTTTTTATGGCTGAGTAAAATTCCACTAAGTGAAAGAAGAATGTTTTAACACCAACCATCAGAGCTGTTCTTCTGTTTAAGTAACCTGGAAACAGAAGTGGACTATGCAATCTGACAGGCCTTCCACAGAAGCCACTTTAACGAGTCACCTAACAGCAGGATGTTTTTGTCTCTCTCTACCAAATATCTTTGTATATTTTACCATTATTCTAAGGGAATACACAAGCTCAATTAGAAACACAACAGGTTAAGGGTTGGCCAAATAGCTCAGTGGATTAAAGCACCTGCAAGCAGGCTCAGGGTCCAGGGGCTCAATCCCGGGCCTGCCTTGCTGGCTCTGCCCCTGGGGCACACTGAGAGGGCAATTGAGACTGGGTGTGGTGGTGCACCTGTAATCCCAGCTCTTGGGATGCTGTAAACAGGTAGATCACTATGAGTCAGATCTAGTAGTGAGACCCTGAACACTGTGTAGACCTTTCCCTAAAAAAAGGAACCACAGCAGGTTATAAATGTTAATACCTTACATTAAGGTTGTAGAATATATAATGACTCTTATTGGCTAACTGGTTTCATTCTGTTCAATTCACACGTATCATTAGAATACTTTTGTTGTCATTTACTGGAATAGACGAGACACAGAATGTTTTGGTTTATATATTTAACATCAACTGTAACATCATGTGCAGTTAATAGCTTTATATGAAATGCTTCACAACAGTGGCCATGTTGGAAGGTCAAGGTTTATTTCAATGGAAAAACAACTCATTCCACTCTGATTAAAAACTTATTAGTGTTTACTTTCTTTTGTAAAAAATGTATTTGGTACCAGGTCTCACTACACAGGTGGGCCTCATAGAGACTCTCCTGTTTTCAGTCTCCCCAGTGCTGGGATTATAGCCATGCACCACCACTGCTGGTCTCGTAGGCCAACTAAGCACGCCCAAGGGTGGGGTCAACATGGTGTGTGGTACTAGGGATGGAGCCTGGTCCCTGGCACCTAGTACGCTGAGCTATCTTGCCAGCCCTATTATTTACTTTCATAAAATTTGGTTAACAAAAACTAAATGACTTATGAAAAAGATAACAAAAGTAAATGCTTACTTGTGTCCGATAATAAAACATTTTTTGAAAGTTACTTTTACTTCATTTTGGTCATGTATAAGAAAAAATAATTCTCTAGTTTTTACTGAGTTATTGTGGAATTTAGTATGTGAAAATTATTTGTAGAGTGCCACACCCTTGTCTTCTTTTATGATCATCAACTTCCATTTTATAGTTACTGGAGAAAATGTAGCAAAGGAAAATATTAATTTGCTAACCAGAGAAGTAAGTTCATGTCTGGGGTGGGAATATAGCTAGGCTTTCTGTGTCTTGGTCATGATTTTCTCCTAACTAATGCTTCCTGTTCATCCATGAAGATGCCTACTAATCAGAAAATATCTGTGTGGATCTCTCTCTCTGTCTGTCTGTCTCTCTCTGCATCTCTCTGTCTCTGTCTCTCTGTCTATCTCTCTCTGTGTCTTTGTTTCTGTCTCTCTTTGCCTCTCTGTCTGTCTCTCTGTGTCTTTGTCTCTCTGTCTCTATCTCTCTCACTCTTTGTCTCTCCCATCTCTTTCTGTCTCTTTCTAGTTACAAGATTTCACATCGTTTTCTTTCTTTAAGATATTTGTAGGGCACCAGGCTGTCATATCACTTGACTCATTATATTAGGCTTATAGACTTTAGTCAATGTAACATTTGGTTTATAAATATTTACATCTGTGTTTTGGGTGCAAGGAAAATATTTAATTAGATATTTACTTGTGTCCAATAATGAATCTTTGAGACTTACAGAATATTTAATTTTAGGACTTGGGGATTTCTAGTAGAGTCATTTCTTGTTTAATAGATCTGCAAGCCTGATGATTATAACTGAGCACTGAAATTTCTACTAATCCCCATAGTTAGTTTGGCAGATAATTCAATGCAGGGTGCACAGCCTGGGGTGGATTTCCTTAAATGTGATGGGTCTCTAGGGACCTGGATTATTTTAGTGCATGTATGGAGGTCGAACTACTATTACACTTAATGTTATGCAGGGTCACTGTTCATCACATACTACAGTGTTTCAAAACAGAGAAGGGCTCTACCTAGAAGTTAGATGAAGGCGCCTAACAGGTCAGTCACAGGGGCAAATACTGATAGAAGGAGATTCAGTTTGGCAAATGCAACTTGATACATTTGGGACCCACATTTTAAATGTGGGTATTCAAAGGATTAGAAAATTCTGGAAATCTCTGATTTTAGAAAAGCCCTTACCACACGAGCATGTGTTAAATTGGATGTGGGTGTGTAATGGGAACACAGAAGAAGCTCCTGCTGTGCCTGGCTGGGAAGGCCAAGCCAACAGCCACACTATTGGAGGTACAAACTCAGTGTCTTAAATGAGAACTATTATACTGATCCTCTGTACTTTCCACAATTTGTGTAGCTCATTTTCACCACAATGTCTGTGCTAGCGGAAAGAGAAGTTGTCAGCTTGGCAACTGCAGGGTGCAGGGCTTGTTTCTGGGATGGCACATTTCACAGATAGATACACCATTCAATGAGCTAAGAGGAGCTTATGTTTTCTTTAATGAAAGAAAAGAAACCAAACTGAATGCATTTATGAGTAAAATTTATAATAAAAGTTCTCATGATGATGTCAGTAAAGAAGGACTCATGTTTTGAGTCTTCCCAGGATTTTGTATTTACTCAAGAAACATGGCCATAGAGAAATAATTGGAGATAATTAAAAAAATATTGAGCCAAGAACACTTTGTGGATAGGAGAACCACCCTAAGTTCCCGCTTTCACTACTGCACTCGACCATGTACTTGTATCCCATTCATTTTTTTCCATTCCATTTTTCAAGCCATTTTCACAGAAGCAATGTTGCACGAGGCACTGTGGTGAAAGTAGAGAGGTGTAGGGTCTGCC
>NW_004524785.1:1432731-1433666 GCF_000260255.1 Octodon degus | reverse complement strand
GGCCCTTACAAAAACTATTATTAGCATATAAGATTTCATCGTGTACAGATTCTATTTTTAAAAAATGAATGATTGAATGATGCTAACTTCTAAGACCAATGATACATTTCATGTTTTCTATAGTATTCCCATTTTGTGGATGAGGAAACCAAGGGACACAAAGGATTAAAGTAGTATATAATGGAGTTGGGCTTCCACGGTAGCATCTCTACATTTCAAGCAGTTCAGATTTAGGTGTGTGTGAGTCCCTACATACTAGGCTCCTCTTGTGGTGTGGTACTTAGATTTAGTTGAGAATCTACTTTTCTTAATAAGTTGTAGAGTGGGCACCACCAGGTGTCAGTTGCAAGCTGAGCAGTCCTTTTTTATTTTTCAATCACCATTATTTTATTTAAAAGTACATGCTTATACATAGAAATAAGACACTGTCTAGAAGAAACTCCTCAAATAAGCAATGCAGTTTTAATTAGTTGAGTATGGAGACTAATTACCAATATTAAGTTTACCAATATTAATCATCTGTTTTACTAGGCTGCTTTTACTAAAGGGTTTCTTTTTTTCCCATAATTTTATTGATAAACAAATAGCAATGGGACAGTTTCAAATCAAATTGGTGGGACAGTTTCAATAATTATCACATTGCATACCTTCTTCCTAGAGGTTAATTGCCGTAAAAGATGCGGATATGATATCCTAACACCATTAGAGCAAATCACTCTATTCATTAAGAGAATGTAACTATATATCTATCCTAACCACTTTGAATACATAGATACCAATTGGACATTCATCTGTATCTCCTTTTTTGGTTAAGTTCCATTATTTGAATATTATAGGTTTGTAAACTCAGCAAAATATTCTAAAAGAGTCCAGTAGCCCATAATAGTATTGGGTCTTCTGCTTGATTGGCAATGTCAGAAATTGTTGACCTGAGT
>NW_004524785.1:1430084-1432631 GCF_000260255.1 Octodon degus | reverse complement strand
GAAAGTCATTTAATCTTTCCAACACTGTTTTATTCAAGTGTAAATAGAATAATAGTGCCTGCTAAATATATTTTTGCAGAATTAATTTAGTAATGTGTGTAGTTGCCCATATGGCACCTGATGCTTAATAAATAGTCTATAAATTAAATTAGTTCTCTCTTTTAAATGATAATATGTGATAATATTTGATAATTATTGAGAGTGTTCAGAAGGGTGAGACATTTACATAAAGAAGTTATGAAAATTTTTGGCTTCGCCAAAACTGTAACGCTGAAGAAGAGAAGACAGGCTCAGTCAAAGTTTTTTCTAAATAGATCGTTGAAACAAGTGACACCCTTTGTGAGCTGATGCTGACTTCCCTACCTGAGAGTCAATCCAACTTCATAGAGGAAAAGGACAGGCATGGAAAGCAGAGAGATGCAAGCCTGTGCTTGACCCCAGAAAGAGCCACACTCTTCTCCAGCTGTCAATCGCTTGCTGTGTGCTCTTGGGCATCAGGTAGTCTCTGAACATCAACTCCTCACTTCAAGTGGAGACTCTCAGGAATCAACAACCTTGTTTCCCTGAAAAATAAGACCTCCGGGAAGATAATTAACCTTGAAATAAAAAACGCCAGCCCCAGTGAGCTTCTCCTTGCCCTCCCTGCCATCTCTATTCTCTTGCTTAGTGGTTGCTCTGTGGGACAGGGCGCCTTATAGAGAAGGAAGTGAGCAGAGTGCAAGTTTAAGAGAATTGATCAGACTTCCCTCTGCTTCTCTGTAGGGTCTTTACAAAAGTCCTAAACCTCGTTTTGTCTTAAGTTTGTAACATGAAAGAGCACAATGTGTAAAATGTGTAAAACAAGTTCAAAGTCAGTATGAGCTTGCTTTGTATCAGGCTCAGCACTAATCGCATTTAGTCCTGAGACAGTCCTAGGAAGTCAATGCTCATCGCGTTGTTTGCTGAAGTCTGAAATGACACCTATTTAATTGTGCAGCTGTACTCTGAATCTGGCCCTGTTCTTCATCACATCTTCTAAATTGCATCTGCTTCTCGCATCCAGGCTGTTTGCTTCACTCCCAGCTGAGATGACACAGTTCCCTGGCTATAACAGGGGCCTCCGGGGCCTACACATTCCGCATGCAAACATCTTGTGTCCACCATCCACTTTTTTTTTTTTTTTGCTGAACCGGGGATTGAACTCAGGTCCTAGCACTTGCCAGGCAAGTACCATTATCCACTCTTAATGGTGGGATGTGAACAGCTCCAGTTCTCAGAACCAACCTACCAGCCCAATCTTTTACGCAATTATGAGAGTGCTGCTAGCACGATAGAGTTTGCCTCCTAAAACCAGTGTTAGATTCCTTACAATTTAAGTAGGGGGGAAATATCTTTCTTTCTTGCTGAATACATTCTCTCTTTAAAAAATAATCAACAATTTGCATGTGCAACCTATTTAGTAAGTCCATCTTTCCTCATAGCACAAGTTACATAGGTATCACAAAAAAACAGAGAGAACAGCATTTTCCCCAGTAAATTCCCAAGAATGTTCACGTGCAAATTAATTCTAAGTTTGTGCTACTCTGAGAAGCAGCTTTCACTTAATACAACAGAAACCTTAAAATCATTTTGGAAGACGTAGCTCTTGATGAATCCCACACTCTACAACACTCAGAGGTCAAAATTGTTTTAATTTTTATGTAGTTTCCTGGTTGTATTCTAATTCTCAAAGCAGTCTTGAGTATAAGACTTATTAATAGCTTTTACTGCTTTCTCTTTGCAACTGAGCTGAATCTCTAAATCAGATGATTTTACTCCTATCAGAGATGGGAGTCCTTTTCTCAATTTTTACACAGTTATACAGCACCAAAATAGTAATTATAAAAACTACATTGAATGCAGAATTTGTGTGTGTACAGTTTTTCCAGAATCTTTACAATCAAATTTCTGGCTCATGCAATAGTATCCTAATCTTGGGGTTATATAATGTATGCTAAGGAAATATCTCTGATACGATCCAAATGTGTATATAGAGAATCAGGAGTGAGCACATAGGGTTTCGCCATACATTTAAATTCAATATTTTCCAATATCATGTGAAGGACATGTAATTTTTCATACTTAGATCTATAAAACTCACTGTTTGGCTTCAAGCCAAAAATTTCTTAATCTTAAACCCAACACTTTCGGTAAAGCAAATTTCTATTATCTTCCTTACTGCATAAGAGCCAGGAAATTCAGAATGGAAACCTTCACTTTGTCATCAGTTTCCATTATTTTTTTAAATGATGCTCAATTCAAGCTTAACTCCCAAATATCACATGGCTGTCAATTAGTAGCATGGTATTAAACAAAGTTAAAGAGGCACCAAGACAGAAGACAAAGACTGAGGTTTAGAGAACCTTGGACAGGTACTACAGAGAGAATTTTTTTCTACTTTCCGGTTAGGTAAGAGTACTCATAGTTGTGTTGCTGGCTTACTTTTTCTATGGAATCATAGTGAACCTCCACTAGTAATATAAAGATGGTACATTCTTGATTAGAAGAAATAAGAAAAAAAAAACTTTG
>NW_004524785.1:1419722-1429693 GCF_000260255.1 Octodon degus | reverse complement strand
TGTTTTCAGCCTCCCAAGTGCTGGGATTACAGGCATGTGCCACCATGCCCAGTCTCGGTCACTGTCTCGGTGTGCCCAAGGGGTGGGGCCTGACGGTATTCTGGAGATACAACCCAGGTCCCTGTGCTGAGCTATCTGGCCAGCCCCTAGATTGTTTTTAGACAAGGTCTTGCTGTGTGCCTTGTAGTTCAGGAGGCTGGCCTTGAACTCTAAGAGATTCTCGTGCCTAAACCTCCCAAGGGCTGGAGCATTACAGGCATGAGCCACCACACCCAACTATAGAACTGCATTTAGAAATAGCACTGTTTGGAGTTTCTTATGGTTCAGTGATGTTGTAAGAGCAGGTTCCTAATCTCATAGGACTGGTGACCTTGCAATAATAGTAAAAGTGCTCTGAGAGTCTGTTCATGTATGCAGAGTGAAGGACACGTGCAGCCATCTGCACTTCTGAGAATGCAGCCATCTGCTGGCCAGGGAGGGGGCCCTGTGCCAGGAATGTGATCAGTGATGCAGTACTTGATCTTGGACTTAGCAGCCTCCAGAACAATGAGCAAACAAATGCCTACTTTTTAAGCCATCTGAGTTATGGTATTTTGTCAATGGCAGCCCAGGCTGGCTCATACAGGTTAAGAAAATTTAGTGTCTGGCCACTTCTGGAGTCTTTCACATTTCTTCCACTACCCTCTCGAAATGATCCCACACCACACTTGAAGGTAGCTGGAATCATTGTTCCATTCCTTATTTTCTTTACTGCTTCCTTGACTATTATGAAAATCATGCCTGGAATAAGTTTGCTTTAGAAGTTGTCCCTTATCACTCTAGGCAGTGTTGCCCTGTCTTGCCTCTTTGCTTCCTAGACCCTGGTAAGTCACATAAAAATGGCAGTTTTCCCACCACTATGGAATTATTGATTTAAATATTGAGCACTTTACACTGACCCTAAAGGCAGAAGCCTTATTTTATAGATATTTGAGTGCCTGGCACCTCTACAGAAAGAAGGGTCGATGGATAAGGTCAGGTCTTCCACGATGGGGCCTGTATCTATCGTCTTTTAATTTTGACCACTTGCTCAATCTTTCTTAGTTTCATCATCTTTAAAATGAGGAAGATAAAAGGCCAATTATGGTCTGAAGACTTGTTAAAATATGGATCTCTGGGCCCAGTGGGAGTGCTTGATTTAGTAGGTCTAGAGGAAATGTCTTGGGTCTTAAGGAAATGTCTTGCAGTCCTAAGGTTGTTCCAGGATATGATGATGTTGCCGTGGAATGACAGCGCCTTGACAATCACAGCGAAGTACTTCAGGCTAGAACTTTGTGTAGCATTTCTTAAGTGTTTATGTCAGGCTATGGATAATACTTAATCAAGAGTGAATGACTCAAAGTTTATGTTCTTCAAAGCCTTATTCATATCTGTTAAAATAGGTGACCAACAATATACAGTGAAACTAACAAAACTAGTTATAGAGCATGATCAAAATGAGAGAAATAAAACAGAATTTCTTAAGTGATTTGGGTCCAATTGATGTGAAAGTCCCTCCAAGAAGGTAACTTTTGATTTGAGAGCTGAGGATTGGATGGAGCTGACTACACTGATGACATGGGAAAGCAAGCATAAAGTCCCAGAAGTGGGAAAAAAACCCATTTTGGTCTGGGAACACAAAGCAGTCCGGTCTTGTTTAAGAGTGACAAATAGAAAAGGAATATGAAATGAAGCAAAGTAGGCAGAAGCAGAACCCCTGATTTGGGAGGTTGCTGAGTTTTTTCCATTGGACTTAGAGCATTACAGGTTTAAGCAGAAGTGGGACATCATCCACATTATGTATAAGTTATGATCGGCTGCCTATGAGAGCTGGTGAGGATAAGAACCAAAGCCACCACCCGCTCTGCGAAATTCCAGGAAGAAATAGAAACAGTGGGACTGAAAATGAAGAGCAGAAAAAGCCTTAGGGTGGAGCGGGGGGGGGTGGTGGTGGTGGCAGAATTTGGAAGCAGAGCTGAGAGTACCTGGCGGTGTTAGGGGTGGTGATCAGGGGAGCAGAAGCCTCTACAGATGTTAAGTTTTCAGAAAATGAAATGTAAATAATTGAAATAGTTTTTAAGTAATACTTGCTGAGTCAAGACGGGCCATTTAGGATTTTAAAAATATTAAGCTACTGTAGATTTAAGACATATTTTTTTAAGGCTGCAAACTGCTGATATCAGCAGCTGAGCTATTTTGCGCACCGCGTCTGAGGAAGCGAGGACACATGAGGAGAGCACTGATGAGCTCTTTAGAGAATTTCTGCTGGTGCAAGTATAGAAAACATGCATCTCCCCTGAGTTCTCAATCATTCAGCATGTAAGAGTGTAAGAGTAAGGCCAATGGCTCATCTGCAGGGGAAAAAGAGCTGAGCAATTGTGTGGGCCTCTTCTATGTATCTATGCATCTATGTATCTATGTATCTATGTATCTATCTATGTATCTATCTATGTATCTATGTATCTATGTATCTATCTATCATCTATCTATCTATCTATCTATCTATCTATCTATCTATCTATCTATCTATCTATCTTTAACTCCTCTCAGTAAATCCTGTTACTAACCCTCACAAAATTTGCTTTTGTCATAAAAATGAGTGGAGAAAATGTGTAGTACCATATCTATATAACAGGAATGTACTTTAAACACACTTCAGGAAATGCCTGCAAAGGATGTTGAAATCAGATGCTATTTTGACGTTTGGCTCCACAGGCTTTTCTCGGTTCTTTCTGCTCTTCTAATCTTCCAATTACCACTGAGAGTTCTAGGTGAGTTTATTGTCCTGGAACAGAAAAAAAAAAATAAGAAATCACTGCTTTAAGTTTCAAATAACTTAACTTTAACTTTAGTAGGTAGGCTGTCTACTTACATAGAATTTTGTATATTATGGATCAAGGACAGAGGCTTGACTATGCAGAAAATCAGAGTAATTGGGAGGAGGTTAAAGCAATGTGTAGTACCCGACAGTGGGTCATAGCATGATCTGCAAAGAGACAGGTGCTCCTACGGTCCTCCTACCTGATGCTGATCCAGAACAATGAGTGAAAAGTCAGGCTAAGTTGCAGAGCCCAGAGTGCATCAAAATGGTCCAAATGTCCTCACTGCAAAGATACACTGTGCTGGAAGGGAGAGTCAAAGAAAGGAGTTACTCTGAAGTAAGTGTTTCATTTTAAACAGGAGGAGGGTGAAAATTTTACCAATTAGAAGTTTATTCCTCTGTAGCAATGAAAGCTCAACAAGTATTTGCATTAAACAATAAGATATCGTATTACATTCAGCTTTCTTTTTTTGGCAGTACTGGAGATTGAACTCAGGACCCTGCACTTGCCAGGCAAGCACTTATTCTACTGAGCTATCTCCCCGGCAGAAATACATGAATAGCGATGTTTATATGAGCATAATAGAAAAAAGAAAGAAAGAAAGAAAGAAAGAAAGAAGAAAGAAAGAAAGAAAGAAAGAAAGAAAGAAAGAAAGAAAGAAAGAAAGAAAATGGGCAGTGGGACAGATGTAAAAAATATATATATATGAGCATAATTCATAATATCCTGGAAGCTGCCTGTATTCCTATCAAACAGATGAATGGATAAAGAAAATGTAGCATCTAGGCATAATGGAATACTACTTGGCTATAAAAGAGGATAATTTCAATACATTTGAAGACAAAATGGATTCGCCCGGAACATATCAGGTTGAATTAAAATAAATCAGGACACACAAACTTAAAAGCCATATGGTACTTTTCATTTGAATGAGGCAAAATATAAACAGAAAGCATAACACAGGGTAGACAGAGGAAAAGAAAAGGGTAGGTTGCTTAGTATAGAAAGGGTCTTGGAGACAAAGAGTGAAGGGAGAAGAGAAGGGGAAACGGAAGAAAGATTTACGATGTGCCTTGTGTAGAAACCCGACGGCTTCCACAAATGTCAACATTCCATCCCATAAAAATGAGCTCAGCATAATAATAAGAGGAATGAAAATGGGGAAAGAGGCTGAGGCGGGGAGGCCACTGGGGAGTGGATTAGAAACACCAAGCTGTGTTATATACCTGTGTCTACTCCCCGAAACGAATGTAAACTTTATGTGCTGCAAACATGTGCTAATACATTAAAATAATAAAAATGAAAAGAAAATGGGTGTCTTTTTGATATTTTGGGACTATTTTATGCTTTGTGTTATATATTTATTTGCTTGTTTATTTATTTATTTTCTTCTTGAGATAGGGTTTCACTGTCCAGTTCAGGCTGGCTTTGAACTCACTTTGTAGCCCAGGCTGGTCTTGAACTTGCAGCAATCCTCTGGCTTCAGCCTCCAGAGTGCTGGGATTACAGATGTGTATCATGTACATTTTTGTGAACTTTAATAAGCATTTAGTTTCTGAAAACACCACCTGTGACAACGTCTTGGAATATGCCCCTGGGTTCTTTAGAAACTGAAATTCTTTGTCCTCAAGGGGTCATGGAGCTGATTTCTTTCATCACTGATTAATGGTATTTGTGTTGAACTTCTCTGACTCAAAATAAATTCTGAGGAATTCAGGGCTAGGGAGCTAGCTCAGTAGCTTACGGGCCTGCCTGGCAAGTGCAAATCCCTGAGTTCAATCCCTAGTACCAGAAAATAAATAAGTAAATAAATAATTAAATTCTGAGACATTATTCCATGTTGCTGTTTTTTTAATGCCATGGTATTTTTTATTTTAAATCTCTGCCTTGTATTCAGTTATATGAAGGTACTACAGTTCATTCACCAGTCAAAAGGTATTCAGATTTCTCTGAGCTTTAAAATTGATGCACAATTTCTCTGGGGATTATAACATGAAATCTCAAATAACAGTCTTTATAAATTAATATTGAAATATTTTACATTTCTCTCTTCAAAAATTGTATTTTACAATTCACAAAAGTTATGGTTGAGCAGTGGCCAGGGTTTGATCAATGAATCACTATGAGTCTGATCTACATAGTAAGACCCTGTAGACCTTGTCTTAAATACATAAAAAGAAAGTTATTGTTGAATAATTTCATCTTCCTCATTTTTGCGTTATATACCTTATATATTATAGATAATGCAGTGGTATTTATGAATAAGTTTTCTTTTAAAGGAAATGAAAAGAAGAAAATGGTAATCCCTTTTATTAAGCCACAAATTATTTTTTGCTGACTTCATCCTTCATTTCTGTAGATCAGCTCCAATTTTGATCGTGATTTTTTCAGCCTGAAGAAATTTTTTAGCATATGTTATGATACAGACGACCAAGCATTTCCTCACCTTTCATTTGACCTGTAAATATCTTTATTTTTTCTTATTTTTATTTTCATTTGATATAAATTCTGTACAGATATTTTTCTGTTCTTTTTCCCTCTGAACTGATTACAATTCTTTGAATATATCATTTTTTTAAAAAAAAAACTTTTTTGGGCAATGTACCATTTTCCACTGGGGGCCTTGAAGACTTTTATCTTTGGAATTTTAGCAGTGTGACTACACACTGGTATTTTTTCACCATATAGGAGATGTTTTCATCTCAGCTATTTAAATATGCTTGCTCCCCATTTTCCCCTTCTTCTTTTTGTGGGATTCCAATCATATCTATATTCAACTTCTTGATAAAGGCCCACAAGGCACATTGTTTTCCTATGCTGTTTCTCTATTTTTCAGTGGAAGGAGTTAATTCCTTGGCATCTATCTGAAAGATTTTTTTAACTTTTGTTACTGCCATTTCCAATTTTAGTTGTTTTTGTTCTTACAAGTAGCTATAACAAAACACTGCAGAGTAGGTAGTTCATAAATGGCAGAAACTCAGTGCTCAGTTTAGAAGCTAGAACATCTATGGTCTATACACAAGAAGACTGATGTCTAGTGAAGAACTGTTTCTAACAGATAGTGTCATATAGCATACGGGACATGTAAGCCCTTTCTAGCCTCTTTTGTAAGGATGTCAATCCCACTCATAAAAGCTTTTCTCTCCAGTCTTTACTTCCAGAAGACTTCATCTATCAATGCCATTGTATTTGGATTTATGGTTGAACCTATGAATTCTGAGAGAGCACCAGTGTTTAGACTATGAGAACAATTTTCAGAATTACTATTTTTAAAAATAACTTCCATTTACCAGATTTACTTTTCTGTCAGTCATTTATTAAAAGAATATTTTAGTTTAAATCATTCAACCTATGTAATACTAGATTTAAAAATCATGTATGCTTATTCTACCATTTTGGAATTTAAAAAATTTTAGAGACTTTTCTTGATTATAGATCATATTTCCATGTAAAATTTGCTTATTAAATTTATGCTGGTCGTTATGAGTAGCATAGTACCCAGATTTTTGAGCTAGGTTTCTGTCCTTAAAAGAGCCTTAAGTTTTGCTCTGACCAACTACAGATTACGGAATGTCTTTTTTATTCTATTAAATTTATTCTATTTTATCCTTTTTGGGAGAAGTTCTTATTGTGTAGTTTAGGCTGGCCTTAAACTCACTGTGTATCCTAGCTAGGCCTTGTGCTCACGGCAGTTCTCCTGCCTCAGCCTCCCAAGGGCTGAACTTATAACTGTGCTTTTCCATGCCCAGCCTATTTAGCTTCTCTTTGGTTAAGAGCAGGTCTACAGGATGTCTCAGCCACAATTTTTATTCTTGAGGTGTGACCATTCTGGTTTTTCAGCTGTAGGCTCTGGGTATTAATAGCATCTTCCCACTCTGACTGCTCTAGTACTTTTTCGTTTCTAAAATCTCTCTAGACTGCTATTCGCTTTATAGCCAGCATTCTCTGGAAAGCCTTTTTGAGTTTGACCTGTGTAAGTAGAGAAGATGCGCTTTAGCAGTTGGCACGCTGGCTGCAGCACCGTCGTCCCCACACCCACGGGACGCTGTTGCCTCCCACTGTGAAGCTTTCGCCTCGCTCTTGAGTGATTGCTCTGCAAGCCTCCAGTCCTTCAGGCAACTTTGTGCTGATCTTTGTCTCATTTCTGAGTGGAACCACTGGACATTCTTGGGTTCTTTTTCTCTGTGTAGGAAGAGGAAATGGCACCTGCACCGGAAAAGAGACAGGAGGTTTGGGGGTTGATCTTCTCTTTCCCTTTAGGAATGGTAGTATTTTATTGTCTGCTAGCGATGTCTGATAACAGTAATGTCGTGTATTTTATACAGTTTTATTTATTTATGGTGGGAAGGGCTAGGAAGCGAAACCTGTTTTCTGTGAACCCATTGATGCAAGAAGAGGCACTCTGAGTAAACAGCGTCTCCGGGGCACAGGAACCTGCACAGTATTTACAAAAAGCTCCTTGCATGCACCTCTGCACCCTGGAGAGCCTTGAGCTGGAGGACAATGTTCGCCATGTGCTTCTGAAACATGTAATTCGTCCTGAAGAAGAGTTGTGCATAGCTGGCTTTTTCCTTGGTTGATAGTATTTTTTCTAATTTTAGGTGCTTTATCATTTCCAGATTATATAAGCAGCTCCATTGCGAGAAAGAGAAAAGAGAAGGTATTCGTACAGTCCAGACTCATGTCAGAATATGGCAGTATGTTTTGCTACCTAGCACAGAAAAATTATTATTATTATTATTATTATTATTATTATTAATACTGTTGTACTGGGACTCAAACTCAGGACCTTGTGTGTGCCAGCCAGGTGCTGTGCCACTGAGCTATCTCCCAACCCAGAAAAGCTTATTTTATTTTACACATCATGACTGTTGAAAGAAATGAAAAAGAGAAATGTCTTAAATTTTTTAAATTGCTGGCTTACACAAACCAGTTAATTCTGTTCACTTTCCTTCTTATTTTGATACATACTTAAAATGAATCCCTTACATATATTGGCATGGAATTTTCTGTTTCTCTTTCACTAAAATACTTCATTGTTCTTTTATCATTAAATCAGGAATGTAGCTGAATTTCTTTAGAAATATTTAAGCCAGCAATATGTTCTTTTCCCCTGACAAGTCCTTTGAAGGATCCATCCACTGAAGCCTCGGTGTCAGGTCTAGATGAGTAATTCCTGAGAAAAGGAAAGTATTTGTTCATTTAAAAACGTGAAAGCAAATATGTTTTGACCACGCACATCATGACACAGCACAATATACCTACGCATTGTAACTGCTGTTTGCCTCTTCCTTCTGTACACATTTAAACAATTTCACTTTTTTAAATATATCTTTTATTTTCCATGTAATTATGGTTTATATATTTGTCCATATGTCTTTGGGCAGGATGGTCATTATCAAAAAAAGTTATTAATTACTAGTTTTTATTATTATGGTGTGTAAAGATTTTCTCCCCACTCCTTTTTTTGTCTTTTTGAGACAGAGTCTTGCTATGCAGTTTAAGCTGGCCTTCAGCTTACTTTGTAGACCAGGCTGGTCTCACTCAAAGTCTGGATGATCCTCCTGCTTCAGCTTCCTTGTGTTGGGATTATAGGCATGTACCACCATGCCTGGCTTTTTCTCCATTTTTTAATATAGCTCTTCAGCTTCTTAGTTTTCTTAGTCTACTACTCAGCCTGGTCTTTCCCTCACTGTCATAGATGGCTCACTCCAGACCAACTGACAAGCAGTGAACCCTTCTGTCCTGCATTGACACAGAGAACATCAACCCATGGTACTTAGACCCAGTGCTGCACCACTAACCACTCAGTGTCAGGAATAAACATTGCTCTCAGACACACATTGGCATGGTTTCTGTATTGTCATACCAACATTGACTGATTGATTGATTGTTGTCAAATCCACTTTAGTCTAAATTCATGTTTGAAGATTGAAAAGTTGAAGAACTGAAAATATTTTTCCCAAAAGAAGTAATGTAAATTGAGCAATAGGTTGTGAACCCCCAATTATATTTATTTTTCCACAATTTCATAGTGATTTCTTTCTTTAATTATATCCTGATATTGGGTTTTCTCTTAGCTTTACGGCTGGTTATCAATACCATTTTTGGAGACATGGTCACCACATTTTTTTCACAAATAAAGCGCTAAAAAATGCACCATAAATTGACATGCTAACACAAATACTATATATTGTGTGCTAAAGAACATCAATTACACTGGAGTGTCACCCCTTAGTGGCAAAAAGCAACATGACTCATGCTTGAATTACCATACAAAATTTTAGCAGGATTTTTAAATTTTATTTATTTTTTATTATTAATTTTATTGAGAAACAAATAACGAGACAGTTTCAAAACTGATTAGTAGGACAGTTTCAATAATTAATACATTACATATTGTTGTCTTCATAGTGGTTATTCATAGTATCAGATGCAGACATGATATCCTGTCCAAACACTATTAGTACAAATTTTTCTTCTCATTGCATTAAAAGAAAGTAGCTGAATGTCTATTCTATTCTGTGTGTACAGATACAAAATGGTCCTTCATTTGTATCCCCTTTTTTTGGGTTTAGTTTTGTCAGAGATGGGTATTCAATTGTCATTTAAATATTGTAGGTATGTGAATTCAGCAAAATAATCCAATATAGTCCAGTAGTCCACAATAGTAGTGGGTTATCCATAGGACTGGCAATGTCAGAAGTTGTTGACTTGAGCCTTTTACAGCTCAGCATATTAATATGGCTTTACTTTTCATACCTTGTTTTTATACTTTTCGAATGGATGGTTAAGACCAAGATAAAGCAAGACCAATATAACAGGAAATGTAACTTCTCTATCTGACAAGGTCAGTCAAATCCCCTCAGGATTTAGCCTGAAACCCTGTACAGCATTTTGTAGATCCTTTGTCAGTGTCAGCCATGTGGATGAGTCACAGCCATTGCTTGACCACTTTACTTTCTGTGAAAGCCTGAGAGAATGTTTTCTCTCTAGGTGACCCTCTTTAGGCATACTCTACATCATCGTCATTTTCCTCTGTGGTCCCATAATCTCCTTGATCAGAAAATTTGGGACACAACTGAATTACAGGATGTTACAGTGTAGGTTCTCCTATGTCCTGAGTTCTCA
>NW_004524785.1:1409838-1419427 GCF_000260255.1 Octodon degus | reverse complement strand
GCATGTGGTGCTGGGGGATCGAACCGCGGTCCCTGTGCTTTGCCAAGCTTGTTCCAAGTAGGTGCTTTAGACCACTGAGCCATCTCTCCAGCCCCAATAAAAATTTTTTTA
This sequence comes from Octodon degus, assembly GCF_000260255.1. Classification (NCBI taxonomy): domain Eukaryota; kingdom Metazoa; phylum Chordata; class Mammalia; order Rodentia; family Octodontidae; genus Octodon; species Octodon degus. The sequence goes on along the minus strand of NW_004524785.1, from coordinate 1,419,316 downwards.
AAAGGAATAAACAAGTATATATTTTTATACAGAAATTTAGAAATCTGACCTTATACAACATTGTAGCAGGACAGTCCTATGATATTTTTTTTCTTGTCTCTTGTTTTCATTTATTACCCCCCTTTTTAAAACAAACATTTACTTGAGAGACAGTATAGCAGTAATTGATAGCTGCCTTAAGGGTAGGTCTGAAGATCATACCACAGTATCCTGCGCTTGACTGCACCTGCATAAGCAGGTGCTTAAACAACTGAGCTAACAGGCAGGCCTCCTTCCATATCAAATTTTAAATGCTGCTTGGAATTTCTTATTTCATAAGATATAATAGAGTTTACTGACCACAAAATTAAACAAACCTGGATTTCATTGTTGGTTGCACTGCTTGCAAGCTGAATCGTGTCTCTGAGCCCCAGGTTCGGATAATCAGCATCATTCATGCACAGCCCACTGATGGAGACTTCATAGGATTTATAAATTAAAAAGAAGGAAAGCTGCCTGGTAGGTATAAGGTCCAGAGTGGGATTCCCAGTGCTCCACCATGTCTCCAACAAAGTAAGAAGCCTTAACAAGCGTACAGTGTTTGAAATTCATCACAAATCTAGTCACTTCCCTGTCAGAGGGCCAGGAAATAATAGGTTCTATTTCATCAGTGTTAACTTGTCAAATAATCTTAAATTTTTCATTTCATCTTCTTTTGGAGAGAGGAGAGAGCTTTCTGCGCATTTCATGCCATCTCTCCAGTAGCAGTGAATTGCTTGTCACTGGCCAGCCACTAGGTGGATAGGTTTTCTGTGCTAGAACAGCCATGGAAGTGTCTTTAAAAAAGAATGTTTGTCTTGCAAAAGTTTGATTTTACTTAAAATTTACAATAGAGATCATTTAAAGTTCACATTAAAATTACTAAGTTTTAGTTATGCCACTTTAAATATGGGCTACAAGGCCCCGTAGCCAGAGAGAACTGAATAGAAATTTCACTTTTCCATTTAGTAAATGCATAACATGGCTCAAGTTGCATATTCTTATGAATCTCTTTTTTTTTTTCTAACTCATTAAGGGGAATAATAGCACTACCTTTCAGCTGTTTGCCATGATTAAATCAGATAGCTCATGTAAAAATCTTCACCTTTGGCTTGCATCAAATATTAACTTCCTTTTCACTTTGCCATTCTGGCTATGATATATGCTGCTGAATAATGACTTTAAAATTTTGCTGAATATTTAGAAGTTAACTTTTTCAGGCTCATGACAAAAAAGTGCACCTTGTATTTTGGCCACTTGAGTTGGTTTAACAATCTGTGGAGTTTCTGAATGTCAATTTCATGTGAGAGTTTTGACATGAAATTATCCATGTGATTACCCTGTGTAAGTAGAACCATTTCCAACCACATGACATTTCTCTTAGTATTATTAAAAAGGACACTTTCCTTGGTAGAATCATGGTGTTCAACATGATTTTTAAAGCTCATGTCAGGCACTGACATGGGATGAGCTGTGTCATGTCTGGATCTTCCCCCATGTATCAAGATGACACTGTGATACAAAGGCAAGCGGTGCAAGTGTGTGAGTCAGAAAGGAGGAGAAAAGGAAAGGTGGAGTACCACACCTATGTCTCCGTTTGGCTTTCTTATTGCAACTGTCTTTGGGGATCCAAAGGACCAAACTATAACCATTCTTAATGATTATAGAACTTAATTTTGATGCAGAGTGTTATAATTCATAAGTCACATATCGTGGTGAAACAAGGAAAGCTCTTTCTTTCTATGGGGCTGAGAGACTGTCTAGTACAGATATTGAGCCACTGAGATGACCCAAGCTGTTCTGGTGATGGGGACAGGACACTATATCTACAGCCATGGTTGGGAGGGGCACGACCTCTTAAGAAGCAGTAAGCCTAATAACCTCAATTGATACAAGCATTATATGCCATACGAATGAGCTAAGAATGAAAACAATGGAGGAAGAAGAACTTCATGTACTGTAAATGTCTACTAATAAAATAAAGTCGTTTAAAAACAAATAAAAGGTAAGCAGCAGAAAGAAAGAAAAAAGAAAGAGGAAAAAGGAAGAGAGGAGAGGAGAAGAGAGGAGAGGAGAGAAACAGAGCAGAACAGAGAAGGGAAAGGAAGGGAAGGGAAGGGAAGGGAAGGGAAAGGAGGAGAGTGAAGGGGAGGGGAGAAGAGGAGACGAGAAGAGAAGAGAAGTTGAAGGGCTAGCTGAGCTCATAAGGATTGCTGTAAACTATTTTGTTCACTTCCCTAGACCATGTATTAGCTTCACAAAGCATTACATGCTGGTCTTTCCTATTTTGCCAGTGACTAAGAGGAAGGGCATGTTGTATATTTAGAACAATATTTTAACAAGAAGTTGTGTTATTATCTCTCCTGAGACTGGAGGTGATTCTTGCAGCCGTGGTAACCAGCCAGCACAGTTGTGTCTGTCGAAGCAGAATGGCCTCAGTGCTTGTTGCAGTAAAGTCAGCGAACGATGGCCTTTGAAGAAGAGAGGAGCTGGGTCAGAAAAACATGGGAGATAGTCCTTGAGATAAGCCTGGAAAAACACACACACAATCTGCTGGAGTAATAGCCAGCAATAATGACATGGATCCACCTAATTTTGGAGCATGGATTGCATATTAGCTGTATTAACTTCAGCCACAGTTTGCTTTGAATTGGCATTTTAATATCTGTAGAAAGAAGTAGAAGGAAAAATTAAATTGCAGAAAAAAATTATTAAACTTAGAAATGGAGTATTTTAAGCAAAGTTATAAAGATCTATAATACTTTGCTACTAGGAAAAAGTATTGATTTTTCCAGACAGAGGATTTGTTGAATAAAATTTTGGAGTGCGAAAAAATGTCCAAAGAATCAGAATGACAAGATTTTTATTTCTTTCTTGGCAACATAGGCGAGGAGATTCCAGAGTGCCTCCGTGGTGAAGGTCAGGGAAGACAGTTTGTAACACTCTCTTATGTAAAATCAAAGGATATGCTCAAAGCATTTAAGCTGCATAAATAATGTCACCTTAAGAAGCAAAATTTCTTCATTTTTCCTTTCTTATGCAGTATTTTCCAGGCTCTGTTGTTGGATTTTCTCCAGTGACTATATACTTCATTATTTGACCACTAATGGTTATGTGCTTCTCTTTTCAATGAAGCTCTATGTAAACATTTTTAAAGCATTCTTATACATGCTAATGTATAGGGAAGTTAGTCATATTTCTACTTCTAGGATTTCACATTCAGCCTGTAGAGAATTGCAGGGGTGACTCCAAGTCGCATTTGGATCCTTTGGCAAACATCTTACGAGGTTTGATTTCTTACTTGCATTGGCTCTTTGCTAGGCGCAGAATCTCAAAGCTAGATCCATTCCCAGGGTGGTGTCAATCATCAGCTTTGGAAGTTCTCTTAGCTTTCATTCTGTCTGATCTTCTATTATCTTGCATTATCTCTAATCCTTCTATCATCTAAATGTTCTACTTATTTCTAGAAGTAGGGTATTCCACATTAGGTAAAGCTGGCTTCCATAGATACAAAAATGTTATAAACCTCAACAAAGTTTAAGCTATTAATCTTCAAATTCCTCTTAGGGAAATGCTTGCTAAATTTTTAATACCAGTTGGCAATTTTAGAAATTCAGTTTTCTAAAGAATAGGTGTCAACCTCTGCCCTTTGCTGCGGGAGATGGATTCCAGGGAGCTCCAAGATCGCTGCCATGTTAAAAGCCCTTTGGATATTGGAAGTCTAGTCTGACTTTCTTAGAGTTTAGATTTTGCTAGATCTCTGTCCTGATTATGTGAGAGCATCCATGCCGCTTGAGGGAAATTATGGGTGAGTGGGAGGTCCAGAGCATCTTTTTAGTTGTTGTTGTTCCTGGGAATTGAACCCAGACCTTTGCATTGAGATATGTCAGAAGCCCTTTGAAAAATATTTATTTTATGAAAATAAAGTATAACTTATTTATTTATTTGTGGTATCAGGGAGAAAAATGTTTATTTTAGAAACAGGATCTTACTAGGTTGCTAAATTGCCAGGCTGGACTCAAACTTGTGATTCCCCCTGTCTTAGTCTTTGAAAATGCTGAATTTCGGGGGTGTCCCACACTACTGGCTAGTGTTCTGTCCTTTTTCTTTTAATTTTTAATTTAAATTTTTTTACTATCTAAAGAGATAATACACAATAGTAAAAGACAGAGCAAAAAAAAAAAGAAAAAGAAAACATTAGAAATGATACAGAACTTCACCAAACAAGAAAATAGGAATTAGACTTTGGTTGCTATATTGCATAATGTTGTTTTCAGAGGGGTTCTCTCAGAAGCCCCTTCATGTGTATCTCAATTGTCAGCCAGAATCAATGCAATCAATAAAATAATGTAGCATGTGTGTATAAGTGTGTATGTGTGTGTGTGTGTGTGTGTGTGTGTTTGCGCACATGCGTGCACACGTTAACTTTGGTGCACAGTCTGGGATGCAGCTAAATGTGGACTCCAAGCTCAGAAAAATGTTGCCTCTGACAGGAGCCACACAACACCATACTAGAACACTCTGTAGCCATGGCAAGGAAAGATGCTACAAAACGGAGTATCATGGGTGCTGAAGTGTAACCTCTAAAGGGCTCATACTAGAGGTGTCCCTCTATCTCTGCTGCATCTTCCTATCATTGTTGCCTGTGTGGACCTGGAGAGTCCTTCTTTTTTTTCTGTGTAAGATTATGTTCTTTTTTAAATTTTATTGAGAAACAAATATCAATGAGACAGTTTCCAAGCTGATTAATAGGACATTTTCAATAATTAATACATTACACATTTTTATCTTCTCAGCGGTCATCCACAGCGCAAGAAGCAGCCAGGGCATCCCGTCCAAACACTACTACTACAAATCCTTCCTCTCACTGAACCAAGCGAAAGCAGCCGTACATCTATCTTAACTATTCTGTATATACATATACAAAATGGTCCTTCCTCTGTATTCCCCCTCTTCAGTTCAGTCCTGTCAATAGCAGTGAGTTATCTGCACAAGTTGTTGACTAGAGCCTTTTACAACACAGCATATCAATATGGCTTTACTTTATACACTTCATTTTTATACTTTTCTGCTGGATGGTTAAGACCAAGATAAAGCAAGACCTATATAACAAGAAATGTAACTGGCGAGTCCTTATTCCAGTTAGGTGTTATAATAAACTGCTAACTTGGTAAAATGACTTTCAGAGTCATTTGTCAACAACCTGCTCAGCAACTATTCATTGCATATGTGCGGTAGTTTCTCAGGTGCTTGTGCGTCTCTGTTCTTCTCATCCTGAATGTGTGAGGTAGGCATCATTGTCTCAGATTTACAGAAACTGACCCACGGAGGACAGCAAATGCCTATGGTTTTGAGCTACTTAGGGCTGTTACACTTAGCACCGAATTCCGAATTTCTTGTATTATTTTCTGAGGCTGCCAAAGCAAATTGCCACACATTTGGGACTCAGTGCAACAACATTTATTATTTTAAAGGTCTGGAGATCAGAAATCCAACATGGGCCCTGCTAAAACCAAAGTATCCTCAGAGTTTCATTTCCTTTCAGAACATTTTACGGAAGAACTGAGTTTCTTGTTTTTTCATCTTCTTGGGGCCATCTGAATTTTTGGCCTGAAGTCACTGTTTCTATCTTCATAGCTAGAAATGTAAATACTCTCTGGTCTCACCTCTATCATTATGTTTTTTGTTTTTATTTTCTTTTTTGCCCCAAGAGCAAAAAGGTTCTCGGTTTTTTTTTTTTTTTTTTTTTAGAAATAGATTGGACCCAGCATATTTTCCATACCTCAAGGTTGTTAATTTGTGCACATTTACAGAGTCCCTTTGCCATGTAGAATAACATATTCACAGGATATTTTCTGTTTTAGTTTTGAGAGTAGGACAGCTGCTGGGAGTACCTTAAGGGTCATTATTCGGCCAACAGCTCTATCTTTTGACTTTCTTCTGTAAACTTGCTGCTTGAGACCCCATAGTAGACTTGCTTCAACAATTTTGTGACAATTCTAGCATCTAGTCCATTCTTGTCAAATGGTGATTATTCAATATACATTTTCAGCATATTAATGAATATATGAAATACTAGCGTTGGACCTGTTTCACTACACATAAACAGATTAATTGTGATTGATTTGAATTATTTGTAACATCACTCTAGAATTTTCTATTGGGAGACAAAGGTTAATCAGCGTTCTCAAAGGAGCAGAGATAGGTCTTTGGTGCCCAGTTGAAACACGATGTGCTCTTGCTGCACAACTCTGGCTAATTAGTGGACAGCACTGCCTCTGAGTGATCAGGAGTGTACCATGCAACTCATCTTTGTTTTTAAGCTGGTTTCCTTGGTCTGAAATTCTTTTTTTGTGGTACTGGGGATTGAACTCAGGACCTTGTGCTTGCCAGGCAAGGGCTTATTCTACTGAGCTATCTTCTCAGCCTCCTTAATATGACGATTTAGTAAAAAGTTTTTTTTTTATTAATATTGCTTGGTTGAAGTTGAGGGCAAATGTGGAAGAGATGATGGAACAAACATGGGCAACAGTGTATGGTGCTAAGACTGGACTGATTCCTGACACTGGACTAAAAGATTGTGGTCATCAAGCTCCTTTGATACTGCTGCGATCAACTCCTACCTGTACTGAATCAAATTTTAGTCAAAGGGCGAAATTAGATCAGTAATCATTCATGATACGTTACAAAGGAGCCTTCGAATAGGATTTGGCATCTTGAGGAGATTAAGAGATCTCATCTGAATCGGGAGTGCAAGATGCTCCTGTATCTTGGCAGGATTTCACAATGCCCAGTGTTCTTTGCGGCTTACCTGAATCTCCCCAGGGACAGGTACCTATGGATATTACATGAACGTTGAGAAATGCCGACAACCTACAAAGAGACGATGTATTCCTTTAGCAAAAGACTGAAGGTGTAAATTTGGACTTCCTAAAACAGATAAATAGATGCATTTCTCAGCGGTACTGAGAAATAACGGTGAACATAATAACACTGTCACTTCAAATTACTTACTGCTTGTGTTAGGGGAGGCAAATGTTTTATTAATAAACAAGCAGTTAGAACACTATTTGTTCCCAACGATTAGAGTCTAGGAGGGCAAAGGAGGCCAACCTGAACCATTTGACAACAGAAATGATTTATCAATTCAGTGTGAGTGGCAGGCCTGCTGAGGGAAGAGGCTTGGCCGTGCAGCGTCCAGGGGCAGCTGAGGAGAGTAGCTCTAAGCTGGGAGCAAGTAATCAGAGCTATGGAGCAGCTGTCTGGCCCAGGGGAGAGCTTTACACAGACTGAGAGCCCAGTGGAATTAGAGGGTCCTAGGGGTGCTGATGGGGGATGGGCATGGAGCAGGGGAGAGATCAAGGAACAGAATGTGAGAGGGTGTTTTATTTGGTCTGCTTCATGTGCTGCCGGCAAAATTTAGAACTGCATCCTCATCTACTGTGAGCTGGCTAATAACTAATCAATGGCTGTAAACCACTTGGAAGCTAGTAAGCTTTGCAGAATGGTAAATAACAAAAATGCTGGAATTTGGTTGAAGATCGCAGCCACACCAGCCTGCAGGAGAAATATGCAGGGTTCTTTGTTTTCAGAAAGGTCTGGGTGACGTTTGGAACTGCACAGTAAACCACAAGTAAATTTCCCACAGTGCGCACTGAGGGTACTGAGGTCCTCAGACACATCTTTGCTGTGTGATAAGTGTGTCAAGGGACCACCCCTATCTCTTCTAAATTCTTTACCACTGCATGAAAGCGGGCCTTACCTGACTCATTGATAGGACATGAAACACCTCAGTTAGGTGATGGTGAGCCTTCAGCTATGATTCGCCAGTGTAGAGCTATCCTCACAGTACTGTCGCCAAGACAGCCCTATTTACTACCAACTGGACTGTTGCTTCTGGCAAGAGGCTGTGACCTTTCCCTGTCATCTGCTCCATCTGCTTCTTTTGTCCCTAGGAACAAGATTGCAGTCTAATGGCTCCTCATCCCGTAACAGTTCTTTAAAGAGAAAATAGTTAACACACTACTGAATCCCCCAATGTTTTCATTTTTCCATTTAAAATCTATGTTATTTGTCCATGCATATTTGTTACTATATTTGCCTTTTTCTTTTTTTTTTTTTTGAAAATGAGAAATCACTCCTCCCATTTAAGAAATTTAATTACCAGGGTATTAATCTGTCACTTTTAGTTTGGTCATGAATTTTTATCCTGAAAACAGCTGTAGACAACAATATTGTAGTACTGTGTATTTAAGCAAACAGTGATGTCTCTGGAATGTATGCACATAAATATTAATTAGAAAAGGAAACAAGACAGCAATAAAAGCATTTCTATTAACGATTTTGGCTTGTTTTCAAAGTTGATCTGACTTTCTTTTTCACAATCTCCTGGAACAATCTGTCTTACCCTATTTATGCAGGAAGTTGCCTAAAAGTCAGTGACTAAATTTAGTGGTAAGTCTTCCAGGGGACGTAGTTGTTTTCTCTCTTCGCTAATTGGGTCCATGATGTAGTGGAGAGGAGCTGTTTTGATTTTTTTCTGTTCCACCAGATGGTTCTCATGGACAAGCTTTGAAGGAGATTCTGAGGATTCTTGGCTCTGTTGGGAGCCCGCTGCCTAAAAGTAGAACCAGAGCACTTCCCATGGCTGCACAGTGCGTCAGCCCTCAGATGGGCCCTGTGAGACAGAGCAGGTGAAGTGTAACTCCTGCAGCCAGGCCCATACCTTATGCATCATGCAGCCCACATCTAGAAGCAAACAAGGAAATTCTCGAAGTATCCAAATGGGTGCCAAGACTTAAGTTTACTTTTCTTGGACAAAATTCCAATAAATTTGATTATTTTTCTAATTTCCAACTTGAGCCCATAAAGAGCAGAAGACATGAAGACAGCAAGCAGGCAGCTGCTAATGACAGATAAAGGCAAAGGAAGAAGTGGGAGCTGACTCAAGAGAGACAGAAAATTGAGCCGATAGAAAATTTGAAATCCAGTTGAAGCCACAGAGAGTGTGGATGATGAAATATCTCTGTCCTCTTCACCTTCAAAGCCAATATCCTATTTTATATTCTTAAGAAAACATTTATCTCTACTTATATTTTGAGTTGCTGATGTAAAAGCAACCATGAAACAATTAAACTTGTTTGTCGATTTCTTTCACTGAACATTATGGTCTCAAGGTACAACTGTTCTCCTACAAATTGCTCAAATTTATCCTGCTTTGGGGCCCAGCATTCTCCGGTGTGTAAATGCCACACCTATATCCATTCATCTGTTGATGGATGTGTAGGATACTTCCAAGCTTTAGCTGGTATGACTGCACCACTACAAACATGAGTGCACATGATTCAGTGCAAGGAAAAGGATGAAAAATAATTAACATGTGTTATACACATGTATGAACTCTCCACAAGGAATGTAAACATTATGTACTACCAACATATACTAATAAAAAATTGAAACA
>NW_004524785.1:1405358-1407518 GCF_000260255.1 Octodon degus | reverse complement strand
TTTTTCTAAATAAAACATTAAAGAGACACACTATTTATAAGCACTCTCTAGTTTAATAATTAGAAGGGCCACACATATTTTAGAAATCTATCTGTAGTTTACTCACTTATTGTATTTTTTTTTGATTCCTTAGCAATATTGTTGGAGTACACACTGTAGCTCAGCACTGGTATAGGATAGCGTTAATCTAAGCATCAGTTATAGACTATTGCCCAATAATACACTACTAATTTTTCAGTGTACTGATGGCAAAGCTTGCTTAGTAAACCAATTGGTGGATAATCGGATGAATAAATGTGTAAATTCAATCGACGCATTCAGTCTGAATTGCTTAGGTGTGCATGCCACACATGTGGTAGGTGTTTGTGAAGAGAGGATGATGATAGAAACCTAGGATTTGGGACTGGTTCCAACCACTGATTATCTTGGTTCCTGAGAGACACACATAAGACACATGGGTCTGGCCAGTGCACGTGCTGTTTCTGGTAGGAATTTGGCTTTTGATCCTTGGGTAGCACGTGGTAAAGGCCTGAGCTTGTTCCACCAGCATGAGAGCAGTCTGAAGGAGGGCCTGGGTGTCTTCTCACCACATTCCTCAGCCTACAGTGATGGTAGAAGGTGAAGGAAAGAGAGCGGATGTGGGGCCCACTTTTCTGGAAAGTGAAGAGTGGCCATCAGCAGCAGAGCATGGGTTGAGAAACACAAGGAGAAGCTTGAGCAGTGAGCATTCACATGCAAAAAACACCTGAAATGTACAATGTCCTACCTTGAATAACTGATTAAACAGGGTTATGTTCTTCTTTCTAAATTTACCACCCTGAAAGAACTGGCATCATTAGTACTGACAAGGGTGTGGAGAATGTAGCCAGCTATGATTGGTGGAAGTCACCAAGCCCTTTAGAGGATCATTGAGAGTCATTGTGACAGCGCGTATCATAACATTAGGCTGTGTATGGCACTGGATCCCGCGATTGCCCTCTGGATAGCTTGTATGCTTTAGATGTTTAGATATTTATCATATTTCCAGGGATACTTAATTTTGCTGAGTTTTGACAAAGTGCCAGGTATCACCTTATGCTCTTTGTAGCTATTAATCAATTTGTTTATTTTGCAAACTTCTTTATTATAGTTTCTGGTACATCCAGCTTGTAGGAAGAAAGAAATTGAGTCAGAGTATAGTTGAATAACTAACTGGTCAGTGTCACATGAATAAGAGAAAAATATGGTTGCAAACCAGTTAGTTTGGCACAGGAGTGTAGCATGTTAATCTTCCTCTGCTGTCTTCGTGTATAGATGAACAGGAAGTCATGGTATTGAAGAACTTAGGTTCTCAGAATGCTTCCTATGTCCTCTTCTGATCCAGTTATAGACCTGATGCAAGAACAGCAATAGCAGGGGCCAGCAGGATAGCTCAGCAGACTAAAAGTGCCTGCTTAGGCAAGCTTAGGCAAGTGCAGGGACTGTGGTTCAATCCTAGGCACCACATGCTGCACCAGCCCCAATCCCAGGGCAGGCTGAGCAGGCCAAAGTCGGGGCGTAGTGGTGCACACCTGTAATCCCAGCACTGGGAAGGCTCAACTCAAAAGGATCACTATGAATCTCAGCTGTATAGTGAGTCCCTACAACAACCAAATACATTGAAAACCAAAAAAGCAATAGCATCTCGATTTTATCAGATTGATAAGAGTGACATGAGATGGTTAGATATCTTATTGAATACTGGAAATTTTGATGCATCTGTAGTTTCTGTTCTGGTTTATTTGGCAAGTCACATTCTCCATGGAAATCTGGAGAGTCTGTATGTACGTCCATAAAATACTGGTCCCAGAGGTGGGTGAGTTTCAGGGCACTTTCTCTTGTTATGTGGGTGAAAAGATATATTGTGACTGACCATTAGGAGTCATATAATACCAGATTAAATTTTTTCATTCTTTGACTTTATATATCAATCATGATTGTGGTAGTGATAGTAACAGTGACACTGATGATAGCAACCAATGAATTAAATGGCCATGTGTCCTCTCTGTGCATTGTCTTAATATGTAGTGTTTAACTTAATCCTTAAGCGTAATAGCCTGTGCAATAGACATGAATAGTATCTCCTATATGCAGAGGGTAAAACTGAGCCACAGAGTGATATTTGACCATGTTTTTAAAAAA
>NW_004524785.1:1401389-1404048 GCF_000260255.1 Octodon degus | reverse complement strand
TCAGGGATTTCCAGGTAAGTGGAATCCAAAGGGTACCCATGTACTTGAAAGGAGATTTGCTTCACAGAAAACATATAAGCCAATAAGAGGGAAAATAACCAACTTACAATTTCTGTGCTACTGTACTCTCTGGTTGATTTGGCAGAACCACATCAGACATGTGCATTTTCAGTGGCCCTTCAGCGCTTCAGCAGCTGTGGATTTTGTTGCTGGGTTCAGAAGCCACTTTGTTCTGGACATCCACTTCTGCGTGTGAACATGGTAAACTACCTGTGACCTAAGATGCTTGTTTTCAGATTTACAGATATGCTTGCTATGGCGGCCATAGGGTTTTGGCAATTTCACTACTATTGGTAAACTATTAAAGAAACTAGATATTTTGGGAGCCAAGTGGGTGTTGAATATAGTCACCCAATTTGACATTTAGAAAAATTACTCTGTATTCTATGTAATCACTCTAAGTCATATATTCTGTTCTCTAATGGAATTATGAAGCTGCTCCTAGGATCCCAGAATGGTAAAAAGATTTGTGTAGTAAGAGGAAGACTTGGCAAACTGAAAGGATTGTGTTTCTTCCAGAAAACAGATGCAGAAGAATGAGAACTTGGTTTGGAGATATATATGGATTAATGTGTGATCTGTCCACGTAAATGATAGAAAAATCAATAGAATTTTAAAGGAAATGGAGATATGATGTTATTGAAAAGACTATATTTTCTAAAACTATAAAGTTCTCCAACTTACTCCACTCCCAAAATCTATTATAAAAAAACCTAAATACTATTAATTTTTAAAATGCATATAAAGACCAAAAATAATTATAGGTAGAGAGTTGTTTGACACAGTGGAAAAGTTTTGCAAACATTACATGTAATCCAGAACCAGAAAGTATGAAGAACATCATGTATAGATTTGATTAATAAAAGAATTAAAGTATGTAAGCACCTCTATAATAAAAATATATCAAATTTATTAATTTATGACAAATTCTTTAACAGAAAGGGGGGGCAAAACATTAATACTCTTATTACAAGATAAAACTACTTCAAAGTATTTGATCTGAAGAAAATTGTTAGAACAATGACAGAGGAAGATGAATAAACAAAATTTATAGAATGCAAAATGTTTAAGCATACTAGTAATGAAAGGTGCAAATTAAAATAAGATACAATTTTTATAAATATATACAAAAGTAAATATTTTTAAATGATTCATAGGAGGCCATCAGCAGGAAATTAGAATTCCATAGTGTAGTGTAGAAATTTCTAGTGTAGAATGATATAGAAAAATTGTAGAAAATAATTCAGCCAGATGCAAGCCAGATTCTAAAAATGCGCTTTACTTTTGACCCTGAATTTAACTTTTATAAATCTATTCTAATCTTCATGTGTGTATCTATTTACTTATATATTCTTTGCTTTACCCACTGGAACATAAACAAAACCAAAACTGGGGCTGGCGAGATAGCTCAGCGGACTAAGTGTCTGCTTAGGCAAGCACAGAGACTGGAGTTCCATCCTGGGCACTACATGCTGCGCCAGACCCCGGGCAGGCCGAGGCAGCCACTGAGTCGGGTGTGGTGTCACATGCCTGTAATCCCAGCACCAGGCAGGCTGAAAACAATAGGATTACCATGAGTCTGAGCAGCGTAGTGCAACACTATACCAGCTACACACAAAAACAAAACGACAACAAAAAACCCCACCAAAACTGTGTTACTTTGTTCTCCTTTTACAAGAGCCCAGAAATCTTTGCTGAATTATTTATTTTTATTGTTGTTTTTAAATATTTGCAAAGGGCCTTAGTGCCTGATAGCCTGTCCCGTAGAGAAGAGCATATGGAACAGACATGAAGTTATATTATGAAGAAGCAACAAAAAGCTGCTAACAGAGTAAGGAGCAGATGCTCTGATAACAAACTTCACACACTGAAGGAATATTATCTGAAGGAGGGGTCTCACTCTGCACAACTAAGTGCAGAAGTAGATTGATATAGCTTCAGTTACAGCTGTCCAAAATGGACTTAACTATATTAGGAGGAAGTGGCGCCCTGTCGCTACAAATATTCAGGTATTGTTATATATGGGAGCGATTCACTCACTAGAATGAGACTGCTTAGACGACTCCGAGTGCCTTCTCCTCGGAAGACTCACCTCCTCCTCTGTCCTGACTTCACTTTCTATTCCCTCTCTCTTCTCAACGAGACACTCCTTGCTCCCTACCCTTTATCTTGGCGTATGTGCCACATCGGAGAAAGGCGTTCTTTGGGGGGAAGCAGGACCTACACAAATCGCATCTTGATCATTTTGTAATTCCCCTTTCCGTTCCCCCATCGCCTGCAACTCTCGGTCCTCTCCCTAGCTCTATGTTTATAGAAACTTTTATTTTGCTCCTAAGTCATTTCCTAGTCACTTCAGAAGTTAGAATAAACGTCACCGCTCTACTCCTTCTATACGTACCGCGTGCTACCCAGTTGTGCCACTGGAGCGTCCTTATACTACTCATTCTAGTACAATATTTGTCTTCTGTGCCTCCTTTTCTTCGTGCCATTTGTTGTACATTGCAGTAGTCTTTTTACCTGACTGTCCCCCATTAGATTATAGGATTCATAGGGGCAGGAAGGAATTCTGTTTTTCAAGTCAGTCCAACCTTTTATGTTG
>NW_004524785.1:1389439-1399624 GCF_000260255.1 Octodon degus | reverse complement strand
TGCCACTTGGCTCAGGTCCATCTGATTCCTGTGTGTACAAAGTGGTATTTTAATGAGTTACATATCTATTTTATTTTTAGAAATCTTGTCATTAGTTAGCCATTGCCACATAATGAGACAAATGTCATATTGTATTGTTTACATTTGTTGCTGTGATATTTTCCACTTTCCTCTGAGAGTTAAATGCTATAACTTAGAGTATGAGTCTAACAACCTATTACTCTCTCTGAAGTCAGAGAACATCCAGTGTAACTATTCCTACCACCATCTTCAATTTTTAGGGGACACTTACTTAGAGCTCTTCAAGAAAATTACCTCTCCTCCATCACAGCTAACTTTTTTATGGTAAGAAAAATGTATCATCTGGGACTTACAGTGAAATATAGTTTGGGTGTTTTTGGACTTCAGAATTGATCTATCTCATTGCTCACTCCTCTTTCCAAATACCTTAGCTTTTGTTTTAAAATGTATCTGGATTTAAAAAAAAATCAGCTCTAGGAAGATTCCAGATATGGAAATATCTACTTTGTACATAGAGTTTGTTACTCAGAGTTTTCACCAAAATGCAGCACACCAATGCTGTGGCAAGCACTAAGAAAGCACTAGGGTTTGTCAGAAAAGAAGGAGAGAGGAGCTGGAGTCGGAACTTGATTGTAGATTTTGCAGAAGGACTAGGAAAGACACAGTAGGTGCAATAAGTAAGCATATTGCTAGATCAGTTAAACAATTCAAGTGGATCTGGCCATCTAAGGCAGTCCTGATTTTCAGGTGCCTCATCCTGGAGAATTTTAGGGTGAGGGGCATGTGTTGGACAAAGAACGGAGTTGAGGTGCGGGATCTGGATTGGCTGATACAGTCACAGGAAAGCACTTTGCTCTCTGTAGTAATTAACTTTGAGAGAATAGCCCTCTCAGGACCTGCAGGGTTCCAGGGTGCCAAAGCATAAGCTGTAAAAATTAAAAACATGATTAGCATAGTGATCTTCCTTTATGGTATTACAGGAAAGTTCTGGCATTTTGATCTCATAAACTGTAGCTCACCTAATAGTTAATTAATGCCAGTTACATATGCCTGAGCCAATGCTAGGTGAGTAAGTTCATTTTAATGAATTTTGGTAAATCATGACTTTAAATCATCTTCCATTAATTGAACTTAGATTTGACTTCTACAATGTTAATCCTGGGCATGTGTTGATATAGATGGTGCAGTTCTAGAAATCTGTGTATAGATGATCTTCTCTGGGAAGACTATGTATTTTTTGGACTGTTCTCTTTTGGCATTTAACTCTTAAATACTGATTCTTCATTACTAATCAATACTGTGCTAGGGACCTCAATGAATCCAGCATCAGAAACGATGCACTGAGACAGTCCCTGATCAGCTTTCATACAGAAATCCGACTCCTTCAGAGGTTTCTTTGAATAATTAGAAAGTGCAAGCAGATGTGGGACCCAATTCATGGTCTTATTTTTCCCCACTTATTTCATAAGAGGTTTGGTAGACTTCAGCCCTGAATCTGAGGTCTGCTCCAGGACCTAGGGCATCATTAGTAGCTTTTCTATTACTATTTAGGAGAGGAGGAAATTTTTCTATGCAACTGGTAACTTTATGATTTTTCTTATTGTGGTCATAAATGTATAGTTTTTTATTTCTGATTTTTTTTCTGTGTTCATTTTAGATGTCCTGGGTCATGAGAAGAAGCTAGGTACCTTTAATACAATGCTATCACTGAGAAGACTTTGAATAATTCTATTGCTACCAATTTGTGGGTTATTAAACTTCCAGTTTTCTTAAGTAGAAGCTGTGTGTGTGTGTGTGTGTGTGTGTGTGTGTGTGTGTGTGTTAACATCAATTATAAGACATTTTGCAAATTCTATGTCTTGATTCTACTTTCTGGTATCCTGATTCCAATTTATTTATCAGTTATGAACCTAACATTAGTAATTGACATCTCAAAATTGAGATAATTGGAGAAGATTTTGATAAAGGAATTGTTAGCAAATTTACAAATGGAATGGTGGGAAATGACAGGGATAAAGTAGTTCATGATCTAGTAATAAAAGAGGTTTTACCATTTCAAAACCTGAAGTTGTAGGGGGCAAGTTGATTTCCAGAAGCCAGAGCCCAATACTTCTGAGGAAAAGGCTGTCAACAATGTGGAAGCTCCAGTCACAGGGGGTAGATGGCTTCAAGAACTAGGGTGAGAGCACACAAGGAGTGTCCTTTTCTTCTTGGTCTCTTACTCTTGTTTTTTGTAGATGCTGCTCATATAACTGAAAGAAAAAGGGAACTTCATTGATATATGTAATTTGATTGATTGATTGATCGATCGATCGATTTTAGTGCTGGGAACCAAACTCAGGACCTGTGCTTGCCAGGCAGACACTGTATAGTGGAGCTATATCCCTGGCTGAGATACACAATTCTTACATGCTAGCTTCTTAATGCAGAGGCAGTTTTCTTGAGTTGGCTATAGATATGGAAGGGTTACGCATTGTCAATTATGCATTGTCTTATATTCCAGGCTGATTTGTACCAGGTTTTCTCTCCAAAGGGGTTGAAATGAAAGACCTAAACCCAGAATATAGGGTTGTCAGACAGAAATTGGAAAAAGGTAGGAGAATGAATCCAAGCCCGTGTCAGGGAACATTTCAGAGTATGCTAGGACATTTGTTCTGCATTCTGGGATCTTGTGCAAAGTTATAATTACTACAGCAGAGATTGGAAAACATCTTCCACAAAGAGACAGATAGTAAGTATTTCAGATTTTGCAAGTCTTTGTCACAACTATTCAGTTCTACCACCAAGCTAAAAACAAGCATGGGTAACACCTCGACAAATTGATATGGATGAGTTGCAGTACAATTTTATTTAAGTTGAAGATGCAACTTGGCCAAGGGAACATAGTAGGCAGAACTTTACTCTAAAGCAAATTGTCCTAATTTGGAATTTGAATTAGATGGACATTTCCACTGCATCACCTCACTGGTAACTAACAAATGTGGTGACAGCACTTTTACACTCAGATTTTACTGCTAATTTAATGCATAATGGATCTATGACTGTAAGATTCATTTCTATTTTTAAGAGGAGGCATCAGGAATTGAACTGAGAACCTCACACTTGTCAGGCAGGGGCCACTGAGCTAAATCCCCCTCCCTAAGATTTATTTCTGATCCTTTTGGTAAGAATGTTTTTGGGGGCTAAAGTACCATGTACCAGTCTAATGTGCTTTTGAAACCCATAGGTAGCAGTCACCCTTAACTTTCATAAAATATGAAAAATCCTGACTGACTTCTAAGGAACCTCAGGGAATGTTCATATCTCTCAGACACCTCTCCTTAGGTGCTTACAACTTTTTCTCACTCATTGCAATAAATTTTATTTTCCTGTTCATTTTTAGCTGTGAAGTAGACCTACACTAACCCTGGCCAGTGAGCCCACAATCCAGAATCTACCCTTCCCTCATTTGAGCAGTTCTGCTTCGTTTTCCAGTTTGTACTTTTATATATGTTTCATTTACTTTGTAGCTAAAACTTTGGTTGGATTTTGCTGGTTTTGTTTGAAACTGACTTGGACTTGGTGCTAGCTTAGAACAAAATTCTAAGCTATTAAAAAGTTTAATTGGAGATTCAAGAGTGGAATCAATTTTTGTCTCCAAATTTATTAGCTCCTGAACTACATGCAGTAGAAACTAGAACATCTGAGTGCTTCTTTCAGATTTTGAAATTTGTTTCATTGTTGTTTCAACATAGAGAGGGCATGGTTCAGGGCTTTTAGCTTCAAATTCAAACCCTTGACTGCAGAGAGCTTTGGATTTCTTCCAGAAGTTCTAACAATTTAAACAAGTTATGTTCTTTGCTTTTATAGTGGCAGGAAGGGGTTTCGTGCTTATGATAGCCTTCTCTCAGCTCCTCACCTATTAACTTCTCTGACCATAGGTATACACTTGAAGAAACAAGCATTGGGTCTTCAGTGTATCCACAAGACAGGGATGTGATAAGTAGTCCATGCAGGGCTGTGCAAAAGAACTGAGATTTATTTCCACCTTGCTAATTGTAGTAAGCAGAATTGCGAGTCTGCTTGTTGCGAGCTCTAAAACAGATCTGCCTTCCGCACGTCTGGCCTCAGAGTCATTTCCCACCCGCTTGGCAGGATGTGGAAGCCAGCAACCCTGGCTGCAAACCCAGCCCTTCTGGAGCGCCTCCAGAGCAGCTGCAGGGGGCACAGGGTGGGGGCGCTCTGCTGGCTTTTCTCGCCATGCCAGGTGAGCGTTATGGCTGCACATGGTTCTGGTCATTGCAGACTAAAGAGCGTGGTAGAGACAGCCTGTGGTGTGGCCTCAGATGTTCCCAGGTATGCTAGAGAGTTCCTGATATGTGACATTAGGTGGCACTGCAAAGCACAATGGGTCCTTGATGGAGAAAGTGTCAGAATTCACGCCCAACACTGCCTTTGATTGCTATGTATGTAAGGTCAAATCTCTCAGCCTTTTCTGGGAGTTAGCTTCCTTATCTATAAAGTAGGAATAATTAGCTCTGCCTTATCTTCCTTATATCCATAATTAGCACCAAATAAGTATATGAGTGTGAAAGAACTTCACAGGCAGTATAAAGCATGAGCGAAAGACATCATCATTGCTGCTAACAAAACTTGCTGAATCCCTAGTACCACAGTGCTTCTATTTCCAACACGGGCTCCTCACCCAGCTTTCCATGACCTATCCACTAGGCTCTGTCTTACAAGGAACTATACCAATACTGACTTGCTCCAACTAAACTAGTTTTCTTCGTTTGCTTTTTACATCATATTTTGTTTATACCACTCTGCTTCTTTTGTTTTCCATATTTTTTTTTCCGGCTCTGCCCTTAGCTATATTGTTCAGATCCGTTCACATCGCCTACATCATCCTCTTAAAACTAATTCCTTAAAGGCATCCTACTCTGGCTTCTGATCCCAAATTCTCCTTAGAAGGCTCTATGCAGCATAGCTTGGAATAGCATCAACTCCCACCTATGTTAACAGCTTAAGTTCTCTTCACTCATAGGTAATTATAATACCATGTCCCTACTCACTCACAAAAGGAACACAGAAGTATGAAAAGATGTATTTCTCTTTTCCTCCTCCTCCTCTCTCCCTGGTAGTAGTCCTGTAGTATCTCCTTTTCATGTCTCTGTGTCACTGTCCCCACTTCAGTTTGAGTCCAAATGTCTGATGTCTTGGGTTATTCTCATAGTGTACTAATTAGCCCCCCCAGTTTTAGTCTGCTTTCCTGCCAGTGTATCTTTTATGCTTCTGCCAGACTGATTTTCCTAAGACACAAACCTGGTCTTAAAATTCTCTGCTTCAAGTACTTCAGTAAGTCTCAGGTCTTCAAGAATTGTGTTCAAATAAATACAGCACATTAGGAAAGTATCTTCTTTTGGGTCAGTCTCCCATACATCTCTTGCCTTAGTGAGTGTTAATTCTTTTCCAGTCTTGAACTCATTTGAAAATCTTAGGAAACAGAAAAATGTGCAACTAAAATTTGTCAACCCACAGCCCTGCTTCTGGAGCCCATCCCTGCCTTGCCTAAAAATCAGCAGCTTTGTGTTGCCTGCTCCAGCCTCATTGCCCACGATTTCCTAGCATAGGCTGTGGTTCCGGACACAGAGGAGTGTTGCAGGGACACGTGACTTTCTGCACCTTGTGTCTTTACACTGTGTGCCTCTTCTGCTACAAATTTCCTTTTTAATTTCACCCAGCTAAACACCACTTGTCCTTCAAACACAGTTCAGACAGACAAGTCCTCTGTGATTCTATATCTCATTTACATATCTGATTATTTCAAAATACCACAGGTAATCCCTTGCTCCAATTCCTTCCAACAGAATTTTTATCTATGTGCACATACTTGGAAGATTATACAATGGTAGATATATAATCTGGCCTTGCATTTTCAGCTCTCAATATAGTACCTAACGCAGAATTAGAACCTAGTAAAGTGTTTGCTCAGTGGAATGATGGGGCTTACTTACAATCCTCTTCTTTTTTCCTTTTACAAGAATATACCTTATGGGTATCCTAAGTTTAATCACAAAAACTGTCACTACTTACTCTTGCTACATTAAGCCATATCATTTAATAGACTTCTTCTCAATTTTTTTAGTTTTTATAAATGCATGTTTGCCATACACAATGATTACATTCTCTTGAGGGACTTAGGATATAAATATGAATTTCTGCATTGGTAGATGTGTAAAAGCATCATATATGATGCTTATACAGACATATATACACATGCACACACACATATACTAGAGAGAGTATACAAACATAGTATATACAAAAGATATTATATATGCGGAGAGAGAAAGAGAACGATTGGTGGGAAATACAACACATCAAATCATCACTAGTCCTTAAGTATATCGTTCAATTCATGGGAAAGTGTCCACAAGGATTCAGAAGCCCAAATCTAGTTTAGGTTCTGCTGAGAAATTTATGATCTTGCAGAAGTATTGATTCCTTCCCTTTCTTGGTTTAGTTTTCCTTGTTTTAAAAATAAGAGACTAGGAAATCTCTGAAATACCTTCATATAAAATGACTACAAGCCAGTAAGTCATGAATTTTTCATGTATTATTTTACATATCAAACAAAGACAATGAAGTGGACATTTAACTCATAAAAATTATTACAGGAGCAACACAGTGCAATTAAGCCCTCTCAAAATCTTCCCCTGAGTGTAAACACACTTCTTCTATCACTCTCAGCCCTTTCTCAAGCACTTCAAGAAGCCCTCCTTCACAAGTACTTAGTTGTACTGTTGTGGCTGCCTTGACTGCTTGCAAGAGTTTCTCCTTCTGGCTTCAAGGACAGCCAACATTGTACCTCTTAGCTTTTCAAGGTCATTGAGGACTCAGGACATAGGAGAACCTGTACTGTAACATCATGTAACTCAGTTGTGTCCCAAATCTTCTGATCAAGGAGATTATGGGGCCACAGAGCAATGTGATTGTTGATGTAGAGTGTGCCTAAGGATAGTCACCTGGAGAGAAAATATTCTCTCAGGCTTTTACAGAGAGCAAATTGATCAAGCAATGGCCGTGACTCTTCCTCATGGCTGACACTGACAAAGGATCTACAGAGTACAGTACAGGGTTTCAGGATAGATCTT
Organism: Octodon degus; assembly: GCF_000260255.1. NCBI lineage: Eukaryota > Metazoa > Chordata > Mammalia > Rodentia > Octodontidae > Octodon > Octodon degus. The sequence goes on along the minus strand of NW_004524785.1, from coordinate 1,392,467 downwards.
GAGGGTATTTGACTGATCTAGGCAGACACAGAAGTTACATTTCTTGTTATATAGGTCTTGATTTATCTTGGTCTTAACCATCCAGCAGAAAAGTATGAAAACAAAGTACAAAAAGTAAAGCCACGTTAATATGCTGAACTGTGAAAGGCTCAAGTCAACAACTTTGAACATTGCCAGTCCTACAGAAAATCCACTACTAATATGGACTACTGTATGCTATTGGAAGATTCTGCTGAATTCAAGCACCTACAATATTTAAATGACAATGGAATTCCCTTCTCTGACAAAATTAACAAAAAAGTAGGATAGAAATGAACGACCCTTTATATCTGTATACTCAAAAGAGTTAGGATAGATATACAACTGCATTCTCTTAATTCAATGAATAGAGTGATTTGTTCTAAAGGTGTTTATGGACAGGATGTCATGTCTGCATCTTGTACTATGAATAACCACTAAGACAACAATATGCAATGTATTAATTATTGAAAATGTGCCAGTAATTGGTTGTGAAACTATCTCATTGATATTTGTTTCTCAATAAAATTACTTAAAAATTTTTTCTCCTTCTTGGTCATTAAGACTTTGAGGGGCCAGGGTGATAGTTGGGCTGGGGAGATAGCTCAGTAGAATAAGCACTTGCCTGGCAAGCACAAGGTCCTGAGTTCAATCCCCAGTACTGCAAAAAAAAAAAAAAATACTTTGAGATGGCAGCCCCACCCCTGGGGAACACTGGGATGGCGACTAAGACAGGGCGAGGTGGTGAGTGCTGGTAATCCCAGTGCTTGGGAGGCTGAAAACAGGAGGATAACTATGAGACCAATCTGTGTAGTGAGACCCTGTAGACCCTGTCCTAAATACAGCACTCAAATGTTCTAGTTTCTACTGCATGTAATTCAGGAGCAAATAAATTTGGAGACAAAAATTGATTCCACTCTTGAATCTCCAATTAAACTTTTTTTTTTTTTTTGAGTTCCTGAAGACTCTGAAGGATGACCGGAATAAACTTCTTAATAGCTTAGAATTTTGTTCTAAGCTAGCACCAAGTCCAAGTCAGTCCCAAACAAAACCAACAAAATCCAACATTTTGGATTTATTTTTATTTTAAAAATAAAAAGACTTTGAGGGAAACGTAGAAGTTCCATGCATAGACTGCTCTGATGAACAAGGTGGATGAAGACACTGTATTATTTTTATTTGACAAGAATTGCTACACCAGCAGTGTTGGACAACAGAGCATTATCCTGGTGGAGAATGAAACTGTTTTCCTGCAAAAGAGAGAATTTCTAGAAATACTTAAGTGGAAAGAATGGTAGGATAAGAGTATTTGAAGTGAGAGGAAGTATTCTGAGGGGGAGTGAAAGTAACATGTCTTTCATTATAATAAGTTTTTAAAATGTAAGGATTCATTCCATTTTAATCACCTCTTTTACATGTAGACACACATAAATATGTGCACATGTGTATATATTTCAAGTTAAACCATATTTCGGCCTGAAAGGAATATGTTTTTCTTTTATTCCATCTTGATCTACACATCACTTACTAAAGAGTAATATGTAAAAAATCCTTAGGCACTATAAGCATCCCTTGGGGAAATTTGGTGATAAAGAATGATGTTACCAATGGTTACTAAAATCTTTTTATTGCAGCTGGGCATAGTGGCACACGCCTACAATCCCATCACTTGGGAGGCTGAGGCAGGAGGATTGCTGCAAGTAGTAGGCCAGCCTGGGCTACAAAGTGAGTTCAAGGCCAGTCTGAGCTGCATAATGAAACCCTGTCTCAAAAAACTAAAATATTCGCTTTCTTTCAACTTCAGATCTCTATATTGTCCAATGAAATACATGTAAATAACGTATATCACATAGGCATCACTTAAACCAGGACTACCTTTTTGAATGATGCCTAATTGGTGTCAGTAAACTTTCAGGGATATGACTTTTTTTCCCCATCTTGATAAAAGATTATTTTGATCAGAGAAGAGGGAAAAATAGAATTTCTGAAATCTACACTATGCCAGGAAAATTAAGTAAAGGTAAATCAGAAAAGAATTCATTGAATCTTTTCTTGTCAGCCTAAGGGAAAGTATGCTGCTTTGCAGAATAATAAAGGGTTTTATCACACAGTGAAGGTTGGGTGGGCAAAGGCACGCTGACGGAAAGCTTGCCAGACCTTCATACGCAGGGCAAGCAGTGATGGGCTTCACAGCAGTCATTCATTCTGCCCTTTCAGATACACAGTGCTGTGTGCGTAGCCACCTCCAAAGCATTCTGGGGACACAAACACCGAATTTCCTGCACTTGCACCTCCTCTTGGGCTCTGCCTGCCACACTGTCCCGCTGCTTGCCTGTCTTCTGGCTGCAGAAAGGACCATCTTCCTGCTCCCCTCAAGTCCAAGGTAGCCTGCTTCATTTATCAACAAATATAAATGTGAGACTCTAACTGGCTAGCCACTAGAATTTACTTAAATATATCATGCATAACACACAGTGGTAAAATGGTGACTGAAAATGTTTTAGATAAAATATATAAAAGAATACGATATATGCAATATTTTTAGTTAAGTAAAAAAATTGGATCATAAAATAGCTTAAGAATATTTCCCAGAGACTTACTGGACGGGAGGAGAGATTCAAATCTGCAGACATGCAGTGACTGCTGGGAACCACAGAGGCCTCCACAGAGAGATGCAGTGAGAACAGTGGATGTGAAGGACTACACTAGCTGGCAGCGAGTGCTAAGGGCTCAGTTGTCCCGTGCCAGAGAACAACTAGCTGGGAGCCATTTTGGAGAGGGACCAACTGAGCTCAGAACCTAGAGTGGCTGCTTGCTCCATCTAGAGGCTCCCAGCCAAGCTCATCCCTTACAAAGTGTGCTGATGGCTGTAGGCTACAGGAGTCTGCTCCCAACTAGAACATACAGACTTACTGAGATTATCCACTGCCCCACCAAAACCTGGGAAAGATCAGATGAGGACTCTGTCTCCATACATTGTCTACCAGTGACAGCAGAGACAGACCTGGAA
>NW_004524785.1:1386592-1388169 GCF_000260255.1 Octodon degus | reverse complement strand
CCCATGCAAGTATTCTTCATTTGTGTCTCCATTTTCAGCCTTTGAAAATCAGAAGGATGCTACCAATGAAGCACTGTTGTAGTGCAGCCACATGTAGAGAGGGCTCGTGTTTGGGGTACAGAGTTCGAAAGAGCTGTAGTTGAAACAGTTTCACATACCTGAATAGTGCCTCCTAAAGCCTAGAAAGGCTTCCACAGAATAAATACTTTTTCTTTGACTAATTCGGACTACTGCTGCAGTAGAACCTGGAACAGATGTTAAGTACTTAACCTACACAAATCAACTATTGCTTTTCTGTTGGTCAGTTAGATGGGTTAAAATTTTTAATTGTCAAATGAAAGGAATGAAAATTATCATAACTTCCTCACGTTGATCAACCACTTGCATTGGTAATTTTAATTGCTTGTGTGTCTCCACCAGCAGTACATCTAGTGTATTTAACACTTAAAACTGATCGAATTTTAACTCTTCCCTTTACTACACAACAGGATTATTTCCAGTCTGATGCTTATTTTGTGGAGCACTTGGTATGGAACAGGAGTTCCTTAAAGTCATAGACCATGCTATAACTCTTTTGGAATTTCTTGGATCTAATATTTTACCTGATTGTCATAGGTACTCAAGACAGAGTCATGCTTTGAACGAGTGAAAAAAAATAAATGAGTGAATGAATGAGTGAACGAACGAATGATGAATTGATATCTTGCGTACTTAGTAACTTACAGCGCAGGATAGGTCCTATACAATGTACCAGATAGAAATCAGTGTTTTTGTCAAAATGTGTAGATAACGCTCCCAAAATTATTTAAGAGTTTTAGAGTTCTAATAGTAGAAGAACAACAGAGTTGCAAAGAGGTTCAGATGTTCAAAGGTTATGATTGATCTCCTCAACTATTTAAAAACTCTTTGTTTCTTGGCTTTTTCAGCGCTCTAGCGGTAGACCCAACATGTTTCATCAGGCTGGACTGTGAGAGCTAGCTTTTCCTCACTATTGAAACTAGATGTTCACATCACACTGCGGTGTCTTTCACCCCCTAATTGTTACTTAATTTTCATTTTTCACACTCGTTTTGCAAGCACAGAAGTATGAATTAAATAGTAATTAGAGGGCAAAACTAAGCAACGGTGTAATGGCTCAGTCTCCTGCCCGATATCAGTTCCTTCACACAAATTTCTAACAAAGGTGCCAAGCCAAACACTATAATTTAAGGAAGCTAGTCTCTTTGTTATTATCCATGTAGATAACCCACTTTGAAATAATGGTTCTTCCATGACTTCCGGTTATTTTTGGCTACAGAGGCAGTCAAATAGGAATTAAGGCAATCTTTTAAGAGCTGCCCCTTTGCAACTTCAGCCTGAGAAGCTGGAAATTCATAGTAATGGCTAAGAGTTTCATTTGCTTCCCTGGCTATGGAGACCTTTTTCCTGCCCCTAACAAGTGTAATAGAGTATTCCTTCATGTATTAATTATTTCCCATCATTGAAATAAAATACCTGACATCCCAGCTCCACCTTAAAGAAGGAGGGGACTTTTGGCACTTGGTTTCCCAAGGTTTAGCCCATGGATTGTTGGTTCT